>NC_134087.1:26007871-26607871 GCF_000715075.1 Nicotiana tabacum | reverse complement strand
AGTCAAAGAATATAGCTTCAGTGAAAGTGAAGTGGAGAGGTCGGCCCGTGGAGGAGGATGTCTGGGAGGCCGAGCGGGAGATGCGGAGCAGATATCCTCACCTTTTCGAGGTTTTAGGTATGTTTCTTGACTCGTTCGAGGACAAACGTTTGTTTAAGTCGGGGAGGATGTGACGACCCGGCCAGTCGTCTCATGAGTTACCGCTCCGTTTTCTCCTATTTCTGCTTCTTTATGCTTCGTTATCCGTGTTTTATGTGGTCGAGTGGATTGGTTTGCGTTTGGTGTGGTTTTGGTAAGAAATGAGACACTTAGTCTCTTTTAAGAAGGTTCAAGTTGGAAAAGTCAACCGAATATTGACTTATGTGTTAGAAGGCTCGGATGTGAGTTCTGATGGTTCGATTAACTTTGGGAGGTGATTTATGACTTAGGAGTGTGATCAGAATTGGTTTTGGAGGTCCGGTGTAGAATTAGGCTTGAATTGGCGAAGTTAGTATTTTGACGATTTCCGGTTGATAGGCGAGATTTTGATCCGAGGGTCGTAGTGGAATTCTGAGAGTTGCTATAGCTTCGTTATGTCATTTGTGATGTGTGTGCAAAATTTCAGGTCATCCGGACGTGGTTTGGTTGGGTTTTTGATCGAAAGCGTATTTCGGAAGTTTTTAGAAAACTTAGGCTTGAATTCGATGTAAATTGATGGTTTTGGTGTTGTTCGAGGTTATTTGATGATTGGAACAAGTTTGAACGAGGTTTTAGGATGTGTTGGTGCTTTTGGTTGAGGTCCCGAGGGCCTCGGGTGAGTTTCGGGTGGTCAATCGGACCAAATTGGAGTTTGGGAAGCTGCAGAAAATTAGTTCTAGCAGTTGCAGACAATTGTTCTTCGTGTTCTCGGGAGGACCCTCGCGTTCGCGAAGAGTCTGCTAAGGGAGGTGAAGGTTTGGCCTTCGCGTTCGCGAGGCAGATGCCGCATTCGCGAAGGGTGGTGAAGCTGTGCATCGCGTTCGCGAGAGGAAACTCGCGATCGCGTAGAGTAAATTGGGGTCCAAGTAATTTCTTCATCGCGTTCGCGTAAGGTCGTCCGTGTTCGCGAAGGTATGGGAGGCAGAAGCATCGCGTTCGTGACTGGGTTGACGCGTTCTCGTAGAGCAAAAGTTGGTCAACGAAATTTTATGCTTCGCGAACACGAGGTGTTGGCCGCATTCGCGAAGAAGGGAGGTCAGACCAGGGTAGAAAGTTTATTAAACATTTCATCCGCGATTTTGAGTCATTTTTCCTCCATAACTGAGCATTTTGACAGGTTTTTGAAGGTGATTAAAGAGGGATTCAAGGAGAATCGATTGGAGGTAAGATTTTTGAACCTAAAATGTGATTCTAGTGTGAAATTAACATAGAAATTCATGGAACTTAAGCTAAAAATTGAAGAACTAAGGCTTGAGATTTTTGAACTTTTGAATTAGGATTTGAAGGATCATTTGAGGTCGGATTGGAGAACTTTTGATATGTATGAACTCGTGGGGTTATAAGGAAGCTAATGATGTGAAAATTTATGAGTTTTGAGAAGTGTGCCCGGGGCTCGGGTTTTGCTAATTTCGGGATTTTCGATATTTTTTGATTGTTTTTGCTTGGGCTTTGTTCCCTTAGCATATTGTGACGTATTCGTTATGCTTTTGGATAGATTCGAGGGGCAAAGGCGTCGCGAGCTAGAGTTGTAGCCGGTTCGAGGTGAGTAATGATTTGTAAATGATGTCCTGAGGGTCTGAAACCCTGGATTTGCACATCATAGTAATATATTGAGGTAAGACACGCGCTGGATGATGAGCGTGGGGTCTTTTACTATTGGGGATTGTGACTTGGTCCGTCCCAATTGATGATTTTACCGCGTATTTGACTGAAACTTGTTTGTTATCATCATGATTTGGGCTGATTACCATATTTGGGCTTCGTGCCAAATTATTTGAACCCTCCGGGGATTTTTATCACTATTTCCTCACTGTATTGATTTATCACTTGAACTCAGTCCTGTTGGTATTTACTGTTTTACAACTCAGCCACTTTTACTCATATTTGAAACTTAAATAATATTTCTAAAAGATGTTTTGGGATGAGAACTATTGTTTTACTAATGCCCGAGGGGCTTGTGATGATTTTCAGACTGAGTGAGGCCGAGGGCCATATGTGAGGATATGCTGGGTGATATGAGGCCGAGGGCCTGAGATACTTTTTATGCCATGAGGTGGCTTGAGTTATGTGAGGCCGAGTGCCGAGTGATGTGAGGCTGAGTGCCGAGTGATGTGAGGCCGAATGCCGAGTGATGATGCCATGAGGTGGCTTGATATAACGCTTGGGCCGTAAGGGTACTCTCCGAAGTCTGCACACCCACAGTGAGCGCGGGTACCCATTATGATCTGAGAGTGAGCCCGAGGGGCTGATACTGTTCTGAGTTATTGATACTGTGCCCGAGGGGCGGATTTCTACGTGTTATTTACCTGTTAAATTAGCTGTTTTACTTTTTTTAAAAAGGGATATCATTTGATTTCTTCACTGATTTACTACTTTAAGTGATTTTACAGCTTGATATGGAATTGCTTTATGCCTTTACGTGTTTTCATACTTTCAGCCATTATTTATAATTATTACTCACTGAGTCGGAGTACTCACATTACTCCCTGCACCATGTGTGCAGATTCAGGCATCGCAGAGTCCGCTCCTGAGTGCTGATCCTCCCAGTCCAGGCAGTGATTCGGAGACTACGAGGTAGTTGTTGGCGTCCGCAGCCCCGTGCCTCCCTTATCTTATCATTTTCATGTTCTTATAACTATTGTATCGGATTTAGTGTTCAGTAGACTTGTATCCGGATTTCTTAGTTGCTCATGACTTATAACACCCCGGTTTGGGCTGTGTCGGGATGGTTTCCACTGTTGTTATTGTTAAATTCCGCAATCTATGGATATTATATTATATTTTATTACTGTTTATGATAATTATCTGCTTAAAGAGGTATTCCGTTTTGGTCTGGCTGGCCTTGTCTTCACGAGAGGCGTCATCGCGACCGAGTTCGGGAATTGGGTCGTGACATTTTTTGTACTTCTTGTGATGTGTGTTTTTCTTATCTGAATGCTTTTTTCCCCTTTCAGAGTAAGTTTACATATTTTTGATATGTTGTCGTTCAATTTGTGAGACTTTGAGTTTTCATCTAACAATTTCTGCATAAATAATGACAGATAAGGTATTGTTTTAACTATTTGTTAAAACTTCTTCACTGTTGCTTGAGTTTTGGTTAGAATTTCGGCATATGAAAGTACTGCTCTCTTTCAAATCATATTCTAACTAATGTATTGCAATGAACCATCTGTCGATAATGTCTAAGGTGTATCCAGAGACGGATCAAGGATTTAAATTCTATGGGTTCATACTCATTATATTGTTAAAGTTATGTGTTTATATATGCTATTTGTTCCTATTTTAGATAATTTTTATATATAAATTTATGCTCCGGGTCGAAAGTATTGGGTTCAGATGAATCTGACACCACTATGCTGGATCCGCCCCCGAGTGTATCTGCTCCAATGCTTAGTGCATCTCCATTATTGTTTCTTAAGGTCATAATTTTTCTTCCATGACAACTTATCTTAGAGTTATGAGATAACACTCAGACTAAACATGTTTCAACAACTTTATCCACCATATGAGTCTTTTACAAATAGAATCAGATATATCTGCTGGATCAATTCTATAAATCCGTCTTGGAATGCAATTTACAAGTCTGGTCACGGGAACAGTTTGAAAGTCTAAAAAAGCACTTTCATTCTGGAATACCTTTTGGGAAAAGTACTAACAATTCAAGATTAGTACCTTTTCCTTTAATCAATTGACCCTCGATCCATTTGAAGTTAAATCTTTCTTGATTTTCTAGAACTGATTAACTTGGTTCAAGGCATTCAAGTTTGCTAATGGACTACTAAATGTTATGTTACCAAGAAATGAACTCTCAGATAAGAATTATGCTATTATGCTAACTAATGAGAATATCAAGTAGAGCTGTTTTTGCCTTTCAAGGAAAATTATAGTTGTGTTTGTATTGCAAATGTTAACTGATATTTACTTCCTTAGCTCAATAACTATTGAAAGCATTGTGGACGTTGATCGGTGAGGATGATATAAGGTTTTTTGCAGGTTGAGAGTTATTGTTGTTGTTGAATTAAAGCCAAACAAGGTGCACAACTGAAATGTGAAGGAGAATGAAATAGTGGGTGGTTGAGGCAGAATTCCTCGAAGTATTCATTAAGTGCAATACCTATGTTTTAAATTCTTATTTTCTTAAGTTGTTATTTGTAGTATTTTTGTTTCTTAAATGGGAGTAGTATAATATTATAAGTACTCTAATTTTTGATACTTTTTTTTATTTAATATAAAGTGTATGAGTAAGAGTATTTCTTCAAAACCTCTGTTGATGTTATTTGCTTCAAAAGTTACTTGTATTAGTTTCCTACTGCTAGAGCTAATGTCCAATGTAACCTTTCAGATAGTAAGATTGAGAAGTCGTTTCATCTGGATGAAGTTAAATGTGTTATATTTTAATTTTTGGCTTTTATTTTCAAGTGCTTAAAGATGATATTTTAACTTATGTACACTATTATTATCATTAAAAGTTAAAAGAGCGTACGTTTAAATAACAAATGTAGTTTACCAGTTGTAATGAGTTATTTGCCTGTTATAATTATTTATGGTAGAATCACAAAGAGATGATTGATTAGTGTAAATTGATTCTTTATAAGAAATAGTAGATTTATTTTAAATTTTTTTCTTATTGATCGCGTGAAGCACGGATTAATTGACTAGTATAAGTTATAAAGCAGAAGTCGATTGTAATTACCGGAAAAAAGAATCACTTGTGGCGAGAAGAGAGCTCTTCATTTTAAGCAAAGAAAAAAAAATAGTGTAGAGTAAAAAAAACGAACAAATATACAATTATATCAAATTACACGTGTCATTAATAGATTCAAGTTGGAGGAAGGCCAATTCATTTTCTACCTTTACTAGCAAAGGATGGCCATGCTGAGCATGGGCCCAATCACTATTTTGCAGGATTTGAGTTTTTTTTTTTGTTATTTATTCAAATTTTTGGTGGTCTAAGTTGTATGATATCTCACTGAAACTTCAAAAATACAATGTTTGTTCCTACTCATTCTAGAAGTGTTTTGAACTCTTGCATTTCTTTTAGAGTGGTTTTATCTTTTATTGGTGGCATAATAACAAACCATGGGGTTGTATTTGTAATTGAAGAATGTTTTTTAGCTTCCTTTTTGTCACAAAATTGTCCTATGGTGGGTATTCACTATACTCAATTTATATAAAATAATTTTGTTGATAAAATCTTATGTTTCCGTCGCGTTCATGCATCATTAATAATAGAATAGGACTGGTGCCTATTTGAATTCATTTATCGCATAATTTTATAAGTTTGAACAGGTTAATTTGTAAGAAAGCAAGTTTAATATGAAATGAATAAATAGCAAAGAGATCACTTTGTTAATTTAGTTTGTAAAATAGTTTTGAATTAGGTATCATTATAAATTTTAAAAATATATTAAGATTTTTGAACAGTATTATTTGAAAAAGTACTTTATAGAGTAGAAGTTTGTGTTAGTCTTTAATTATTATTACATCTTAATATTAAAGTAACAACATATGGTTGGCCAAGAATTCAGGAAATTTTATCCCTATTCACTAGAAATCAACAAAGTCCTTTACAATCTAAATTATGCAGTACAATATAAAATATGATTATAATTAAACCAAAAAGAGAAAGAATGGCCGCGTAGCAACTACAATAAGCTAACAAAGAAAAACGACCAGAGAAAATAATCCAAAAAACAATTGAAAGTAACTCATTGGTTATTTTTAAAAAATGGCGATTTGGAAGTGAAATTACAATCTTTCACAAAACAATAATTTTTTTGTATAGCCTGATATGGTAGCGTCTACCAAGTAAGATCGGCGTCATTCTATACCTATTCGTCGAACCCAAATTAAAAATATATAATGATACTACAATAATGTTTGTCTATCCCAAAAATATACCATCTAGGCAATGCCATGATTGATAAGTCAGGCGTAAATTAATTTATTTTTCAAAAATTTATATATTTAGATATTATTTAAAAAGGTAAAATAATTTCAAAAAATTTCAATTCGGCACAGTTAATATCTATATAAAATTTATATCTTAAGCATCTGATGTCATTATTGTTTTTTACCAGAAGCAGTACCATTTTTTGGATAAAAAATCTACAATATTTTAGTGGGAGAAAATAACAAACAATACAAAGTCATAGGAATTATTAAAGATATGTGCAGTTACAATGGATCAATTTAATTTGAGCTAATCAATTTACTTCTCCAATTATAAGCGCTACTACTACTGTTAAAACATATTTTGTGTTATAAATAGAATTCTATTTAAGGTGAATGTCTATATTCTAGAAAGATTTTAGGGTTTATTACTTGGTGGCTAAGTCAGCCTCTCCCTATAAATAGAGGGTTCTATTCCATTGTAAATCATCCCAAAATCAATAAGAATTCTCTCTCCCTACTTTTCTTCTTTTATTGTTTCATAACACATTATCAGCACGAGACTTTAACCAATTGAGTAGAAGCTTTGGGATTGAGCATACTGATTGTCAATTGTTCTATGAACTTCCTTCATGATTAAATTCTGAATTTAAGGCAAGTATTTTACTTTTCTCTTTCAAATTCTTGACATTCTATAATTTGATTTTAAATACAAGCAAAGACGATAAATTTTGATTGCAACTCTAATGGAGTTTGAAAGAAATTATAACCACCTAAAGTGGTAAAATTTCTATGCCTTGCCATGATCAAATTCATGTATGATTGTGGGCAAAGAATTGAAAACCCGTCCCATTGAATTTGCTCCATTCTCATTCCCTTAAGAGAATATGATAGCAATATGTAATAAGTTTGAAAGAAGACAAAATTATTACTATGAATGTGTCAATGAATGTGGACGTGGCAATAGACGAAATTATAATTGTCATCATTATGGTAATGAAAACAATAAGGATTCTCAAAATAATCCTTCACTCTGTGAAAGTAATATTTGTCATCGATTTGACATGAGATTTTATAAAGCACATATAGATGATTATTGTCCATTCATGATGTGAATGTGACAACATCTAATTTATGAATACATATTCATTCTTGGAAGAATATGAACGTGCTAGTGGTAGTGAATATACCACACTTACCTTTAGAGGGAGTTTGAGAGGAAATAAGAAAATAATATCATTATTATGGCATAAATGGTCGTTAATCACGTACTTATTGTACGCCAAAATATTTTGGCAATGTAATTATTAAAAGACAACGGTAATGCAAGAAACAGATCTTGCATATAATTTTGACCATAACCATAATGGTATAACTTTCTCTTTAAAAGAGATATTCACCATATGGATGTTGATGAATATGTGGTAGTACCAAATTAATTGAGAGCTCTGGAAGAGCCAATTATTACTATTCTGGAGAAACACAATTGATTACCAATAAGATATTGTTGTAGTAAATCTCAAAGAAACTTATTCAGTTTCCAAAGTACACGCGAAAGCGGTTGATTATATTGAGACTATAAATAAAGGAAAGATTTAATATCTTTTATTACTACAACTTGTAGCGGGATAATATGTATATGAAAAGCTACCCGCTTTATTCTCTAATTTGTACTACATAAATAAAAGAACATCACACTAAAGTGGATGTTTATTGATATAAAAACCCATATCATAATAAACTTGGTATTTATCGATAATTGCACACGTCATGTTGTAAACCTGAACTTTATCAATATTGATAATTTATTCAGTTGGCATAATTGGTTTGGCCATATCAATTTAAGTATGATGTGCAAAAATACTAGAGAATTCACATGGGTAAATATTAAAGAACTAGAAAGTTCTTTACGAATTCTCTTATATTATTTGTTCTCGTTAATTAATTGACCAACTAAAATTGGGATTGAATCCCATGAATGCTGGAAATATCAAAAGTGAATATAGGCTCATTCACCTGCCATGTATACCACATAAGATGCATCTATGAGATGGTTACATGTGCGATTATTATTAACCTACAACTTAGTGTTTGCGAGGTAATTTGCTCAATAATTTAATTTAGAGCATAGTTTCCAGATTTTCTATCTAAGACAGTTTATCTTGATAAGTTGGGTTACATCACAGTTGGTTTAGCAAAATGATTTATTGAGTGCCTCCACTTAATAGCTAAAATATTGCTTATGAGAACGAAGTTATCTATATCAGTTTGATATACGTTATATACGAAAATATATTATATTCTCCCCTCACAAGTGGTTCGGGGTCAGGAACCAAATAATTCCATCTTGTTATTATTGATGTGCGTTGTATATATTGATTAACACCATAACGCACAAAGATGGGTTCCCAAAATTGAGGAAAAAAGTTAGTTTTTCTAACATGAGGGGGAGACAAGATAAACAATTGAGAAAAAGTTACGTGGAATGAATTATTATTTATACATCTCGATCCTCGAATAAGATAATATGAACTTGAAGTTCATAAATAGATAATTCATCTGCAATATATTGCAAAGCATGCCAAACGCATTTGCTGACCTAAAGAAAGTAACTATATTCTCATTGCAAATGCTCATATTAAGTCCTAGAAGGACAGAGTCTATGGTACGCTTAAAGCGTATAGACAAATCGATTTCAAATAGAACTTCTTGATAAAGAAGATGAGCAAATGATCAAAATGATCATAATAAAGGAGGCAAGTGATCTAGAAGATCACATGACATAGCACTTCATAAAGTCTCATGAGAGATTCAGGTACCTGAATATATGAATGAAGAGATCTCTATGTTATGTCTTTATGAAATAATATTGGAACCAATATAAAATATTTGTCGACGACATCTATCATAGCGCTAAGTATAGATGAGGATCTTAAGTCTATCGAATATAGACAGAAAAGTATTGGCCAAATGGAAGAGACATAATTCAAGTAGAATTGATTCCATATGAAAGACATATAATTTTGTCTATGTTGTTCAAATACTTGAAAGTATAAAGTCAATGGTATGTGCAATCAGTTTTCGATATCTTATATGTCTAGCATGACATAAAAACTTGATATGCATCCAAAGTCTATTATATGGCTTATATGGCTTAACTTATATGACAATCCTTGAAGGATTTAAATCGCTTGAAGCATATACAATTCTTGGTCCTGAAGTACCGTATGATAAGTGTAATTTGTGCACATATGTATTTTGCTATAACTATAAGCATGATAATGTGATAGCGAGAATACCTCTATGGAGATATTGAAAAGGCCATTCTATGGCAGTTTATGAAGACATTACATCTCTATCAAGAATGATGATTTCAAGATGCAATATATTCATTCAAGCTAATATGGCTGATTTGTTTATCAAGTCTCTATCAAAGATCGTTTGAAGATGGTGCACAAGATTGGAATGCAAATGCTTAAAGATGTGAATTAATGCTCTCATCATGGGGAGTTAATACACATTGTACTCTTTTTCCCTTACAAAGTTTTGTCCCACTGGGTTTTCCTTGCAAGATTTTTAATGAGGCAACCAAAAGGCGTATTGTTAGATATGTGTACTCTTTTTCCTTCTCTAGAATTTTTTTCCCATTGGGTTTTATTTAGTTAAGGTTTTAACGAGACACATTATCTGTTGAATAGACATTCAAGGGGTGAATGTTAAAAATAGAATTCTATTTAAGGTGAATGTCTATATTCTAGAGAGATTCTAGGGTTTATTACTTGGTGTCTAAGTCACCCTCTTCTATTCCATTGTAAATCATCCCAAAATCAATAAGAGTTCTCTCTCTCTACTTTTCTCTGCAATACTCTTCTTCTTCTTTATTGTTTCATAACATTTTGAATGAAGTTTTTATTTTCAGGTATATCAATGTCAATTTACTAATGCTATAAACAATAACAACAACAACAACAACAACAACAACAACAATCTAGTGTAATTCCACAAGTGGAGACTGGGATGGTAGGATGTACGCAGTCTTACTCTTACTCTGGACGGATAGAGAGGCTGTTTCCGATAGACCCTTGACAGAGACACTGTTTACCAATGGTTTAGAGATCTATAAAATTAATGAAAAGTTCTATAAAATAAATAAATTAGTAAAATGATGTGTAAAGGTCTAGTAAGGATCCGATACAATATAATTAATTCAGAGAGGAAAGATGGGTTACACTTTTCATAATTAGAACATAAAATGGCTGACACTGAATAATTAAATCAAATAAAAATTAACATGCTTAATAATCATATAATACATATTTAATATTTAAATTAGATAAATTTGAGCTTAAGGAAAGTCTACTGTTACTTCTATTTTATCCTATTAATTTATAAGGAAATAGAATTTCACTTTTGGAAGTGTTACTGTATAATTTTACACTGTCAAAGGGTCAAACAACCTTGGACAAGTAAAATTGACTGAAGAAAAGTGCAAATAAAACATTCATGTTTTTTAACCCAAAAAAAAAAAAAACACACACACACACAAAAAGAAGGAACGGAAAATGTTGTTGTACGTGTCCTTCACCATGAATGAGAACTGTGCGCTTTTTGAGCAGTCAAATTGTTCTCAAAGTTTGTTATATTTACTCAAATACCAATGGCAACTGAAGCAATAAAGAGATTATTTAGGGGTTCTTCAAAAAACGGCGCTGCCAAAGTTCTTAAGATTCAATTACAATAATACCCTTCTGACCCAACCTGTAACTGGATGAGTTCTCTACTGTCAGCTAATAGAAATATTCTATGCTGATGCAATTACAAAAATACCCTTCTTGACCCGAAATTCAACCGGATGCACCTCTCAATGTAACCGGATGCACCTCTCATTCCCACTTATTATTAATAGTAGTAAAGTAATACATGTTTCATAGTTTTCAATTAGTATCTATCTGTATACGATGAAATATAATACTACTGGTTTTATGGCTCTTAAAAATAAAAATATTGACCAAATCGCTGTGAAATATGCTTCAATAGCAATTCTATTCCAGGACACTAAACTAAAGATTCTGAATTTAATTTAAAAGTTGTTGAGCTTTTGAGCATTGATCTAGCCATGCAACGGGATCAAGGTATAGAAAATTAACGTTATTATACAACTAATAAACTATCAGTAAGCCAATTAAAGAGCAGATTATAAGGGTCATTTTATTCCTACAAAGAACAAAATAAAAATAATTTAGTTAAAATGTTAGCTATTTCAGAGAACATGTAGCGAACACCATAAAAATAAAAGTGAACATAGTAAAATGAAATATGGTGTTGTCCCTAATTACAATATAAAACATAACAGTAGAAATACGAAACGATTTGCCGCCTCCCCCAGCTCAATCCCTCTACAACAACAACCCAATGAATTCCCCTTTTAACGTATTAAATAATTTTAATTGTTGATAATATTGTTGAACTTTTCTTGGCACACCGAATTATTTTAGCAAGACTATGTATAGTAGATTTTGATAATTTTGAGAGCCTAACCATAATTGCTAGAAAACCTTACGAGACTATCCCTTGGAGAAAATCAAATGACTAGATGAATTTTATTCTAAAATTAATAAGTTACCCTAATTAGAGACAAGTTAATGGTAGATATTATATGTCACTTACAAATTCAATTCGGATGATTACCATCATCTAATGGATTATTATATGCAGCGGAAACAATCCCAGTATCAAAATCACATGTAATTTAGACAACTAGCATAAACGGGATTTCACAAGTTACCTCTTGAAGCGTGAACATATCTCTTCTACCACGTGAGCCTTCAGTTCCATAACTTCTCAATGGAATCTCCATCACCCGCACAATCGTGATCCTCGAACGTTCCACGGTCTTCTACTGTGTTACCCAAATAATACCCGAAAATAGCAATTTCGTGTGGGCAAAATTTCTAGGAAAACTTGGCTGAAAATTTCAGCCACCATCTACTCATCCCTCTAGGTGGAAAACCTTATGTATTTATAGCACAAATTTTAAGGGTTAAGACCCTTTTCCAAAACCTGTTGGGTTTTCTTTTCCACCAGAAAAATGATTCATTTATTTCCTATTATTTAGGCACAGTAGGGACCACAGAATTTAATTAACAAGGCTTCAATTATGGAATTAATTTCTAATTTTCGAAATTAATATATACCATAATTAATTACGAATTATTCCACTAAAAATCCGTAATTGCACTCCTTATCCAATTTCGAAATTCATCCATTAAATCTTATTTAACTCCCCATATTAAGATTCAGATACTAATCAAGTAAATTAAATTACTGACGATTTAATTTATTGATTATTTCCTTTAGACTTTCGCTTAACTTATTTCATGTGTCGGATACAAAATCCACCGGCCGGGTTTACACATGCAAACTTATAAGCTTTCATAAAGGTATATCATCAATCTCTAAACCGAGACATGGATTCCATCAACTAACTATTACTTCGCCAATGTATATTATTATTATCCAATTTACCAGGCATATTGACCCACGAAAGAATCTCGCCTTTTAATAAATCAAAACAATAATAATATACACAACTAATAATAATTATATCAAGATTAAGAGTATAAGTACATTTAATGGCTAGAGAGTTTATTTTATTAAGTCAGTATAAAATATTTATCTCTACCTGGTCCGTTCAATACATACAAAATGTACTAGCACAAGAAGTTGGAATTAAACCATTCCCATAATCAAGATTAATTATATTTAATCTTGTGCTACAATCATTCCTGATGATTTGTCCAATTCCATCATTAGATTGTGAACTCAAACTTTATACTTATAAGAACCGATGATTTAATCTTCCGTGTATAAGCTAAACTCTATACACTAAATCATCTACTATATAAGCAAAGGACACAGACTATTATATGATCTATTTAAAACTTTATTAAAACTGAATAAACAATTATTTCATAATAAATACTATATCTAAACCAAACTCATGGTTAATAGTATATATCCCAACAATCTCCCACTTAGACTTTTAACCATGATAATTATTATAATATACTATATCCAAATGCATGGTTAATAGTATATGCCCCAATAATCTCCCACTTAGACTCATAACCATGCATCTACAACTTTCTCAGGCATTCTTTTACATGACTATTAAAAGTCTTCACCAAATAAGGTTTTGTTAAAGAATCTTGCCAAGTTATATCTGATGCAATATTTGTCCAGTAGTACTTTGTCATAATTATCTAGTTTGGTATTAAACTCTTCAGAGATCCTGTTACCGAAACTATCCCAAGAATGAACACCGAACTATAATTTTCTTTAGCTTTCTCCCACTAAGACGAAGTACCACTAATATTACCTTCGTTACCTCACGACATTGAAATATTAGTGACTTCTTACTATAGTGTTCATTGTTCAAACATCACTCCCACTCGATAAAGGCATATTATGTCTATTAACGTTCTCCCACTACTTAAATGCAATGGAACGCCAATTCTGACGTGTGGGTTTTGATGTTCTTGAACATCTAATTATTTCTTTGCCCAGTTCCTGTAAAAATAGTTTACTTCTAGGAACATGTTTTATTAAATAGCCCTTATCTAGAAAAATGCATTTGTTTTAACAATTGCCTTATTTTCTTTAGGACAATAAAATAAAGCTTCATTCGTTTTCTTGGATATTCGATAAACATGCACATATCCATCCTTAGTTCCAACTTACATATCTGCTTTCCCTTTCAGCACATATGCGGGATAATTCTATATCTAAACATGCCACAAACCAAGCTTACATTCAGTCCACAGTTCTATAGATGTCCCAGGTACTAGCTTAGAAGGAACTAAATTCAGAATGTAATTTGAAGTTTCCAGGAAATATTCCAAAAATAAATAAGGCAAATCTGAATAACACGTCATTAGTCTATCCATATCCAAAAGAGACTTATTTCTTCTTTCTACTACACGACTGTATTATGGAGTTTACGGTGTAGTCAATTGAGATGTAATCCCTATTCTGATATGTAACTAAAAAACTCTTTAGAGAGATGCTCGCCAATACAATCAAATTGTAGTAACTTAATATATTTCTTTGGTGCTTCTCTATTTCAAGTCTTAAAAACCTTGAATTACTTAATTCATTAAGACTTACAGTGCATCAAATAAATATATTAATATTTTGAGTAATCATTTATGAACGTCATAAAATACTCAAAATCTATCTCTTACGAGTATGTTCATTTAACCATACAAATCAGAAAGGATTCATTCTAGCTTATCACTAGTTTTATTTCCTTTTAAAGGGAAACATCTTTTAGTCAAATTTCCTTCCAAACAGGATCCACAAGTTGGTAGTGCCTCTACTTTCAATGAACCTTAAGGTCCATACTTGACCAACTTGAAATCCTATCCAGATTAATATGACTTAGATAAGTTTTACTCAATTTTGAAGAACATATTCTCTTATGAGGTAGACAAATATTGTTCTGTTCAGGAGAGATATCAATATATAATAACAAGGTCATGCATTCATGTACCACAAGAGATAAAGTGTTTATTAAGCTCAATAACTCAAGGTTATTCGAAAAATAAAACAAATATCCATCTCTTATTTTGCCCAGAAACCGGAATTAAATTTCTTCTAACAAAAGTACATATATTGCATCCTTAAAATTAATGCCTTATCACTAAAAGAAAATTTTAACAAGTAATACGACAAATTGCATAAAATCATTGTGGAGTTGAGATAAAAATATTAAATAGATCATAATAAGTCAAAACACTGAATAGTAAAATTCAGACTGCATTCAATATTTATATACATACATGCATCAGGAATAATAAATTTCGATGGGAAAAGAATTATTCATGCAAAGTATATTATATAATGCAAGAATTATACAATCCAAAAATAAATAGAACCAACTCAGATGGAGAGCATACTATTATTTTCAGTCAATTGTATATAACTTTTTAATACAAAAATTTTAAAACACACTACACATATATGTCATGCATCTTGAATAGCAATTTCGATGGGAAAGAACTACTCATGCAACATACATATGCAATGCCAAATTATTCGCTCCAATAATTAAAACAGACCCAACTCAGATGGAGAGTATACTGTTAATTTAGAACATCATTTTTAATAGCTCTAGTTTCATTGATCCAACATGTATACTCAGATGGAGAGTAAGTACACGATATCAATTACTAGTATTTCACCTAGTGAGCTTACAATAAATTTATCCGATATGGAGTAAGACCTAAAGTCAACGCATAAATTTATTACTCACTTGAAATTAATAGTGGAAGACATAGAAATATATTTCTATAACCACTTAATCATGATTGTATTGTAGTTACAAAATTGATTCAACCCTTTAAGGTCAGATGGAGAGTTAATATTGGTTATCAATAACTAGTAACTATAGCCAGTGAGTTCATAATAAATTTATCCGATATGGAGGAAGACCTAATGTCAACGCATAAATTTATTATCTCACTATAAATAAAAAAAATGAAGACCATAGGGGTTTATTCCCATCACCACTTTATCACAACCACGAACTTTTCTATGAGGCTTAAGTTCCATATTAAAAAAAAAATGCTCAATACCCATTTAAACAGTCTTAAAATACTAAAATTAATATTTCACACTGTATAGTGGTGATTATTGTTGACTGGACTATTTCTGATAAATCTACCAAATTTCATATCAATCAAAAATTGCGACCAAATTTGGAAAATTATCATTTTAAGCATTTTTTTAAGAATTTAAAATATGACCTACATTTTTTTTTATCATATACCAATTCATGTCAAATTAACATGTGTTATCATGTTTCAGATTAGATATATAAAATGATAGAAAGAATGACTTTTCGTATATAAATCACATTTTAATCCGTCAAACCTCCAAAAACTCACCTAAACGATCCCAAATCGTCAAAATATGATGTGATTCACTGCACAACAGTGAGTTCTTCTTAAATGATCGTTTCCAATGATCCTACCGAATTTCAGGTCATTCGGAGATCGTGAAATTCATGATCGCCAAAAACTAGACCAAATTCGAATAAATTATATTTTTTTGGCGTAGTCAGGATTAAATCCATGTGATTTGCATTCTTGCTATATATCATATCAAGTTAAATCATCATGTTTCAGATTTAACACAAATATAGCCGATATATAAAGAATAATTTTTCATATTTATAACAAATTCAATTTAATAAACTGCTTGAAAACCCATCTAAACGACCTCAAAATGCCAAAAAAAAACATGATTCACTGCATAGCAAGGAGTTTTTTTTTCACTAGATCGTTTTCGATGAACCCACCAAGTTTCAGGTTAATCGGAGTCCGTCAAATTCATGACCACTAGCCTGTAACCAAACTCGGAGAATAACCGTTTTAAGTAGTTTCATGAATTAAAATAAATATGATATTGATTTCCATTCTCCTTATAATTACACTATGAGCTGAAGGCATATATTATTTTCTTCCTATTTCTAGGATATATAATATCTCCTTTTGCAATAAATTATCCTTTTATTAAATACATAAGAACCTGAGATATTATATTTTCTCCCGTTCAGTGAAAACCCCAATATCTCTTCTCATGGGTGGAGTTAGTTTCACTAGTACCCAAGGATAAATACTCTTTTTCTAGTTATGAACCTTCACCATTAATGTAGATTTCTCAAGGATAATTTTCACATGGTATATTAAACATATTTCAATGACTCAAATAAATAGACCATTTTGTGGATCCTACTTATTAATCATAATGTTCAATCCATGAATAGATATAATTTCACATGTACAAATTTACTAAGAATTTTTCATGAGTTCAAATAAACAAACCACTTCAGTGGTAACTATTTATTACTCATAAAATTCTCAATTTACAAGTGAATATATATTTAGCTCATAAAATTATTTTATGGTAGACCATAGCTTAAAAGTCATACAAACATTATAAAACTCATACAACATACCATCATATTTCACTTAATTAGAACCTCCAATCAGAGAACAAAATTCTTCATCGAAAATCCAAACTAGTAATCACGTAGGGCATGAAAATATAAACTTAAATTTGAGAAATTTTTTATGCACAAACATGCCAAACGCTCCAATCATTAGTCATCCAGGATATCAAATAGAGAATTTTACTTTCTTACAAAATAATTATATCATTACACAATATGAATTATACCTTGTAAGACCTAGTCAATAAAATCTTACACCTCTATTATTGAATTTAATACAACAACACGTTTATTTGCTAATAGTCAATGTGTAAACCTATTATATGACTAGTATTTAATCATGGGGACCATGAGGAGTCATCCCCAACACCATTGAATTAAAAAAGAATTAAAATTATTAAAAAATAATTTCCAGAAAATAGAAAAACGTCCAAAACACAGTCCAAACGACCTCAAAACGCCGAAAAATACCATGAAACACTGCTAAAGCAGTGAATTTTTCTCACCACGGCGTTTCCGATGGACCCACCAAATTTCAGCTCAATCGGAGTCCGTCAAGTTCGCTGACCTCCGAAAATTCCGGTTATTCGGTCAAAAACAGGTTTTGCGTTTTTCTAGGGTTTACCCCAAAAAATTCAGATAATCTCAATCAAATATCAATAAGAAAACATATATCTCATGATTATAAGAATAATCCATAAATTATGCACAGTTAATTCACAAAACAGCAGTGCAGTTTTTCAGAAAACCACATATATATGTAATTCAAAAAATGCACATAAACACCATATTCTTGTTTCATGAAAAACTTAGTTATCTAATTAGATGTGAGTGAGCTCTGATACCAATTGATGGATTATTATATGCAGCGGAAGCAATCCCAGTGTCAAAATCACATGTAATTTAGACAACTAGCATAAACGGAATTTCACGGGTTACCTCTTGAAGCGTGAACATATCTCTTCTACCACGTGAGCCTTCAGTTCCATAAATTCTCAATAGAATCTCCATCACCCGCACAATCGTGATCCTCGAACGTTTCACGGTCTTCTACTGTGTTACCCAAATAATACCCGAAAATAGCAATTTCGTGTGAGCGAAATTTCTAGGAAAACTTGGCTGAAAATTTCAGCCACCATCTACTCATCCCTCTAGGTGAAAAACCTTATGTATTTATAGCACAAGTTTTAAGGGTTAAGACCCTTTTCCAAAACCTGTTGGGTTTTCTTTTCCACCAGAAAAATGATTCCTTTATTTCCTATTATTTAGGCACAGTAGGGACCACATAATTTAATTAACAAGGTTTCAATTATGGAATTAATTTCTAATTTTCGAAATTAATATCTACCATAATTAATTACGAACTATTCCACTAAAAATCCGTAATTGCACTCCTTATCCAATTTCGAAATTCATCCATTAAATCTTATTTAACTCCCCATATTAATATTCAGATACTAATCAAGTAAATTAAATTACTGACGATTTAATTTATTGATTATTTCCTTTAGACTTTCGCTTAACTTATTTCATGTGTCGGATACAAAATCCACCAGCCGGGTTTATACATACAAACTTATAAGCTTTCATAAAGGTATATCATCAATCTCTAAACCGAGACATGGATTCCATCAACTAACTATTACTTCGCCAATGTATATTATTATTATCCAATTTACCAGGCATATTGACCCACGAAAGAATCTCGCCTTTTAATAAATCAAAACAATAATAATATACACAGCTAATAATAATTATATCAAGATTAAGAGTATAAGTACATTTAATGGCTAGAGAGTTTATTTTATTAAGTCAGTATAAAATATTTATCTCTACCTGGTCCGTTCAATACATACAAAATGTACTAGCACAAGAAGTTGGAATTAAACCATTCCCATAATCAAGATTAATTATATTTAATCTTGTGCTACAATCATTCCTGATGGTTTGTCCAATTCCATCATTAGATTGTGAACTCAAACTTTATACTTATAAGAACCGATGATTTAATCTTTCGTGTATAAGCTAAACTCTATACACTAAATCATCTACTATATAAGCAAAGGACACTGACTATTATATGATCTATTTAAAACTTTATTAAAACTGAATAAACAATTATTTCATAATAAATACTATATCTAAACCAAACTCATGATTAATAGTATATATCCCAACATCATCTATATTCTATATATGTTTTTATCTTTAAAATCAAAGGTTTTATTGCTTGTCTTTATCAATAAAATATTTGTCAAATAGCGTGAAATATGCTTCTTATGATTTGATGTTAAATAGACAAGTAATTAACTAAACTATAGATTTTGAAATCAATAAAAATTTATGAGCTGGGAATAAGTCCATAATGCACAAATACCTAGCTGATACATTTTCTAATGATTCGGTTTCGGCCAAATACCTAGTATTCCTTCCATGCATATTTACTTGTCTGATGTTTGATTAGCTAAGCACCCCCTTAAGAAAAAATTAATCAAATTATAGTTTTACTATATTACCCCTAATTAAATAAATTAGAAATAATTAGTAGTACTTAATAATAAGGGTAAAATGATAAGAAGTGTGTTTGGTTAAATGACGCAAAACTGATGAAAAATGTGCTTTCTTTTATACCCCTTCTTGTTGTATATCCTTTGAATTACCTAGACCACGGTTTTAGTCCAAACGAAGAACAATTGAGCAAATGAAAAAATTGTCTCAGATATCGAGACAAGAAATATCTCACCCCGTACAAAACCACCACCACCACCTCTTCCTCCCCACACCAAAACTATTGTGGCACTATCCAGTCTGTCAGATAATTTACTTATTCCCCACTATATAAATCATCATTCACTCCATTATTCATTTTGCAAAAAGAAGCATCCTTCTTTCTTCTCATTTTTCTTTCCAATAACACCTACACTTTGTGCAAAACTTGCAATGACTCGTAATCTTAAAGAGATTAATGATGATACCACTACAACAATTACTGAAATCGAGGAGTCTCCTCCTCATTTGAATACTCAGGAAGTGTTAGGAATAAAAATAATAAGGCAACGTGCAGAAGCTAATAAAGCAAAGTAACAAATCTTGATAATGATAAATCAGACAAGAAAAAAATATACTGGAGAAGCGTACTATATTAATATGGTTTGGTCAAATAACCTACATATGATTTACTAATAGTATAAAAGAAAAAAAAACTTATGAGAGAATAAATTCTTTCCAAAAACAAAACCTACGTAGCGACTACATTGTGAATTCTATTGTTGTGTATGAAGGAGGGGGCCTCAATTTATAGAGGTCCGCAATTTTTTTCTACAATAAAGAGAACCTGTCAAATATGGAAGAGATATATATATATTTTCCTTCGAGGAAAAGTACAATCAACTATGGTAAATATTTCTCATTCCATCAAGAATTCAAATATGCAAAGAAAATCAGGACAAAATCCTAACAATTCTCCGCTATTTACTATGGTTAAAAGTATGTACGATTTAAAAGTTAGAGCCTCGTGTGTTGAAAGTGAGCACGGGTTAAAAGTGAAGCCCCACGTTAAAAGTAGGAACTCATGCATTAAAAGTAAGCATGAGTTGAAAATTGAAGCCCATAAACATGTGTTAAAATAATTTATTTCTTAAAGATGCAGCATCATGATTGTTGAAAATATATGGTTGAAAATTTATTGTCACATGTAGTGTTCTTGATAGTCATTTTTGGTTGATAAAAATCTTCATTATTGTCAACTTAGTTATTGCTTGATCTGAACCCGCCTTAAACCTATATTCAACCTCATTGAACCATTAGCTCTGATATTACTTGTTGAAATCGAAAATAACAAAGCATCATACGGAAGCTAATAAAGCAAAGTAGCAAATCTTGGTGACGATAAATCAGACAAGAAAGAAAATATACTAAAGAAGCATACTATATTAATATGGTTTCAGCAAGTGACTTAGACATGATTTACTAATATAAAAGAAAAAACTTATGAGATAATAATTTTTCCCTAAACAAAACTCTCGTAATGATTACTGTCATGGGCGGCTTTCCAGCCGTGCCCCATGACCCCTCGGGCGTGCCCCGTGGCATCCTAGCAAGCCTTCCAATGCCTAGCGCCACGGACGGCCCCGTGGTCTTGGCCGTGCCAAGTGACAAGCGCGCATGTGCCTCTGTCTCCCCACCGATATCCCTCGCCAGCGCCCAACCGCAGGCAGATGCCAACAGCGTCGCGCGCGCAGACAACGCCGCGCGCACAGACCCTGATGCCAAAGACTATGCTGCTGACAACGGACCTGTTTCTGCCGGATAGCAAACTAAGTCTTTTTCATTGTAAATATAGAGTAGTTTTATTCCATGTACTTCCATTATGTTTCTCTAGCTTAATCAAGTCTAGTCTTTTAGCTTTGGATTATTTTTTTTAAGCATTATTAGGGGGGATCAAGCAATCAAACTTTCTAGCAAGCAAACAATTCTTTGTACTGGTGTCTCTCCCCCTCGACACCGCGTTGCCTTTCTGTAATAGCTTTCATTAATGCAATCAAGCTTTCTTTCATTCTCAATTCTCATTCCTGTTCTCTGAATTGCTCTTGACATTGGTTTTCCCGTACGGCACTGACAATCTAGTCTAGCGTACGGAGGGGACCTCAGTTGGCGGACAACAACTGCACTGACATCAGTTGCTTAGCCTTACGTCGCCCTTCCAAGGAATCTCAGGAAGGCGCCGCGTAACAGTTGGTATTAGAGCCAGGTTCGACATCGGACGAGGGAACGTATTGCCATTACCACCATTTCTTACCATGGTGAATCATGGGGACCGCATTGCGGCCCTTGAACAGACGGTTGACGGATTACTGCCCATCATGGATACGGTGCCTGAACTAAGAACCAGCCTAGGGCAAAGGTTGGACGACCTGGACCGCAGGGTGCTCCAGGCCGAAGTTGACATAGAAAACATCAGTCGTGACTCCGAGGGAGACCGACAAACGGCAGCCACAGAGACAACTGAAATTTTTGGCAAATTCAAGGGACTCCAACAAGAGCGCGCCTAGGATTTAGCTTACAGGGCACAAGAGGCAGACAGGGTGACTGCCATGCAACAAACTATTGACGACTTGACAGACAAGCTCAATGTTGTCAATGCTGCTTTACAGGGCCTGCTGCGAGGCAGTGGAAACCAGATCGGGGGCGCTGCAAACCCCACTTTCGTGACACAAAAATTGAAAATTCCTGAGCCAAAGCCATACAGTGTAGCTAAGAATGCCAAGGAAGTGGAGAACTTCATCTTTGATGTCGAACAATATTTCGATGCTGTTGGGGGCCTAGAAGAAGCTAAGAAGGTAGCAACTGCTGCCATGTATCTTCAGGGTGATGCTAAACTCTGGTGGCGGGTGAAATACGAAGCCATCAAGGCCGGTGAAGATGCTCTCGAAACATGGGCAAAACTGAAGGCAGCCATACGCCTACAGTTCTTCCCCGAGAATGTTGAATACAATTCAAGGAGAAAGCTACGGGAGCTCCGCCAGACCAAATCCATGCGGGAATACGTGCGGGAATTCTCCGCGCTCATGCTAAGAATACACGACATGGGGGACAAAGACAAGCTCTTCACTTTCCTAGAAGGGCTGAAACCTTATGCCCGTATGGAGCTACAAAGAAACGGGTAGATAACCTGCCCAAGGCAATCCAAGCAGCTGAATGCCTTGGGGACTATCAAATGGAAGCTCGGAAGGATAGGCCTCAGCCGCCTGCCCGAGCGGGATTCAAAGGGGGCCAGTCTAGCAATGGTGGCCCTAGCAGAAGTGGGGGAGATCGGGGCTCAACCAAACCTAAGTCTCCCTCCACAGGCAGCAACAGTGTTGCGTCTAACAACAATGATCGGGGGAGGAAGCCTCCTTCAGGATGTCGTCATTACGGCGGACCACATTGGAACAATGAGTGCCCACAGGCACAGATGAACGCCCATCAGACTTTTGATGATGGGACGGATGACGACTCAGACGATGCGGATCAGACTGAACCAGTAGGTGCCTTCAATGCAATTGTTGGCTCCATTTCTGAGGCATTAGCAGAGACTAGTGCTGGTATCCGTAAGAAGAAGGACCCATGTCCAGTCACCAAGAAAGGGAAAAAGAAGGCGGATGATGAGACTCCTCTTAAGCACGAGAGGACCTTAATGTTCGTTGAGATGAAGGTGAATGGCAAGCC
This sequence comes from Nicotiana tabacum, assembly GCF_000715075.1. NCBI lineage: Eukaryota > Viridiplantae > Streptophyta > Magnoliopsida > Solanales > Solanaceae > Nicotiana > Nicotiana tabacum. Next base: position 26,584,581 of record NC_134087.1, on the reverse strand, counting down.
CATTCGGGCCATGGTAGACACGGGTGCTACCCACAACTACTTAGTCTCGACTCAGGTGGAGCGCCTTGGTCTAGTTGTAGGGAAAGGTAGAGGCTGTGTCACGGCTATCAACTCACCTCCCCAGCCAGTGGGTGGAATAGCCAAAGAAGTACCGGTGAAGCTTGGCCCTTATGAAGGAAAATTTAACTTGCGCGTGGTGATCATAGATGACTTCGAGTTGATAGTTGGATTGGAATTCCTGAGGCAAACCAACACCATGCCTGTACCATATGCTGACATGTTACTGATGATGGGAGCAAACAGGACCAAGCCCTGCATTATCCCGTGCATGCCCATGAAGATGACCGTTGAAAACATCTCGGCCTTGCAGTTGAAGAAGGGGGTCAAAAGAAATGAACCCACGTTCCTGGAAACCCTCTGCATCGAAGATGTAGAACGCTCCTCGGGTCCCATTCCTGAACCCGTGAAGGAGCTACTACTAGAGTTTGAAGATGTCATGCCACAAGACATGCCAAAGCGACTACCGCCTAGGCGCACTGTGGACCATGAAATTGAGCTGGTGCCGGGCGCGAAGCCACCCGCCCGGGCGCCTTACAGAATTTCACAACCTGAACTCACCGAGCTTCGGAGACAATTGACGGAAATGCTAGACACAGGGATTATCGTGCCCTCCAAATCCCCATACGGGTCCCCTGTGCTATTCCAAAAGAAACATGATGGTAGTCTACGACTCTGTGTGGACTATCGGGCTCTAAACAAAATTACTGTGAAGAACAAGTACCCTATTCCGCTAATGGCAGACTTGTTCGATAGACTAGGTGGTGCGATGTTGTTCACCAAAATAGACCTGAAGACAGGTTATTGGCAAGTTCGGATTGCAGAGGGTGATGAACACAAGACGACCTGTGTGACAAGATATCGATCGTACGATTTCTTGGTTATGTCATTCCGCTTGACTAACGCCCCAGCTACGTTTTGCACATTGATGAACCAAGTCTTCCGAAAGTACATTGATGAATTCATGGTGGTCTACTTGGATGACATTGTGGTATATATCCAAACATTGGAGGAACACCTGATGCACTTGCGGAAGGTCCTAGCTCGATTGAGGGAGCATGAACTATATGCGAAGCTATCTAAGTGCTCCTTTGCTCAAAAGAAAATTGACTTCCTCGGACATGTCATTGAGGAAGGGCGGATCAAGATGGACCAGCAGAAGATTCAGGCAATCACAGATTGGCCGCCGCCTAAGGATATCCACGCCTTGAGGGCGTTCCTTGTTCTATGCAATTTCTATTGGCGATTCGTGAAAGACTACTCCCTCATTGCAGTACCATTGATAGAACTCCTCAAGAAGATCACACCTTGGGAATGGGGACCCAAGCGAGCGGAGGCCTTCAACACATTGAAAGCGGCTATGTCTAGTAGCCCCGTCTTGGCCCTTCTTGATCTGGCCAAGCCATTCGAAGTACAAACAGATGCATCTGACTATGCCCTCGGTGGAGTCCTGCTACAAGAAGGGCATCCTGTAGCGTACGAGAGTCGGAAGCTAAAAGATGCAGAGCGGCACTATGCCGCCCATGAGAAAGAATTATTGGCTGTCGTCCACTGCTTGCGCCTCTGGAGGCACTATCTGCTGGGAACCCTGTTCGTGGTCAAGACAGACAACACAACTGTTAGCCATTTCATGACCCAGCCGAAGTTGAATGGTCGACAGGACAGGTGGCAGGAACTCCTAGCTGAATTCCACTTCAACCTGGAGTACCGAAGTGGGAAGACCAATCATGTTGTTGATGCGCTCAGTCGGAGAGCTGATCTAGCATCGGTGTGCCTACTCGCCACCCTAAGGGGGAGCGAAGTAGCCACCTCCATCAAGGACCAGATACAGGATTTACTCATCAAAGACCCTGCTGCACAGTATTTGGTTGATTTGGTAGGACAGGGCAAGACTCGCCAGTTCTACATGGAAGATGGTTTTCTGAAAGTGAAAGGGAACCGACTTTATGTTCCTAAAGGAGGAGACCTACGAAGGACTCTTCTGGCGGAATGTCATGATACTCTGTGGGCCGGCCATCCCGGTGAAGAACGCACCATGGCGTTACTCCGCCGTGCATATTATTGGCCTCAAATGGCCGATGACGTTGCTCAGTATGTGAAGACTTGTCTAGTATGCCAGAAGGACAAGTCAGACCACTTAACACAGGCGGGACTCTTGGAACCACTAGCTGTCTCAAAGAGAACTTGGGAAAGTGTTTCCCTGGATTTCATCACCGGATTGCCCAAGGTCGGAGATCTAACAACTATCTTGGTTGTGGTAGATCGGTTTTCCAAATATACTACCTTTATTGCTGTCCCACAATATATATCAGCAGAAGATACAACTCGACTCTTCTTCTCTCATGTCATCAAATATTGGGGCCTACCCAAAGACATTGTTAGTGATCGTGACTCACGCTTCACTAGTAACTTTTGGACCCAACTCTTTAAGTGCCTTGGGTCGAAGCTGAGTCACAGCTCAAGTTTTCATCCGCAATCTGATGGCCAGACGGAGCGGTTCAATAGTATGTTGGAGGAATATCTCCGTCATTTTGTAGCCGGATCGCAGAAGAATTGGGTGAAGCTTCTGGATGCTGCTCAATTGTGTTTCAATTCACAAAAGAGCTCTAGTACAAACAAAAGCGCTTTTGAAATTGTTACCGGACAACAACCGCTACTCCCACACACAGTCAATGCACCAAATATGTCTAAATCTCCTCGAGCTGCTAGCTTCTCTAAAGAGTGAAAGCAAAATTTGGAGATAGTGCGGAGCTATCTTGTCAAGGCTCAAAAGCGGATGAAGAGGCATGCTGATCAGAATCGTCGCTTTGTTGAATACCAAGTAGGAGACAAAGTGATGGTCAAAATTCCAAAGCGTTACTTATTTGCGGGGGTCCATGACCCTCGCCTATTGCAAAAATACATTGGACCCTTGTCCATTGAAAGGCGCATTGGGAAAGTTGCATAGCGGGTGGATACCCCAGCTTGGTGGAAAATTCATCCTGTCTTCCATGTCAGCCTCCTGAAACCTTTTCGGGAAGACACGGAGGATCCTTCAAGGAGCCAGCTCACAATACCCAGTATTCGAGGGCCCAATTCAACCGGGAAAAGGCGTGTTGAAGCTATCCTTGATGATAGAGTGATTCATGCCTCAAGGAAAGATCACCAAGAGTTCTTGGTGAAATGGCAGGGCTGTGATGCAGAGGAGAACACTTGGGAGAGGGGAACAAACCTCAAAGCCTACAAGAGCCTAATTGAAGATTATCTTGCAAGTAAGGCGTCGAGGACGTCGCCAACTCAGGTGGGGGAGAATGTCATGGGCGGCTTTCCAGCCGTGCCCCATAACCTCTTGGGCGCGCCTCGTGGCGTCCTAGCTGGTCTTGGCCGCGCAAAGTGACAAGCGCGCATGTGCCTCTGTCGCCCCACCGATATCCCTCGCCAGCGCCCAACCGCAGGCAGATGCCAACAGCGCCGCGCGCGCAGACCCTGATGCCAAAGACTATGCTGCTGACAACGGACCTGTTTTCTGCCTTATAGCAAACTAAGTCTTTTTCATTGTAAATATAGAGTAGTTTTATTCCATGTACTTCCATTATGTTTCTCTAGCTTAATCAAGTCTAGTCTTGTAGCTTTGGATTATTTTTTTTAAGCATTATTAGGGGGGATCAAGCAATCAAACTTTCTAGCAAGCAAACAATTCTCTGTACTGGTGTCTCTCCCCCTCGACACCGCGTTGCCTTTCTGTAATAGCTTTTATTAATGCAATCAAGCTTTCTTTCATTCTCAATTCTCATTCATGTTCTCTCAATTGCTCTTGACATTGGTTTTCTCGTATGGCACTGACAATCTAGTCTAGCGTACGGAGGGGACCTCAGTTGGCGGACAACAACTGCACTGACATCAGTTGCTTAGCCTTACGTCGCCCTTCCAAGGAATCTCAGAAAGGCGCCGTGTAACATTACTTATGGATTCTACTGTTATGTATGAAGGAAAGATCCTTAATTTATAGAGGTCTACAAATTTTTCCTACAAAAAAGAGATTTTTCAAATATGGAAGAGATATTTTTTTTCCTTTTAGGAAAAATACAATCAATTATGGAAAATATTTTTCCTTCCTTCAAGAATCCAATTATGGAAAGAAAATCTGAACAAATCCTAACAGGGAAAACTATTCCATGTCAAAAGGATTTATGAACAAAATAGTCACTAACCAAGCTTCTTAATGGTGATTGACTATGGGGAGTTTCCAGAAAATCCTGAGATGAAAGTTGCTGCTAAGATATCAGTTTATTTCAACGCTACTATGATAGTCTACAACTCAAGCAAGCTCATGAAAACCAACAAGATTTATTAATGGAAGAAATTAATGATATGCAAAATGATGAAAAGACCGATCTATTGAACTTTTTTCTGCATAAAAGAATCAAGAAAATATCAGATTATCCCAGGGAGTTATTATTGAGATCGAAATAATATGGTACATGCGAAAGCTAACAAAGAGAATTCCTCAGACAATAAAGAGAACCAAAGTAAATTTTAATATGGTTGGTCAATTGACCTGCATATGATAAAACTAATATAAACAAAAAAAACTATCGAGATAAAAAACTCCCTCCTAAATAAAACTCTTTAGTGACTATATTGTGGAAGTTGTGTTCGTATTGTGAGAAGCAAATATCAATTTATAGAAGTACAAAACTTCTCCTAAAAAAATAGATAAGGCATATGAAAGAGATTTAATCCTTTTAGGAGTCTTTTTCACTTCCTTCAAGAAAGAGAGTCCTAATAGAATATAAATTCTGGGTAAAATCCAAATAAATCTCCCATTAGCTTAAATTTTCTTGATAAAATTTGATTTTCTTCTTCACATAATCTTCATCACTGTTGCTTGACATGATTATTGGTATTGGTTGAAAGAAGCCCAAAAATAAGTTAACAAGAGCCCATGCAATAGACTAAATATAGGTTAAAACTGACATAATTGAAAGAAGCTCATGTATTAAAAAAACATGAGTTAAAACTTGCATTGCAGCCCATGTGTTATAATAGACATTGGTTAAAACTAGCATTAGTTAAAAGTGGCCAAAATATGGTTAAAATGAGTTTTTATTTCTATAAAGATGCAGTAGTAGGGGTTTTGAATATTTCTTGATTGTAAAATTATCTCTACATGTAGCATCATGTTCAAACTTTTTTTTGGGATAAATCTTCATTATCGTCAAATTGTTTGTTGCTTGATCTGCACCCACCTTCAACCTGTCTTCAACTTTGCTTTAACCATTCGCTCTGATACCACTTGATATGATCGAAATAACATAGTGCATGTGAAAGCTAATAAAGAGAATTTTGATGACAATAAATCAAACAACAAAGAGAACTACACTCAAAAGCTTATACTTTAATATGATTAGTCAATTGACCTACATATGATAAAATTAACATAACGTAAAATAAACTATTGTGAGAAAAATCTTTCCCTAAACAAAATTCTTTAATGACTACATTGTGGAAGTTATGTTTTTGTTGTGAGAAGAAAGTATCAATTTATATAAGTACAAAACTTCTCCTCCAAGAAAAGGGTAAGACATAGGAAAGAGATATATTTTTTTTAAGAATCTTTTTCTTTTTCTTCAAAAAAAGAGAGTCCTAATAGAATATAAATTCAGAGCAAAATCCTTCCCTTTTGCTTGAATTTTTTTGACAAAACTTGAATTTTTTCTTTTTCACATAATCTTCATCACTGGTGTTTGACATGATTAAAATATGTATAGGTTGAAAAACCTTAGTATTGGTTGAAAGAATCCTAAAAATAGGTTAATAGAAGCCCATGTAATAAGACTAAACATAGATTAAAATTGATATGGTTAAAAGAAGTTCATGTATCAAAGAGAAGCATGGGTTAAAACTTGCATTGTAGCCCATGTTAGGGCTGTGCACGAATCGGATCGGATCAGATTTATCACATTTCGGATTCGGATTCTAAAAAATGCAATCCGAATCTGATCCGAATTATATAGGACCGGATCGGATTTTAAAGTTTGGATCGGATCGAATTTAGGATCGTATTATTATATCTCAAAGTTACAAACTAATATGTATATTTTCTTTGTAAAAGAGGCAATACATTAAGAAAATTCATGTTTATTTCAATTATGAGAGTACTATGGTGCCAATATAGCTAAATCTAGCAATTGTAAAGGTAATAACTTGGAGGAAGATGTAAAGGAAGTATTGACTATTAGAAATTAAAGTGCACTATTTATATATTGCCTAATAATTTTGGATTTAGGATCAGATCGGATTAAAATATACCAATCCGAATCCGATCCAAAATTCAAAATTTTAATAAACACAATCCAAAATCCGATCCAATCCGAAATTCAAAATTCAAAATTAAATGGATCGGTTCTGATTTCAGATATCCGATCCGAATAAGCAGCCCTAGCCCATGTGTTATAATAGATATTGGTTAAAAGTGGCCAAAATATGGGTTAAAAGGAGTTTTTATTTTTGTAAAGATATAGTAACAGAGGTTTTGAATACTTATAATTGTAAATTTATATCCACATGTTGCATCATATTCAAAAAAGTTTTTTTTTGGATAAATCTTCATTATCGTCAAATTGATTGTTTCTTGATTTGAACTCACCTTGAATTTATCTTCAACCTTGCTTCAACCATTGACTCTGAACTATTGACTCTGATACCACTTGTTGGGCTCGAAATAATATGATGCATGCGGGAGCTAACAAAGAGAATTTTGATGATACTAAAAAAGCATAAAACTTTAATAAGGTTGGTCAATTGACCTACATATTATAAAATTAATATAAAAGAAAAAAACTATCAAAAGAAAAATCTCTCCCTAAACAAACTCTTTGGTGTTTATATTGTGGAAGTTGTATTCTTGTCGTGAGAAGAAAATATCAATTTATAGAAGTAAAAACCTCTCTTCCAAGAAAAGGAAAAGGCATATGGAAGAGATTTAATCATTTTAGGAGTATTTTTCCCTTCCTTCAAGAAAGAGAGTCATAATAGAATATAAATTCAGGAAAAAATTCTAATAGTTACCCGATCTACTGTGTAAATATATGTCAATGCTGGGTTTAAATGCATTGGGTAGGCATTATGCAGCTTGCCCTCAAGCTCTGCGTGACCCTAAAGAAATCGTAAGAGAATTGATTGTCAAAGAAGGGTGAATTGACTAATTGGCCACAAAAAAATTTGGAGATGGAAATATTGACTTTTAACACCATTAATCCAAAATGTGAGCAAATAGTATCTCAATTATCTGCCAAGGAGAAGCTGTTGATGGAGGAGCTCTCAAAAGGCACCCACAAGATAATGCTTAAAGGAATAGCTCATGAGGTCACCATTGATCATTTAATACCTTACAGTGACATTGATTAGAAGGCCTTCCACGTTTACATGGATATTGACATTTATTGGAACGTGGTTTCATTAAGATTGGCTGATTTTATAATGGTCGATATCACATCAACCATCTACAAGTTGGTTGATGACATTGATTGGCTAGAATATATGATATCTGTAGGGGTCTAATAAGGGAAAATCAGCATATCATAGTGTATGTACCTTCTTCAAAACGTACGATATTTGAAGAGCATCTACAGGCCCTTAAGGAGAAGTTGACAATAATATAATATGCAACTTTATTTTAGAACGGTATTGGGTATTAAGTGATGAAAGGTGTCTATTTTTTTGTTGGTATTTTGTGGTTGATATTCTTTTAGTTTGCTCTTTTTATTTTCGGGCTTGATGTAATTCTACTTCCGCAAGAAGTTCATTGGGATGCAGTAGCTTGACTGTTAGTCTTTTTTATGTTTAGGTGTCATTACTTAATTTTTAATGTATTTTTTGAGTTTGGATGATCTCTTCGTTTTAATATATCTTATGAGTTTCATTGTCTAATTTATGATGAAAGTTCATGCATGAGCATTATATTTAGTTGTAAATCTTTTTTCTCTTTTATCATTTTATCAAAGAATATCTAATAGTTTTGTCATAGTAGTTTTATGTGAATGTTTTCTTACAACTAGATAAGTGTTTCATTTTTTATTTTAAAAAAAATATTATATTATATCTGATAAGAGATGAGTTTAGTTAAATGATTTAAATCTGATGAAAAATGTGCATCTTTTTTTTTTTTCTCTTCTTTATGTACCTTTTGAATTAACTAGACTACGGCTCTAGTCCAACCCAAGAACCACTGAGCAAATGAGACAGTTGTCTCAGATATTGTGACCCCGCCCCATACAAAATTACCACTATCACCTCTCTCCCCTCCCCCCCAAAAAAAATTTATTGGAGAGGTACTGTGCAAGTTGCCCTCAAATTCTGAGCCCTAAAGAAGCCGTGAGACATTTGGTTGAATCAGACTTAGGATGAGATTGATTTCTTGAACTTTTTCTTGCAAAAAAGTTCACGGAAATATAAGATCATCTAAGGGAGTTACCTGGTCTACTGTGGAGTTATATTTCAAAGCTGGTTTTTAATGTATTGGAGGGGCACTGTGCAACTTGCCTTCAAATTCTGAGCCCTAAAGAAGCCGTGAGACATTTGGTTGAATCAGAGAAGGATGCATTGGCTGATTGGCCACAGAAATATTTGGAGATGGAAAGATTGATTTTCAACACCATCAATCCAAAATATGAGGTATTGGTTTGTCAATCATCTACCCTGGAGAAGCAGCTGATGGAGGAGCTCTCGAAAGGTGCCCACACGATGATGCTTAACAATATAAGCCTGGAGTTGGTCAACATTGATCATTTATCAAATTATAACAGTGATATTATTCAGAAAGCCTTCCAAGTTTACATAAAAGCTGGTATTTATTGGGATATTGTTTCATTGAGATTGGCTGATTTTATGATGGTCTATATGACATCAACTATCTAGAAGTTGGTTGATAAGATTGAAGGGGATGTATTTATTCATATGTGTCGTGGTCTAATGGGGTATGATAAGCATTTCATTCTGCCTGTTCTATCTCCAAAACGAGTGATGCTTGAAGAGCGTCTAGAAGCCCTTAAGAAGCAGTTCGCGGCCATCATGGAAGTTTAATTTGTTTTTGAACGTGATCGAGCATTAACTGATGCATGAAAGGTGTCTGTTTTTTTATTTGTTTTTATTTTGTGGTTTATGTTCTTAGTTAGTTTTTTTTTTTTTTAATTTTCGGATTTTGATGTAATTATGCTACTGCAAAAAGTCCGTTGGAATGCAGTAGCTTGGTTGTTAATCTTTTCATGTTTAGGTGTGTCATCATCACTTGGTTTTTAAATATTTTGTGAGTTTAGATAATCTCTTAGTTTTAATATATTTTATTTTATGAGTTTCACTGTCTTGTTGCTTCTGAGAAAACAGCCAATAAATACATTCCCTTAAATCATGGACCCATAATCACGTACCTCAAGCATTAATTTTCTTTAAAAAGGAATTAAGTTACACTATAAAAAGACTTGTACTTATTTATTATTCACATTTATATTATCTGTTCGTTCTCATTTACAAAAAAAAAAAAAAAAAGCCAAAAAGAAAAAACGAAAGTATGAGACTAAAAAATCTGGAATATAATGTATAACAATATACATATAGAAGCCTGGAATATAATCTCATAATTGTGATAAGATATCATGTATAAATTATAATAAACTATGTATAAATTACAATAGATAACTTATATATGATATAAACCATGTATAAATTACACCAGATAATATACTAAGTAAAAACCATGTATAAATTACACCGGATAATATACCAAGTAAAAATCACGTATATATTTATATTATAATTTATCATGAATTTTTCAACCATTGTATATATTGATTGCGTATTACTATAAATAATAATGGATATCAGATAAGAGTTTCAAACGTGGGCTGTTTTTTGATGGACTGTTGGGCCAAGTGACAAGGAGCGTAATTCCCCCTAAATTATAATAAAATTCTAATATGATAATATACACAACATAATAATGGTATTTAATAGTGTATAAATCACAATACTATTTCTTTTGGAAAAAGATGGCGTAAATCAACGAAATAGAGGAAAAACTCTTTGAGATTTTTTGGTTTAGGGAAAGAGAGATGGAAACGGTACGCCAAGATTGTCTAGTGGTGGAGATGATAACGGTTTCCTTAATTATTGGTTATTTACATCAAGACTGTTTAGTGAAAATAGTATTCTTAATGCTGGTCTTAAATGGGATTCTCACTGTAGCGGCATTTAAGGAATTGCCGATAATGCTATATCTGTAATAAAATTTGCCATCTTTGCAATAAATGAGTAGTACTACTAGTTATGAGAATAGTTTTCATAAAGAGATCATCCGTGTAAAAAACTCTTGTTTTGGTACGCATCAAGCCCGTCCTTAAATTGGGCTGCCATTGCTGAGTTAGGGCTATACTTACTTTTAAAGTTTTACTTTCAATGTCAAATTAATATTTATTTTAAATGTGGTGTCAACTTCTTTTATATATACAGATTCTTTTTCAACAATAAAGGTATTCACACACACTTATATAAGAACTTCTTTTTGTATGCGAAAAGATGACACCATCTTCTTCTTTAAAAGGTGTATCTAATACAACACTGTAAAAATATATTATTAATAGATGACAATGGGATTCAAACTCAAAACGTAGTCAATAGTATTACTACTACGAGACATGTCATCTAAGAGTTTAAATTTTTAAGTCGGGCAATAAATTCAAATAGACAAACTCTAGTCAAAGGAGAAAAATGCTAGAAGTAGAACAAATTAGTCCCAATCCGGAGATGGATTCTAATTAAGCTAAGCCGTATTGTGCAAAATGAGATAAATTGAGGGACCATATAAATTGAATTTGTTCGTGGGGAAAAATAGGATAGGCTTATTTCACCTGACTATGGCATATAAACAACCTGTTAATTGGTCCTGCTTATCATTTTTTAAAGGTTCACTCCATTTATATTCAAACCCTAAATTTCTTCCTTAAATTATTGGAAAAGATCACTTTTAGCCTGCGTGATGTTATTTATATTAATATCCGTTAGCTGAAAAGTGTATAAAATTTGTCTATTTTTTGTGTATATATATAATTATAGTTTTCGGCTATTATTTTGAGAATAGATATACAACGTCATTTATACTAAGTTATTTTCGGAGAATTTCATATATGGGCTTGGGAGTCAACTTGGACTTTTCTTTCCTGCAGAAATTGGGCTTATTCGGAATTTATATTCAGGAAATTCAAATTTATCACAGTCGTGTGGAAATATGTTTGCAGGATTAATTAACTAGAACATTGTTAATAGAGAGACATACACCAGGAGACGAAAGAATATATAAATGGAGATTTCTGTGAAGAAAAATCTCCCGTTCTAATAGTAGCACCCAATAGATATAAAGTTTCACTAGTAATCTTTCTTCCAATCTTGACCACCTCATCTTTCGACGACTCAAGCAATTTTACACTCTCTTCAAGCCTTTGCCGTTTCGGGTGCTTCTTCAATCTCATTACTTGTCGTTAGGTAATTAGCAATATACTCTTCCATCTCATTGTTAATAACCATTTTTCCAACAGCAGATATCATATGCAACGCCATAAAATTAAATCCACCTGCCTCGTCCAAAATATCTTCCAGTGTGCAGTCATCTTCATCTTCAATTCAAAAGCTAGTCGCGCTACATCTAAGTGATTTCTCATATGTTCAACATCAACTTCTCCAATTCCTTCGATGTTTATTATCGAGTGATTCTTGTTCATAATATCCATAAATGTTGTTTCTTGAGCTAGGAGTCTATTGCAACTATCTACATAACATGGATTAATGCAAGTGTAACCTATAGCCAACTTTTCCATCCCAATGATTTCTCGTACCCAATTAGCCGATTCATCATTCTTTTGGGCAATAAGGTTTTGCACAGCTCTTCCAGTGGAATCTTGAAGTTGCGGGTGACTATCAAAATGATGCATCAAAACATCGATGATAACTCTTTCTATGCAGTTCCACATTTTGCCCACAAACTCTTCTGCCATTTTAGAAATCCCATCGACCTTTTCGTGCAGAAAACTGAGGAAATCAATTGAAAGTCCATTCACCATTCTGTCCTTTATATACATGATCTCTTCCATCAAGAAGTCTTCTTTCTTTTCAAGATTCTTTGAATGTAACTGAGCAGAATACTGGTCAAGCATTGTCTGCAATGACTTCTTATACATAGTACAATCCTCGTTGTGGTCATCGAACTTATTCCCTCCTGGAAGAATTGTCTGCAATAACTTCTTAGCTGAAGTCACAAATTGCATGACTACTCTTAGTGCTTCAGCGACTGTGCTGAAGCACTGACTTGGTAACTTTTTGAGTTCTGTGACATTCGCATTAAGCCTATCCTTGATTTTCCTTTGGATATCTGTTGAAGTAATCTTTACTTGAATTATCATCAATTTACGAGCTAAAACTGGAATACTAACCATAGACTTGTTAATCTTGGATAGAAATTCATTCGTTTCAAAAAGCGTAGCCTCTATAATCTCGGATTCTTTTAAAGTCTCCAAGTCAATGTTATTCCTGACACAGACATAATTAAGTCCCATCGCAGTAACTTTATCAAGTACTAGCTCATTAAGGAACTTATGAGGAGCATTATCAGCGTTGGTCACAACTACTAGAGTTCTTTCACATTTCTTGTCGACTTTCTTAGATATATTCATTGACTCAAATTTTTTAGGCAATGAATCAGTACTGGCTGATAATATATTCAAGATAATCCTGTCCTCGGGGGTTATATAATTCAAAATCATCTGGTGTATTCGCTCATATATCTCTTTATTAGCTTCGTCTAAGGTAGGAATCCCTGGCAAATCCACAATTGTAAGATTAGGAAAACCTTTCTTTTTCAGGAGCAGTGTCAAAGGGTTGTTAGATATTCCATTTGTTGTGCCAGCAATTGTGTTTGTCGCCCGACTTATTTCTAAGGCTACATGCCACTCATCATCATCATCATCGGTTCTACTTCTGTGTCCTCGTTTTCCCATCAAACTCGAGGGAAACTTCAAGTTTACGACTATGATGATTTTGAAGCTTAATAAGGACAGGAAGTTGAGTGCAGAAGTGTCCTTTTAACGTAATTTTTATTCCGATAAGGGATGCAATAAGGCTAGATTTACCTGAACATCTGTCACCAACTAGAACAATTGTAGGAACTGGAGGGGGTTGGATACATTGTTGCATCACGTTTAAGCTTCGCCGCAGCTTATCCGCGCAATCAAAGAGCGGGGGCAGGATTGTTTCATCGTTATATGATGACACAATGGGTGGCAAATAATCATCTTCTTGTTGTGAATAGCTTTTATTTTCACTAATGTCCATTGCTTGTTCTCTGTTCAACAATAAACATATGCATGAAATCGAACCCATTATTAGCGGAGTCAGGAATTTATACAAGGACATTCCAATAAAAGATAGAATGTTACGTTTAGGATTTAAGCCCATGAATTAAAACAATTTATGAGCACTTTTTGCCACATTATTAGACTTTTTTTCGTATATCAAAAGGATTCAACATTTATATAAAAGAATTCGTTTTATCCTATTATAATTTTTTAACAAACGAAGGTGATTCAATTGAACATTCTTTTCTCGACTTAGCTCCGATTTTGAGTGGTGTAACCAGGAATTCTAACAAGGGAATTCAAAATCGAACCTACGAACAAGAGTAACTTTTAAATCATCTTTCCTTATGCTAAGGACATTCAACAATGCATATATACGCTAAAAATTTCATCCATTTTCCTAAAAAAAAAACCTTACATTTGATTACTTCTCAAGTAACAAAAAATTCTTTATCTATGGTAAATATAATTAAATAAAAAAGGGTTATAATACCAAAGAAGCCGAATTTAATTAATGTTCTTTACCTCAAAACTGTAACGCGGATGTCTGGAACCACACACCCTAGCCTTCTGGCTTTTTAATTTCAACCTTTTTCAGAAGATGTTTTCGTCTTTATATGACTCATAAAAACTCTATAATTCCTCATGGTTTTGATTTACAATTTTTTTTTCCGTTTTTTTCTTGTAGTCTTGTTGGCCTATTCAAGCGACGAGGTTGTTATTTTAGATTTATCTTTAGACACACAAGTTTTAACCGGTCGTTGTTATTTATTGTAAGTTGTAACAAGTATCTTGTGACAGACGGTGCCATTTTATATATATAGAGAGAGAGCAAGTAGATTTGCCCATGATTTTGCCTTATTATCAAAGATTACAAAAACCAATTTTTTTGTTGGAGAATTATTAATAAATATTTTTTGGGTAAATATTTTTATACGGAAGTGTATATAAGTTAAACACGTTAATTTACTAGTCTAAATCATTTTTATGTACTGTCTTAAACAAATCATTTCTCTTAGTACCCTTTACTTTTTTTTTTATTACTTAATCAAATAATTAAGGGAAACCAAACTTAGGATGGAAACAGATTTCATTCCGAGAAAACAGCCTATAATGCTTGGCAAGACCGAAACAACGGCTTAAGCATTGTGTTTTTGTATAAAAACGTTTTGGGCCCGTTTTACCCATAAAGCCTGGCTGCCATTACTCAACAATGTGAAAATAGCACGGGCTAGCTAGTTTCGGACTGGTCATTTAAAAATAGTTAATATTTGTCAAGTCATTAAAAAATAGTCATTATTTTGCTGCAACAGAGATCGATCCAGCATAATATACTGGAGTTCGGTGCACCTGTTTATGAACTTCCAGCATATTATGCTAGATCGATATACTTTGCTGGCTCCAGTATAATATACTGGAGTTCCAGCAAAGTATACTGGAATTCCAGTATATTATGTTGGAGTATTTTCCGAATTTTGAATAGTGTTTTCGTTCAGATTTATCTTTACATGAAAAGTGGCTAAATTTCGATGACTTTTAAAATTGTGGTTATTTTTGAATGACCACTTGTAAATCTGGCTATTTTTGAATTTCTCCCCTCAACAGTTGCAGACTCAATGCTATGGGCCAGGGTATACAAAGGGTGAAATTCAAAAATAGTCAGATTTACAAGTGGTAATTTAAAAATAGTCACATGGTCAAACGTAATCGAAATTAAGCCACTTTTCATGTAAAGATAAATATATGTTTTCAAAATCCGGAAAATATTCCAGCATAATATACTGGAGTTAGAATTTTTCACACGTGAACTTCTAGCATAATATACTGGAGTTACAGCATAATATACTAGTCCAACATAATATGCTGGAAGTTCATACACAGGTGCTCCAATCTCCATTATATTATGCTGGAACTTTCTATGTGCTGGAGTTCCAGCATAATATGCTGGAAGTTCATACACAGGTGCACCAATCTCTAGTATATTATGCTGGAAATTTCCGTGTTGCAGTAAAATAGTAACTATTTTTTAATGACTTTGCAAACACTGACTATTTTTCAATTACTAGCTCGAAGACTGGCTAGCCCGTGCTATTTATACACTTCTACTTGACACGAGTCAGTTTCCGCTTACAACTTTGTCATATTGGAATTGTGTAAATCATTATGATTATTCGGTCTTTTCTTCTTCTTTTTTATATATGTATCATGATTCAATTAAAGTTTCTCAAGTTCTTCTAATTTGTAATTGTAAGCATTTAAATTTTATTGGATTTAAATTTATAAAATAATTCGAACCATATTGAATTCAAGATATTAGCCCAAACAAATATTGTGGCTAATAAATTGGGCTAATTATTAAAAGCCAATATATGTGTTGAGCTAGTCCATTTAATTGGACTATAAATTAAATGATAAGCCCACTTCAGTAGCCTGAGGTTCAAATGGCTATTTGCCCGTCTTAAAGCCCAGGGTCGTGCCACGTGTCAAGTGATGTGACAATCCAAGTCAAAAGAACGAGCCAATAAAATCATGTCATGTGTCAAGTGATGTGGCAATCCAAGACAGGTAAATGAGCCAATGAAATCATGACATGTGTCAAGTAATGTGACAATCCAAGTCAAATAAATGAGCCAATTAAATCATGCCAAGTGTTTGGATGGTATTGGTCAGTTCAAACGGACCAATCAAATCGCAGAATCATACCACTCCCTACAACTATAAATAGAGGTCTTCATAAAGTTAGAAGACACCAGAAGTAATAACAAGAAGCAAGCAGAGAGCTCGTGGATCAAACACCGCAGATTTCTCTACAAGCTACAAGTTCAAGCACTCAAGCTACAAGTTCAAGATCAAGAACGAAGCCAAATCAAATACCAAGGCGTTCAAGATCAAATTACTTGTTCGTGATCAAACCCAAATTCAAGTTCAAGGAGGAGATTCAAGATCAAGCTTTACAAGCCCTTGAATCAAATCAAAGTCAAGCTCATTAAGATACTTTACATTCTTAAAGAATCAAAGAAATACCATAGAGATTGTAACACTTTCATTTATTGAAATCAAATACTATATTTGTTACGCAATTTTCCAGTATTGATTATTTATTTTTCTTGACGCAAAAATTTGTTGTTACAAATTTCTGGCACGCTTAGTGGGACAATCTCTACCTCTCATCTCTTCAAATTATCAAATTTCAAGAACACATAAATGGATCCAAAGAAGATCAACTTCAAACTCACTACTGCGAAAGCTACTGATTCCAAGTTTTCATCTGATGTGGAAAACTTGTTGGATGCTACTATGAAAAGTGTAGGACCTATCACTAGGAACAAAGAAAACTTGCTAGGACAAAAAACATTTCAAATGCCGTCTGCATCGGATCCTATCTTTGATTTTCAATACTCAAAGGGGGAACGATCCTTTCCAACTGAATTGAAAGAAGGAGTGAGCATTGCTGAAATTGTTGAAAAGACATTTGCTCTGATTAGTCCTTCTAGATCTAAGAATCTCATCACACAAGGTGATGATGATGTCTTGATCACTGGATCTACTCCAAGCACTCGACGTGAGTTGTTCCACTCAAAGTATGGTGTAAGAGAAAATCCGTGCTTTGCTCCACCATCCACGACGGTTATCCAAGCAATGGTGAATAATACTTCAACCAAAAATTCATAGTGACCATATCTAGTCCTGAAGGCAGTCTTAGGAATATCCGACTCCCTGATTTTCAACTGGTGATAGCCCGAACGGAGATCAATCTTAGAAAATACCCTCGCTCTTTGAAGCTGATCAAATAAGTCATCAATGCAAGGCAAAGGATACTTGTTCTTCACTGTTACCTTATTCAACTGCCTATAATCAATGCACATTCTCATTGTGCCATCTTTCTTCTTCACAAATAAAATAGGTGCACCCTACGGGGACACGCTAGGCCGAATGAACCCCTTATGTAGGAGTTCCTGAAGCTGCTCCTTCAATTCTTTCAGCTCTGTTGGTGCCATACGATATGGCGGAATAGAAATGGGCTGAGTGCCCGACACCAGGTCAATACCAAAATCAATATCCTTGTCCGGTGGCATGCCCGACAGGTCTGCAAGAAAACATCGGGAAAATCCCTCACAACTGGGACGGAATCAATACTAGGAGTCTCAGCTCCAACATCCCTCACAAATGCTAGATATTAAAGGCAACCCTTCCCAACCATACGCTAGGCCTTCAAGAAAGAGATCACTCTACTAGGGATATAATCAGTCATACCACGCCACTCGATCCTTGGAACACCTAGAATAGCCAAAGTGACTGTCTTAGCATGACAGTCTAGAATAGCACGACATGGAGATAGCCAATCCATGCCCAGAATAACATCAAAGTCCATCATGCTCAATAGCAATAAATCAACTCGGGTCTCCAGACCCCCAATAATCACAACACATGACCGGTACACACGGTCCACAACAACAGTATCTCCCACCGGGGTAGATACATGAATAGGTAAAGAAAGAAACTCTCGGGGCGTACCCAAATAATGAGCAAAATATGAGGACACATAAGAATAGGTGGAACCGGGATCGAATAATACCGAGGCATCTTTGTGGTAGACTGGAACAATATAGCTCTTAACCGTGCAATCAACTTAATTAATAGCAAACTCCCCAACTTGGATCAAAGCCATATAACATAACGCACTCAATAAATCATACGCACACTCTCTATTGTTGCTGTAATACCTTAGGGAGATTGAAATCACTCATTCATAAGCTTGTGGAATCACAAATCATCTGGAATTTTAACTCTTCTGCAATTCTTGCATTCACTCACACAATAGTTAAGCCCACTCTCTAGGCAGCACAATTTAGATTTCAACGCATATTCTTCACTTGTAAATGAGATCTTCTAATAGACAACATAAGGATCATACCACCTTAGAACACTCCGCAGGAGATAACCCACCTGTTTCGCCTCCAATTAACATTTTGTATACCTTCCACTGTCATACGCATTACACAGTCACTTAATCTTCCTGAGTCTAAACTCATACCGTAACATGAAATTTACTTCACTCCAAATAGGAGACATGAAAAGATTATTCACACGCCCATAACTCGCTGCTACACATCCAGTTACAATGGAAATCAAACACTTAATGATTCATCTATCATCCAACAGACCTTCCGCGCCACTTCCGAGTCATATAGATACATCTCGCAGTACTACTCATCACGTAGCTATCCAGTCATCTTTCAAACCAATAGGGTCAATACCAAACATATAAGTTCAAAACACTTGCTCATACAATCAACACCTCGGTGCTCAAGCCATAGGCAAAGATCTGACCTCAAGTCCTCTAGACCGGCCCAACATCAACTCATAGAGATCACATCTCGCCCCTCGATCGGGGAATCACAAGCCGTTGATGCACATCTGATACTGAGCGCTCATACGCGCATACGAACACGTGGAAGGAATTTCAAGAGTTACTTTACAAGCTGAATCAAGGACGCACGATAAGAATTCAAGAATGTGAAGTTTTTCCTAAAGGTTCTGCAGCCTCTCGAGGATAAATACAGACGTCTCCGTACCGATCCACGAGACTCTACTAAACCAGCTCATGACTCGCGAGACCTAGTAACCTAGGCTCTGATACCAACTTGTCACGACCCAAAATCCCAACCCGATCGTGATGATGCCTCTCGTGAGGACAAGGCCAGCTAATCAACAAAACAGTACATCTCTTTATAATTACTTAGTAGGAATAAGTCTAAATCATGGGCAATATAATCTTAAATGCGAAATAAACGCGATAGAACAAGGAAAACCCTCCCAACTCAGCCCGAAATCGGGGTGTCACAAGTCATGAGCTATTACAGAGTTTACTAATATTTTACAAAGTCTGGAATTATCATAAATAACAAAGATAATGGAGAAAACGGGGCTGCGGACGTCAACAACTACCTCGTTACTCCTAGTCACCGCCTGGTCTGGAAAGAATTAGCGCTCAGGAGCGAACTCAGCTCTGCCTGTATCTGCACACATGGTGCAGGAGTAATGTGAGTACTCCGACCCAGTGAGTAATAAAAATAAATAACGACTGAAAACATGAAATTTCATAACGGCAGAATATAGCGCTATCCCAAGCAGTAAAATCAGTTATACAGTAAAATAGTGAGTATCAGATAATTCTTCTTTTAAAACAGTAAAGACAAATAATTTCCACAGTAAGGATAAATCAAAAGCTTGCCCCTCGGGCTCAATATGTAAATCTCAGTATAGTATCAGCCCCTCGGGCTCACTCCCAACTCACCAGCACACAACATCAGCCCCTCGGGCTCACTCCCAACTCACCACACACAAGCAACGGCCTCTCGGGCCCACTCCCAACTCACCTGGGTACCCTGCGCTCACTGGGGGTGTGTACAGACTCCGGAGGGGCTCCTACAGCCCTAGCGCAATATCAATAGGCCTGAAAGCCTTCACACATCAGACACGAGGCCTGAAAGCCTCCTCATATAACACTCGAGGCCTGAAAGCCTCCTCACATCACTCAACATATCCTCACGTATGACCCTCGGCCTCAATCAGTCCAGAAAATAATCATAGGCCTCTTGGGCATCAGTAAAACAATAATGCTCAGCTTAACAGCATTATAAATATCATTAAATCTCGAGTTGAGTATAAATGTAGCTGAGTTCACAAAATAATATAATTCAATTGGACTGAGTTCAAATAATATTTCAATTTGTGAGAAAAATAGTGATGTAAATTCACAAAAGATTTCAGATAATTGGCACGAAGCCCAAATATGGCAATAAGCCCAATCATAGTGAAAAACAATAAATCTTTATCAATTACGCGGTAAAAATATCAACTGGGATGGACCAAGTCACAATCCCCAATAGTAAATGACCCCGCGCTCGTCATACAACGTGTGTCTTATCTCAACATAGCAGTATGTTGTACAATTCGGGGTTTCAAACCCTCAGTGCATCATTTAAAATCATTACTCACTTCAAGACGGTCCAATGTCTACTCCGCTATGCCCTTGCCTCTCAAATTTACCTCTTCGCGCGTCGAACTTGGTCAAAACCACAACGAATATATTACAATAGGCTAAGGGAATATAACCCAACCGAAAAGACTCGAAAAATATCGAAATTCTCGAAATTCGCAAAACCCGAACCCCGGGCCCACTTCTCGAAAAATTACGAAAGTCATATCACCGGATTTCTCGTCTCGCCATGAGTCCGTACATATAAAATTTACTAAAATCGGAGTTCAAATGGCCCCTCAAATCTTCAAATCTTATTTTCAAATCCCTAGGCCTAAATCTTTAATTTACTCCTCAAAAACATGTAATCTAGTCGGATTATTTGATGATAATTCAATATTATGGAGTAGAAATAATCACAAGTGACTTAACTCAAGATTTCCCAAGATTTCTTGCTAAAAATCGCCCAAAATCCGAGCTTAGAAGTAAAAAAAAATGACCAAACTCGAACTGCTGGACATTAAATCTGTCCAGAAATTTTCGGTACTGTTCACGCGGGGCACTATTCATGCGTGTGAGGTCACTGTTCACTGTTTACCCGCGCGGTTACTGTTCACGCGCGGGTACTGTTCACTGTTGCAGAAAATACAACAGCTTTTAAGAAATTTCCAGCACAGCCATTTTTCACTAAAATGGCTCTAACTCCATCATACGAACTCGGAATTAGATGATTCTTGTTCCTATGAGTCACAAATAATAATACAAACACAACCCTTTAATCGAAACTCAATTCGGAGCTCGTTTGACCAGTTCAATATCCATTTCGCTCTTTAAACAATTAACTCACATTTCACGTCAAAAACCCAATCGCGACTTGATGAAATTAAACCAAAATTTCCAGATCACTCCTATAATTCATGATTTAAATTCTGGAAGTCTCTAAATCAAATTTGGATCTCTAGAATTAAAAATGAACCTTTAGATCATTACATTTATGCTCAAAACGACAAAAATCTTCCAAAAATGACCCGTTGGGCATCCGAAACACACCCGAGGCCCCTGGAATCGCGATCAATAATACCAACCAGTCCCAAAATACATTACGGACTTGCTCGAGGACTCAAATCATATCAAACAACGCTAAAATCATGAATCAACCTCCAATCCAAGTTTTATGAACTTTAGAATTTTCAACTTCTATTTCCGATGCCGAAACCTATCAAATCACGTCCGATTGACTTCAAATTTTGTACACAAGTCCAAAATGACATAACTAAGCTACAAAGATTCTCAGAATTCCATTCCGACCGTCGGATCAAAATTTCACCTATCAACCGGAAATCGCCAAAATACTAACTTCGCCAAAATGAGCTAATTTCTTCACCGGACCTCCAAAATTAATTCCGATTGCGCTCCTAGGCCTTAAATCATCCCCGGAAACTAACCGAATTATCAGAATTCAATTCTGAGCCCTCTAACTCACAAGTCAACGTCCGGTTGACTTTTCCAAACTAATTCTTCCTTAAAGAGATTAATTGTCCCAATTCATACCAAACTCGATCCGAATTGACTCAAATTCACCAAGTACACATATTGAAACATGAATAAGTATTTAACGGGGAATACGGGACGAAAATATAGGAAACGACGGTTCGAGTCGTTACATGTATTTCTTCAGCCGTTTCTAGCTCTTAGTCTTCTAAAAATTCCCCTCATTTTTATGAAAAGCAAACTTATATAGAAGGTCCCAGGGCAGCAGAATTGGTTTTAAGTTTTACCAATTACCCCTTCCGTAATTTTCATTTTTTCAACTTAGACCCTGATTATTAATCTGTTTGTTAAATCAGCCCTATTACCCACTTTCCTAGTAGCTTCCTAGTTAGTTAGCACAGATTCCTTTTATCCAAACTCCCTAAATTATCCTTTGAATTCCTAGTATTAACCTTCCTAGCCTAAACCAATGCAGGACACGTGATTCCCAAACCTGGGCCTAAACAAGTGGGCTTCTAATACCCCAGGTTTGCCTTACCATAAACCCCAAAAATAGTTCCAAATCAGTAAAGCAATGAAACAAATCAAGTAAAACCAAAGGGCTCGAAATAAGCAATAGAACCCAAATGTGATGAACCCAAACCCACTGACTAATTCAGCCTATGATTGGCTAAAGAAAGAAAGAGAATAGAAAAAGAAGCACAGTAGAACTGGGCATACTGGTACCATTTAACAAACCAACAGAACTCTAATTTAAACAGAGAAAATAAGAGGAAATTGACCTACTAATTTGAACAAACCATAATAGAAATAAATGAACGAGGGCATGGTAAAAAGAAGTGAAATCAGAATCGGGAGGCAAACAAAGTTGAAGAAGAAACGTGCATACAATCAAAGGAGAAAACATGTACTGTTTTACCAGAAACACATGACTGAGCATTGCTTCGACAAATCTGCCGGTCTTTGGCCTTGCATGAGATTGGTGGACTTCGAAACGAGTCGAAATCCATGCTAATCGCTCATCCTCAAGGAGAATACACTACTAGAAAATAGTTCTACTGCAACTGTTCAAAATCCATTGCAATAGCTCTAATAGAACGGTTAAGTGCCCGTCACATTAGGTCAAGTGCCAATAGGTCTACGACAACTGTTTCTTGCAAGGTTGAAATGTCGTTGCAATAGGTGTATGTATTGCCACGGTCTGGAATTGTTGCCATAAACCTATAGATTGCAACGGTTATCTTAGCAAATGGAACGGTCCCAAACCGTTGCAAATATCATTATTGCGACGGCTGTTCGGGCGATTGCAATGCTTTTTGATTGTATATCACAATAATTATTAGTAGCTATTTCAACGGATTTTTTAGTGGTCTGTTATTACATGAATAATAAAATATTATACTAAAATTGATACAAATCACCGAAGAAACTATTAAATAACAAAGTCACAAATAAAATTATCCAACTAGCACTATTCATAGAGTATAAAGCAAAAAAGAGAATATTATTTGATAAATTCAAGAGTTACCATACATAAGTTTGCAAAAACTTCTAAAATAAAAAATTCTTAGAACATCTAAAGACCTTGCAACTATCAACTAATAATCTTAAGGTATTGACTGCCTTTTGTCTATCCCTTGTTTATTTTCTTCACCTACAAAATCATAATAAAAACAAAACAATCTATATCATATTTGGTTATATAACAATTAATTAAAAAAGAACTCACATGGAAAAAGAAGCGATATAAGAAATCTTAACCTAGAGTATAATTTGATCAATCTAACTATGCAGTATCAAGCCAGAAGATAAGCATACAACTAACGACTACCATCAAAGTACTATCCATAAGTTCAATTTACAGAGTATAAGTCTCATGTGCCAATATTAACTATAGAGGAAAAGTATCATAAGAAAAAGACCGGAACTTTATAACTTAGAAACACCAGTCAAATACAAAAGTACGAAACTTCATAAGGCAACAACCTCATATTCTACTAAAGTCAAATACAAAAAGCACGAGCAAGCAGAAACACAGTTCCTACTAACATGCACCAATAGACATCACTTTAGCTATTGTAACAAACATCTTCAAAAACTCCAAGAAATAAAAATAAATCTCATTGAAAATGAAAAACAAAACTTATTGTCATACCTTATGGTCATTTCACCAAACTGAAAATCTCCTTTAATTAAAGATATTTTTTTAACTTTAAAGTTTCTAGCAGTTTAAAACGTCAATCTTGATGAAACATTCACTAACTCTAGTAATATGATATTCATCAACCAAATAACACAAGAATATCTTATTTTATCTTTACTAGTAGTTCATTCTTAATTGAGATATCTTATCATGTTGGTATAATCAAAACCCGAAAAACAAATAAACAAAAATCAGCACTGCATAAACAAACTTGTCAATTGCCAAAAGTTGAAATTCCAAAAAGTTTCCAAATAAGGTAAATCATGTTGGATGATTGAACTATTATAGACACACAATTAAACACTCAGTGCAATTACTAGATGATTGATCCATATAAGACAATTACCTTCAAGATCACACAAGTGTTATTACTCAACTCTTACCTTGATCTCCTTGCTTAACTGGGAAAAAAAAAAGAAACCACTGAAGAAAAATTACTACATAAAGTTTCAATCTTTAACTGCAACAATAAATATAAAAAAAATACTGTAGAAAATTTCAAGCTTAACTAGAGAGAAAAAATCTAACGAAGTGCACATGAAAATCATTGCAAAAAAATTTGGCATAATTGCACATTTAAAACTACCAGAAACCACAAAGATTTCAACTTAACTGCACAAAAAAAAAAATTTCCAGATGTATGATTTGTTTACATTCTTAAAACTTTTTTCAATTAAAATTGATGATGCAATATAAATATTTATGTCAGAACCTACATATTACATGGAAGCTATCTCATGAATTATGTATATTGTATTTTTTTCTGCCACCATATGAATATGTCCAGTAAACACAACTAGTACATTTGAATATCAACGAACTTTAACATACTACTAAACTAAGCCTAGAGAAAAGAGAGTAGTCCCTCAAATTATATTATGACTGTACGGATCCACACCAAGCATGCTCCAAAATATTAGGACCACCAAACTAGTCTACGAAAAAATCTTACAAAGTAATTTGGACATGATCATTTTATAATCCTTTTAAAGAACGCTAAAGTACTAGTGAAATTGATTCTAAGAGGATGGATCATATATAATATTAAAAATGGTATTAACTAACCTGTCAATCAAGTCTTGTGCCTCAAAGGACATTTTTTCATGGATGGATGGCCGAAGGACTTGCTTTGTTGATAATATTACTAAAGCTAATCCGTCAAGCAAGAAATAGTAATGCGTTAATGAGATGACGTCAAATACCTACTGTAAAACTATAGAGTCCATCTAGTACCTATCAATTGAAGTCAATTCTATCCCTCACGGAATCACAGGTATATACTGCAAAGTATGAACGATTCAATTATGAACAAGGATACAATTATGGATATTTATCAAATGTATAGATGCTATCGGACACTAAATAATCAAATTATGTGTCTCTAACTAAATTGAAAAATAAAGGTTTTGGACAGACTGGAACATGTACTTTATTCCACTTCGAACACACTCAATAGAAAGAGTTATTTGAAAGTTCACCATTGGAGCACTTGAAAGAGATATTTGTTCTTTCCAGAAGAGTACGCAGTTGCTGATAATTTTCTTGGCAAGCCTGGAGAATGGAAGTTCAGCATTAAGTAGTTGCTTAAACTTACCATAAAAGACTCTTTCTTATTAGCAATAACATTTAGATATTTCTTGATCAAGCAAAAGAGAGAATATATAAAATGATTTTGAGTCAAGTAGAGCTACTGCTTTAGAAAATGTAGAACATATACATTATTGGTTATATAATTTGAGATTCAAAATTCAAAATGAGCAAAGAGATTCCAGAGTTAGACATCCCTTGCTCCAGGATGGCTGTCTTTATAACTAACAGTTCTCTAGTACTCTTGATATGCTACTGCTTGGCCTAGTCCCATATTAATTTCCACAAATCTGATATATCATTCCTATGTTAAAGCAAAAGCAAAAAGTAACATTCAGCTCAAAAATTTTAAAAAAAACTGAGAAGCATTTTATGAATTGACATATAATCTTAGAGCAACAAATAAAATATGATAGAGCAAACATATGTCCCTTCATGACCATTTTGTCCATAATAAATCACAGTTTTACCTACTTCACAGTTCAATACTAGTGCTAGAATTAACAATAGTGGAATATAAGCTTGCAAAAGAGGTGTATTGGTTCCATATTTTTAGTTTTCTTTTAGCATCCGATTCTTGTTTTTTTTTAAACATAGAAAATGATGCATGAATTATATAGGAGAAGTTGACATAAATTTAAATAACTGAAAAAAATTGTCTATTTCACCATTAGAAATCTAGAAGCCTTGTTATGTTTTTCCTATACAAAATATGCATGACTGACAATTCAATCTTAACTGCTACACAAAGTTAAATAAAGAATAAAGTTGCTCGTACATGTAAATAGATACTTTACACTTAGAAGTCTTTATTTGTGAGAGCTTGAGATATTTAAAGGGTCTTTTGTCTACTTGACTTAAATCAATTCCTATATCATCTCGTATTTTTAGATCCATAAATTACCTGAGGTGCCTCTTCTACTAAAGGGAATCCGAACCAAAAAGAATGAAAAATGAAGATAAAAGTTAATCTTTAGCAAAAACAAAACGAAACAGGACATATATTCAGTTAGTTCTCTTTAGAAAAAATAATTTACTGAATTTGATACTTGTTTTTGCTGCTATGCTATTGAGGTCCTTGCACAATATTCTGTCATTAGTCTCAAAAATATTGTTCAAATGAAATGGTACAATATATGAAACATAAGCATTCAATTCCGCAATATCTCTTCCCTCCAACCAAAAATGATAAAACAAACAAATCATAAAGAACTGAAAATATATGTAGCATAAATTGAAGATTTCACTTCAAAAAGTTTCCAACAAAGGTTATCAGTAATTGAAGAAACACAAAATACCTTAGGTAAATGAGAAATCTAAACATCAAGCACAAACAAAGATCTACAAAGTCAAAAATGACGTAGAGAAAATAACAATGAAGAATAGAGAAAAATACCTTGGTACCCTAAGCCCTAGTGACGAGGGTTTTATAGACGATCTAAGAAGCAATTCCTACTGAGTTTTCTCCATTCGTCCGGTTCTAACAAGATCCCATTGTTGTCTATGAGGAGGAAGCTTTAGAGAAGTGGCAAGGGTGTTTTCTTGACTCGGCGTCTTCTCTATTTGCCGGATTCAGTGACTTCGGTTAGGGTTTGTGGCCAACATCAATGAGAGGAAGCTTTAGAAAGGCATGTGCTTTGCTAGAGATGTGGCCTTGCGCCCTTGCCGGAGATGTCGCCATCGCTAGAGCTATTGGGACTAGTTCGCCGGATCTTTTGGACAATACTTTTAGGAATAGAGAACTAGGGGTTCGATGTCTTTTAGGCAAAAATGACTTGGGAAAATTAGAGGAGGTTTTATTGTTCTTTACTTTTTTAAAAGTTCGGATGGACCTAGGCTGGGGTTAAGAAAATTATAAGAGGGAAATGAAAAGCGTCCTAATATACTAATTTTTTCAGGGAAACCGTCGCCAAAGAGATCTATTACAACGGTTACCGCAACCGTTGCAGTAGACACATCTGTGGCAACGGTTAATCAACTATCGCGACAGTTCTATTTTAGAAGTGTTTCAATAGGGCTTAAAGTATATTGTAACGCGTATAACCATTGCAATAGACATGCTATCGCAACGGTTGTAAAACCGTTGCAATAGACTTATTTTCTAGTAATGATAGTTGACTGGCATAGGTTTCGACCCATTATCGGCCTAGAAAAACTGCTTAAACTTGGAAAAGGGAGCAAAATTAGGGTTTCAAATTTGGGCATCAGATTTGGGATTTGGAGGTAAGAGTGGGGATTTTGGGGATATTAGTGCTAAATTCGTGTTCCATGGGGTGTGGGGATTGTGTGGTGAAATTAGTGCTGTATGGTGGGCCGGGCTGGGACTGGACCGGACCGGGCCCGCAGTCCTAACGGGCTAAACGGGCCTGGCGGGCCGGTCCTTAATGGTGCAAAAAGCCCGGGGCGGGCCGGGTATGATAAAATAACCCACGAGCCCGGGACCGCTGGCGGGCCTGGGTCGGTCTTACCGGGCCTAACGGCTACTTTTAATTTTTTTTTTTTAAAAAATAGCAACGGTCAAAAATTTAAAAAGTAGTCGTTGGGCTGCAATTTTGACCGTTTGGAACTTTCAAAAATAGCCATTTGGCCCCCAAACTTTATTTTAACCCCAAACTTTATATAATTACACTTTTTCCCAATTTTCAACTATAAATACCCCCTCATTCTTTCATTTTTACTCACCAATTCATCAATCTCTCTCAATCTCTCTACTATAATTGCTTATTTTATTGTTGAAATTTCGTGAAAAATTGTGAAGTTGGTGAATTGAAGTATTCAAGTCTTCAACGATTTTCAATTTTTAAGAAGTTGTTCGCCAATTCGGTAAACGCGTTCCAACTCTTAAGTTTTAATATTATAGTTTTGTTAGTTTTATTTAGTATAATTATAATTAATATGGCATTTTCTTTGAAAAATATTTTTGGTGGTAAGGGTAAAGCTAAAACTGGTGAAAGTAGTGGCCAACCTACTACCCTTCCCCCGGCTCCCCGACCCAGACCTGGTAGACGTCCTGCTGCTCATATTATTCTTGATAGTGATAACCCCTGTTTTCAATTTTTCGATAGTCAATTTTGCCATAATGTTGCACCAGGTCAAAATTTAGATGATGAAACTATGAATGCTCTTTATCCTAATCAAACTATCTTTGAAAATGATGAGGAAAATGAGGATGAAGATGAAACCCAACCGGATTTAGATGATACACCTACTAGTCCTTTTAATAACCCAACTGATGTACCGCCCGACCCACCTGTAGAAGCCCCTAGTTTTAATAGACAAACTCCTAAACGCCTAGAAACATCATTAGTTTGGAATTTTTTTACTCAAGTAAGAGAACAAAATAAGGCTAAGTATAAAACATGTGGGAAATTACTGGCGCATAAATATACTGGAGATCGTAGCGGCACGGGTAGTTTGACTAGGCACATAAAAACACATCCTAGAGATAAAGTTAGATATTTACAAATGAAAGCGCAACTAGAGGGAACACATGTAGATTCTGATGTTAACCCTAGTACAGGTTCAAATCTAGTTCAACTAGGAATTAACACTGTGACCGGAGGTATTTTATATTACGATCCAAATAGAGATCATGAAGAATTAGCAAAGATGGTTACCGTTATGTGCTTACCCTATTCTTTTCCTTCTAATCCTAATTGGGTGCATTATATTAGAAGAGTTTTTAATCCTACTTATAAAGGTTGGCCTCGCGCAACAGTTAAGAGCGATATTTATAAATATAAACATGAATATGAACAATATTTGCGGTATTTATTTACTCATATAACTAATCGGATTTCTATTACAACTGATATTGGTAGAAGTGGTAATGATTGTGATTATCTAACTGTTACAAGTCACTGGATAGATGAGGAGTGGACAATGTATACTACAAGAAAATATATAAGGGAATATATATATACATAACATACAATATATACTACAAGAAAATATATAAGGGAATATATATACATAACATACAATATATACAAATATATATACATAACATACAATATATACTACAAGAAAATATATAAGGTAATATATATACATAACATAAAATATATACTACAAGAAAATATATAAGGTAATATATATACATAACATATAATATATACTACAAGAAAATCTATATATATATATATATATATATATATATATACTACAAAACATTATAAGAAATTATATTTGGAAATATATATACATAACATACTATATATAGTATACTATATATACTACAAAACAAGATTTTTCAAAATTCAAAATGAGGGCCCCACCCCCAATGACCACTAACGGCCATATTGCACAAATAGCCATTTTTTTCCAATTTACAAAACTAACCTTCTCTTACACTATACATACCCCCTCCCTCTTCTTCATTTCAATACTCAATACTCATTTCTCAATCTAAATTTCTCTCAATCTCTCAATCTCCAATTTTCAACACTTCAAGTCTCAATCTTAATTTTCAAGTTACATCATGCCTCGTTCGGAAAGAGTGCGCTTATTTGTTTCGCACTACTATGAAGTGCTTGAAGAAAATGAAGAAGGCCAAATATTAGAATGCAAGAACTATGGAAGAGTTTTAAATTTTCGTTCAGGGTGTACCACATGCATTTTAAGGAGGCATATAACATATTGTGTTGATGGTATTTATCCGCAAATTCGTCTTTAAGATTTTTCAACAATTTGTGTTATTTTAAAATTATTAGATGTATTTATGCTTCATGTTGTACTTTCTTATTAATTTATTATGCATGGCAATTTAGTTTTACTATTGTTTTGTTATTTTACTTTATCGTCAAACACTTTAATAACTAGATTTCTACATATATATTACATATATATTTTTTATATAGCCATGATATGGTTTACAAGAAATTGCCTTAAACAATTTTTTTTTTTAAAAAAAGCCCGGAAATAAAAAAGCCCGTTAGGCCCGCTAAGCTCATGAGCCCGACCCGTTTATCCCAGGACCATATGGGCTTAGGCTCGTCACGGGCTGGTTCCACCCGTTGAGCCCACGAAGCCCGGGACCGTGAGGCCCGAGACCGCCAGAGCCTAGGCCCGCTAAGCCCAGGCCCATTAAACCCGTCCCGTTTGGCCCATTTAGGCCCGACCCAGAATACAACATTAGGTGAAATTTTGGTGGGATTTGGAGCTCAAACGCTGGTGGGAATGGCGGAGATTTTTGAGGCCGACGCTAGGGTTTGGCTTGTGAGAGATGGGAGAGAAGCTGGAGAACATTACTTAGTCCTAGGTTGTTTTGATGAGGGCTTGGAAAGTTTTAAGTAAAAATGGGGAAAGTCCTTATGGCCGTTGGATGAATTAAAATGAAAGGCTGGGATTGACTTAAAGCACTTGAACTTAAAACGACGCAGTTTTGTTCCTATACTATGTCGTTTAAAGGGTCTCGGGGCTGAAGGCTTAGACCGGGTGTGGGTGGAGTTTGGGCCTGGACTTGAAAGAATTTTGAGCAGGTCTTCAATTAAAAATGGCCCAAAATCACAGCTGTCGCGCCCCCCTTTTCTCGAGCAAAATCTGGTTTATGACATTTGGGAGGACAACTCATTCCCTTTTGGGAATTGGGTTTGAATTTGAAGAGTCGCCACCTAATGATTAGGGTGCATTAGGACACCAAGAGAGTTTGATTTGAGTAACCAGAGATAGGGTAAAGGCTTAAAATTATCTCAAGGAGAAGGTGTTAGGCACTCCTCAGGATCCACTAGTGTGGTTCCCGGCCAGACTATTGTTGTGAACTTAGGTGCAAATAACACGTAAACAAATAAAGCTTCAACTAAGATGGGATTTTCACATAAGGGTTTACATACAAATAAAGTTGTAAAGAACTAAAAGAAAGCTGATTTTTCTTAAAAAAGAGTTTGAAATTCTTTAAAAGAGATAAGAAATAAAGGGAAGGGGGTCCTAGGTTTATTACTAATAAGGATCACCCCACACAATGCCCGGTAATCACTCCTCAATGAGGGGTTACACATGGCATTATTGCGTGGTCATCATATCCATATCTACTTTTCCCACCCCGTTAAAGTATTAAAGCGCAGAATGGTCTCGTTTACTCATTGCATGCTATTACCCACCCCAATCCTGTCAGTCCTGGAGGTATTTAGGACTACTAATCCTAAAGGGAAGGGATATCGGCTTATTTGTAGTTTCAAAGGCAAAATTCTAAGGCGACATGCAAGAACATGTATAACAAATTGGGGGAAAGCATATAACAGGCAAAAGGGCTCAGATATACCTCCTTTAGTCAAAAAAGCACGTAATTTAGCATGTCTTGCACGTACTGTTTAGGGTATGATTAAATACTGAATGTGAAAGGACTTAGAGGTTGAGTCAGATTGATTTATTACATATTTCAGAGAAGAAGCCCGAATCAGCCCTGCTTGCTGGTTGTAGTTAATAGAGCAGATTCAGTTTACAGTTATTACCCTAAGGCTTGTCTAAGTGTTAGGACAAAGGTCCTATAGTCATGATTCAAAATATAGTAAAACTTGAAATGAATTATTTGGAACCCTATATGCATACTCGTTAAACTGGCTAAGTGAGAGACTCAAATTATTAAAAGAAAGGCAGAATTCAAACAAATTGATTAGAAGCTTTGCAACTGATAGTATCTATTGTTACTGATTTTTATATCTAACATTAAGTGAAGCGAATCAGATTCAATTAGAAACTCCTATAGGCATGCTTTCTAGCCATTACTAATCTTAAAACCATGTAGACGTAGTATAAAAATGCAAAAAACTCATCTTAAACCTATGGACATAATATCTAGATGCTGAATTCTGTTTAAGACATGATACCTAAGTGCAATTGAATGTTTAAGTCCTATGAGCATGGTATCTAGGTGTAGAAATTTGTTTAAGACCTATGAACACGATTTCTATATGAGAAAAATGGATATACAGGATTCAGAAAAAACCTATAGGCACATTTTCTATATGTATATGCAGAATTCAGATTGCCTTATAGGCATAATTTCTAGACGAGAGTAGTAGACCTATGATCATGATTTCTATATGAAAATAGACATTCAGAATTCCCTACAGACATACTTCTATATGCATTTGAATGTGCAGAATTCGAAAACCTATAGACGTGGTATCTATGCAGAATTCAGCATTCCTATAGACGTGGTATCTATGTGAGAATACAGACTTCAGAATTCCTATAGACATGGTATCTATGTGAGAATGAAGAATGCAGAATTCCTATAGACATGGTATATACCCTTTTTGCATACATAATTACCCGCCCTTTTCACTAATCAACCCCAAATGTTTATTACAAAATTATTACAGCCCAAAATAAAATAAAATAATACATTAGAAATTAAAAGTACAACCAAGTAGAGCCTCATTCAGACTTCATGTCTGAAATATGATGTAAACCAACTCCATGAGATCATGATCCAAAGCCTTTCTCCCATTTGAGTGTGAGAGTCTCAAATGAACTCCGGACAGTGCTTACCCCCAAATGTATTATCGTATTTGGACAGGTGCAGTGTGGAAAGGCCAACCCTCAAGTGTCCAAGTTCATAGGGAACTCAAGGTCCCAAAGCAAGGCTCATAAGAGAGGGACATAACTTAAAGACTAAGAGAGAGTGCAAGTGCAGGAACAGAATTCTGAGAGGGGGAAAGGGGAAGGGCAATAGTTACAAATAAGTACACATAGGGGTTTAGGGGAATGGAGAGATTGTAAAGAGGCAAGGGCAGGTTGTGGGCATACCCAACAATGGAGAATGCTAGCACACCCATAAGCCTATTAGAACATACTATTTAGAGGCTAGGATCCCAATGGATCAAATTTAATTCATGGACAATAATTTGCATATTGCCATGCCTTAAACCGTAGCTCAAACACATAGGGGGTAGGGGTTTGGGATTCATAATAGAAATATGTAGAAAGAAATAAACATACTAATTTAAGTGTTGACCTATATAGAAGCAGTAAGTAGACGTGGATACAAAAGCGTAAATAAACACATTGTTGTGGCGCTAAAGCTTAAATCAGGACATACCAGTTTCAAAGAAACAAATAGAGAAAAGCAGTAGGTCTTGTAAATAGTCCATAGTACAGACAAGAAGAGAGAGTACTATTGCGTATAAGTGTGAGTTCAGAAAGACTATGAATGAGTGATTCCCTTATGTCAATGAAAGAGTCGTGTATTTATAGTGTGAAAAACAGGCAGAAATAAGGTAAGAAAACAGTTAAGGAACTGAATATCAATTAAGAATCAATCACACAAGACTTCCTTTAATTAAGGAACTCAGATTCAAACGGGAAAACTATTTAAGGGAAGAAATCAAATAAATATCTTGTGCAAAGCATGCAATTAGGGCTAAATACATAAAAAGTTACTTAAGGGCAGAATTTTGAAATACACGATTACATAAATAAGGTAAGAAAAATCAATTAGTAGCCAGTAAATCAAGGATCAAAGATTTTGTAATCAATTGTCCATAAATGAACCGAGTCAGAAAAGTTAAGGAAAGTCAAGTAACTTAAATCGAGTCATAGGGAAATCAGCAAATAAGGAAAGAAATCAATCAAACCTATACAGAAGGAAGTCTGAAACTAATCAAGATTTGAAAGCCATTTTAGAGGGGAAGTCCATCACATATAAAGAGCACACAAACATGTTAAGCTGAAAGAAGATGTCGTGTCATTGCAAAATCAGTAGATAATAGACTATAGGAGCATGGCGTCACATAGGTTAGCAATGTAGAAGAGAAGTAGCATCTAGTAGCATACAAAAATCCAGTGTAAAAGACTTTAGCAAAAGTTAGAATCATATGAAAAACAAGGACTTCAAAACTCAGTTCAGAGACTCGAAATAGGTCTGAAAGAGTTAGGGTTTTGTTTTGAGATAAAATCAGTTCAAGCAAATCACATAGCCAATGGTTTCCAAACTTGGAAACCCCCCCACCCCCCCGCCCCCCCGAAATTCTAGGGTTTCTACCATCAATCGAGTGCGGAGATGAGAGGGAAAGTAATTAAGTCGAAATAGGTTCAGACATTTCAGAAAAGAACTGAAACCTTTAACATGTTCCTTCAACACCAGAAACTCATGAGAAACATGGTAGAAGAGTAACATGCGAAACACAATAGAAGCGCTCAGAGAAAACATAGTAGAAGAAACTAATACACAACATAGTAGAAGAAAACTAATTAAAACATAATAGAGGAAACTTAATAAGAAACACACAAGAACACAATAAAGAAAAAATACAGTAGAAGAAACACACGAAAGAAAGAGAAAATCGAAGAAACATCTAAATAACTTAGAAAACCCTAGATCGAAAAAAAGAAATAGTTTTGAAAGCATAGTTTATTTTTGAAAGAAAACCTTTTAAGAACTTTAGGTAAAACATAGATCTGGAATAGATCTAAAGAGATTAGAAAAACCTCAAAAGCTAGGGTTTTCAGAGGAATCCAAACGATGAGAAAGGCTTGGATTTAAGCAAGAGGAGTCGAGGCCAGGCTCGAGACAGGCATGGCTCGCTGGAGCAGGCCGGAGATGGCCGTGGAACTTGAATCAACAGAGGTCTGGACCCAACTCTTCTTGGTCGAGTTATGAAGCTCTAGTAACCAAATGCGAGGAGCCATAGGTGGCTTGGTGGGTGGTGAAACCACCATGGATTCAGGTCAGAAGGTGGCCGGAAAAGATGAAGGGAACTCATCGGAGAGGAGGTAAAAGGGGGAAGGTTCTAGAGAGAACCAGAGGTAGAGATATAGAGACGAGTGAGGAAATGAGGGGTATTGGGGGGTCGTTTGGAATTAAAAATAGTAAGAACGAGTGAGGGCCGTTGATCTTTTAGATCAACGGCCAGGATTTAATAAGGTTTTGGGTCGGGTAGGGGTAATTGGGGCCTGGGTCGGGTTTTAATTGAAATTGGGCTGGAAATTGGGGTCCAATTTGGGGCCAAATTTTAGGCTAAAATTGAAACGAATTGGGCTATTATTTAAATAGCCAATTTTTCTCTTTTAAAATTATAACAAATAGTAAATTAATTTCTGGGAGTAAATTAAAGGTACTAAAATGATTAATAACATATAATGATAAAAATAAAAAATACTGGAGTCAATTTAATAATTATAAACACAATTAAATCTTGAAATAGGCTAATATTGCAATTATATGCAATTTTAGCTTAAAATATACTAAATAAATTTTGTAAAAATATTCAAAAATTATGTTAGCTATATTTTAGTATAAATATGAGAATATGATAAGTGAATTGCAAAAATAACAATTTTGGGAATAATTATTGGGCTTTTTTTGCTAAAATAATGCAATAAATTGATTTAAAAAATCTTAAAAAATAAGAGAAAAATATTGAAACCTTGGGACATATTTATATATGCATATACATGTTATTTTAAGAGTATTTTGCATATTAAAATTATACAGGGAAAAATTGGGTATCAACAACAGCCTTTCCTTATTTTCTTTTCTTTTCTTTTTAATTTCCAATTTTCCTTTTTCTTTTCAAATTAATTTAAGACCTAAATTAACTCTTAAACTAAATTAATTTACCAAATTAAGCTAATTACTCATCATAGTATTTACAAAACTAATTAACTCCTAAATTAAAAGAAGAACTACAAAATTTAAAATTATAAAGTTAAAAATGCAAAGTGAGCCATTTTTGTGATTTTTCATGTTTATAAAACAACTAATTTGCTAATTAACCAAAAATATAAAAATAAACCCCAAATTCCATGCAAAGTATTTTTGTATTTTTTTTTATGATTTAAATAAAATAAACGTGCACAGACAAATGCAAACAATTAACAAAATCCTATGAAAAATCTACTACGATTGCAAATAATGGGAAAACAATATTTTCTTAGAGTTTATGCGAGTAATTCCTATAGGGCAAAAATCACGTGCTCATAACTATCCCTCTTTGCTCGGAAATACGAAGAGTTTTCGTGCAAAGATAAAGTGAGCGGATAAGAGTGATCTTGCCCGTTTGAATACTCCGTGGGAAGCATTTTTGAAATATTTGACCGCACCTTGATTTCGAGGTTGCCTACATATCCTTGGCTATAAAGGAATCATGTCAGTGTAGTTTGGGAAGTTTCGGTAGCTGGGACTACCAGGAAGCTGTGATTTCACTATTGCTGCTGCTGATATTGCTTGCTGAACTCCTTATTACACCAAGATAAAATAAAAGAAGCTAGACTAAACTATGATCTATGAATTACAAGAATCCTATCTATATCTTCAAACTTGATCTTGCAGTTTCTGTTGCTCTGTTGACTTGTACTCTCCAGGTGAAATTCCTTTGTTGCTGACTTAAGTTGTATTCTGAGGTGCTTACCCTCTATTTTCCAGGCGGGCGCCTGATTACCAACATTTGAATTATCTTCCTTTTCCCTGAAACTTGACTTGTTTTCCCTTTGTTTTACAGGTGGGTACCTGATTGCCGAACTCGCACCGTCTTCCTTTGAGCATTGCTGCTTTCCCTTTGTTCTCCAAGTGGGCTCCTGATTGCCAACACTTACACATTTTTTCCTCTAAACTTGAACTGCTTCCCTTTGTTCTTCAGGTCTGCTCCTGATTACTAATACTTGAATTGTTTTTCCCTTTGTTCTCCATGTGGGCTCCTGATTACCAACACTCGAATTGCTTTTCTTTTTGTTCTTCAGGTGGGCTCCTGATTACCAACACTTGAATTGCTTTTCCCTTTGTTTTCCAGGTGGGCTCCTGATTATCAACACTCGAATTGCTTTTCCCTTTGTTCTCCAGGTGGGCTCCTGATTACCAACACTCGAATTACTTTTCCCTTTGTTCTCCAGGTGGGATCCTGATTACTAACACTTGAATTGCTTTTCCCTTTGTTCTCCAGGTGGGCTCCTAATTACCAACACTTGAATTGCTTTTCTCTTAGTTCTCCAAGTGGGCTCCTGATTACCAAAACTCTAACCGTATTCCCTTGCTCTCCAGGTGGGCGCCTGATTTTCAAAACTTTAATTGCTCTTCCTCGGAACTTGCTTTGTTTTCCCTTTGTTCTCTAGGTGGGCACCTGATTTCTGAACTTGAACTACTTCCTCTTGCGACTGCTTTTCCTTTGAACTACCTTCCTTTGTTTCTCCAGGTGGGTGCCTGATTGCTTGACCCTGTACCGCTTTTTATTCTCGAAACACATGTTGTTTTCCCTTGCTCTCCAGGTAGGTGCCTGATTACAACAAAATAGACAAAACAAAGAAGATTTTTTGCCCTAGTTTGGTAGCTGGGCACATCTATGGGTGTTAATTGAGTCATGTTACCAAATATCTCTAAGAATTTGAAAGCCAGATCCCATTATCCAGGAGGGTCCTAAAAATTCCTAGTTAACTGACATTTTTTTAAGCTAAATGATATTTCCTAAAGGTATTACTTCTGCTAAATCTTGTTATCTGTAAAGATCTTAAACTAAATCCCATTATCCAGGAGGGTCTTGAAATTTAAAATCAAATCTTATCTTAAGGGTGAAAATTTTAAGGCTAAATTACATTTCCCTACGACAGAACCTACGCTAAATCTTGTTATCTAATGGAGGTCTTAAATCTAAGTCCCATTATTCAGGATGGTCTTGAAAATTTCGAATTGAATCCTATCCTAAGTATGCGAAGTTCAAGGCCAACTTATTTCCCTCAAGGTAGAGCCTATGCTAGATTTTGTTACTCATGAATGTTTTGAATTTTAACTAAGTCCCATTGTCCAGGAGGGTCTTGAGGATCTATGATCGAACCTATCCGGTACTTACTTTCCTCATGGAGGGTTTCTCCGAAACAAACAAAATTTTCTGCCCCTGTTTTAAATCATAGAAAAATCTTGTCAGTTTAAAAATGTGGTGGTTAGTTTGTGGCATTCTTGCTGAAGGTGGCCTCTCCGCTGCCGTGCTTTACTTTGACTGGTTGCTTTGAACTAGCCAAGAACCGTTTGACTATCTGACTGACTCTCAACCGCAGGATGTTGGATGACCCGAATTTTCTACACCCAACCCATTCTTTTACATTTCTGACCTTTCTACCTAAACCTCTGTATCTTCCACAAGATTACTAAACCCTTAGACTAATGAAACTTTCACTGACACCTTATTTCCCACTTTACATCATGCTACCTCCGGTATGCTTTGGTCGTACTTAGATTTGTGCAATTTGGAAGTTGGTAGTAAGCTTTGAAATCCTTTCTTACTTGCTTAAATAAATCTGACATTGAAAAACCTTAGAGAAATAAACCCAGGAGAAATGAAATGCAATGACTTTGAGAGTTAGGAATAATAGAAAATCCAAAACTGGATGACTATTTGAGAGGGGAAAAAGGAAAAGAGACTTATCTAAGTGGAACAACTGGTACCAATGATCATGACATGCATTTCGGATTAATCAGCCCAGCCTATTCAACCAATCCCTTTTCAGTTGTCATACTTTATGCCCCGAGATCTCCAAAACCCAATTTCTTCACCAAATCACTAACCCTGTTTGGCCTGCGGTGCCCCGAAGGGTTTTCACCTACAAACCTCCCCCACTTATTCATCTTTCAACTTACCCTCTCCTTCCGGTGCCCGTGAGGGTTTTCACCGGTAAGACTCTCTCATTTTAATTTCTCTCAGCTTTCTGTCGCCTTACAGTGCCTGTGAGGGTTTTCACCAATAAGACTCTCTTATTTTTTTATTTTTCCTGCTTAGATCAGAGTGTTGCCCCTGATATGAATCACCTCTGCTCGCTCGATTCGGCGTCTCTCGAAGATTGATAGAAGGTCTTTCTTTGGATCGTAATGTGGGTTTTTGGATAGGGTTAGAAAGAAAAGGTTTCACAAAGGCTCAAAACTGCTTGAATATGTTCAAAATTACAACTCTTGGAATGAGATTTCTTACAACCACAACTTTCTACCCCAGTTTCTTTGCTTGGAGACTGGGATCGAACCACAACTTTGATGGGATCGAACTGTGAGGCTGCCTGCGTATCCTTAAAAGGAATCAACTCAAACGTAGTTCATGTCGTAGGAATTACTTTGTTGTGATTTTTATCTTTTCTTTTCTTTCTCTCTTTTTCCTTTTCTTTTCTTTTCTTCTTATTTT
Organism: Nicotiana tabacum; assembly: GCF_000715075.1. NCBI lineage: Eukaryota > Viridiplantae > Streptophyta > Magnoliopsida > Solanales > Solanaceae > Nicotiana > Nicotiana tabacum. The sequence goes on along the minus strand of NC_134087.1, from coordinate 26,544,786 downwards.
TTTTTTCCTTTTTTTTCTCTTTTTTTTCTTTCTCTTTTCTCTTTTCTTTTCTCTTTTTCTTCTTTATTCACCTTTTGCGCTCGTGTTTCTGAATTTCGTTACTGATTTCAAAAGAGGGGTATAAAATGAAATAAATAAGGCTCAAAAGGGGTAACAAAAGATAAAATGTTTAGATAGCAGAACAAAATGCTTTCGTCATTCCAATCTTCAAAACATGCCAAGTACAAACAAATATAATTTAAACCAAAGAAATCATACATAATATCTTTTGACTGCATCTGAATTGATAGCCATATCCACACATTTTCCTTCTACTTCTGTTAAATATAAAATAACATTGGACAACACTCTTGTAACAATGAACGACCCCTGCCAATTTGGGGCGAATTTGCCTTTTGCCTCAGCCTGATGTGGAAGGATGCGTTTCAATACTTGCTGACCCACTTCAAATTTCCGGGGATGCACCTTCGTGTTGTATGCTCTCACCATTCTCTTTTGATATAGCTGGCTATGACACACTGCTACCAATCTTTTCTCATCAATCAAACTTAATTGCTTTAGACGGGTTTTAACCCACTCATCATCATCAATTTCGGCTTCAGCAACAATCTGAAGGGATGGAATTTCAACTTCTGCGGGTATCACTACCTCAGTGCCATATACCAACAAATAAGGAGTTGTACCTACTGAAGTGCGAACAGTAGTACGATAACCCAACAACACAAAGGGAAACTTCTCATGCCATTGCTTGAAACCTTGCACCATTTTCCGAAGTATCTTCTTTATGTTTTTATTGGCTGCCTCGACTGCTCCTTTCACCTTAGAGCGGTATGAGGTGGAATTGCGATGTGTAATCTTAAACTGTTGACACACTTTCTTCATAAGATGGCTGTTAAGATTAGCACCATTATCTGTGATGATCACCTTTGGGATTCCGAATCGACAAATGATATTTAAATGAACAAAATCGACCACTGCCTTCTTCGTCATAGATTTAAAAGTTTTAGCTTCTACCCACTTAGTGAAATAGTTAATGGCCACCAAAATGAACCTGTGTCCATTGGATGCTACTGGCTCAATTGGTCCGATGACATCCATACCCCAAGCTACAAAAGGGCCATGGTGCGAACATTGTGTGCAATTCAGATGGCGGAGAATGAATCAAATCTTCGTGTACTTGGCATTGATAACATTTGCGCACAAAATTGATCAATCGCGCTCCATGGTGAGCCAATAATAACTCGCTCAAAGAATCTTCTTTGCCAGAACGTACCCACTCATATGTGGCCCACAAACCCCCGAATGTACTTCTGTCATGATAGTCGTGGCTTGTCTAGCATCTATGCATCTTAACAATCCAAGATCTGGCATTCTTTTGTACAAAACTCCCCCACTGAAGAAAAATCCACTTGCCAATCGACGAATTGTTCTCTTTTGATCCCTTGTGGCTTGTATTAGATATACTCCCGACCTGATATACTCCCTGATATCGTGGAACCAAGGCTCCCCGTCAAGTTTTTCTTCCACCATGTTACAGTAAGCGTGCTGATTATGGACCTGAATATGCAAAGGGTCAACATAAGCCTTATCTGGATGATGTAACATCGATGCCAAAGTAGCCAAGGCATCGACAACCTCATTATGGATCCTTGGAATGTGCTTGAATTCTATTGATCGAAACCGCTAACAGAGATCATGTAGACCTTTTCGATACGGTATGAGCTTTTTAAATCCCACGTCTCCTATTCTCCTTGAATCTGGTGCACCAGAAGGTCCGAGTCTCCCAAGAGCTAGATTTCCTTGATTCCTATATCTACAGCTAGCTTTAATCCCAAAATGCATGCCTCGTACTCTGCCATGTTATTGGTACAATAGAAATGAAGTTGAGCCGTAATAGAGTAGTGATGCCCTGTTTCAGAAATGAGTACAGCTCCTATCCCAACGCCTTTCATGTTAGCAGCCCCATCAAAGAAGAGTTTCCAATTGGGCTTTTCCTCCTTCTCGACCTCGTCAATGTGCATTACCTCTTCATCAGGAAAATAAGTCTTCAAAGGTTCATATTCTTCATCCATTGGTTTCTCGGCCAAGTGATCAGCCAAAGCTTGGGCTTTCATCGCCGTCCGAGTCACATATACGATGTAAAACTCTGTGAGTAAGATGTGCCACTTTGCGAGCCTTCCTGTGGGCATGAGCTTCTGAAAGATATACTTCAAAGGATCCAGACGAGAGATGATGTAAGTAGTGTAGGATGACAAGTAATGCTTCAACTTTTATGCTACCCAAGTCAGGGCGTAATATGTTCTTTCAAGGGGAGTATACTTAACCTCATAAGATGTGAACTTCTTGCTGAGATAGTAGATGGCTTGCTCTTTCCTGCTAGTGATGTCATGCTGACCCAACATACAACCAAATGAGTTATCCAAGACTTTCAAGTAAAGAATCAAAGGTCTCTCTGGTTCCGGTGGGACCAACACAGGTAGGTTTGACAAATACCCCTTCATCTTATCAAATGCTTTCTGACACTCATCAGTCCACTTGACCGCACATCCTTCTTTAGCAGCTTAAAGATGGGCTCACAAGTTGTCGTAAGCTGAGCAATAAACCTGTTAATGTAGTTCGGTCTCCCTAACAGACTCATCACCTCGGTTTTGTTCTTTGGCGGTGGTAATTCCTGGATAGCCTTGATCATTGACGGATCCAATTCAATTTCCCACAGATTGACTATGAATCCCAACAATTTCCTCGATGGAACACCAAATGCGCACTTTGCAGGATTGAGCTTAAGATTGTACCTGCGGAGCCTTTGGAAAAACTTTCTCAAATCTTTGACGTGGTCAGACTTGCTTCCTGGACTTTATGATCACATCATTCACGTAAACCTCAATCTCCTTGTGTATCATGTCATGGAATATGGTCGTCATTGCCCTCATGTAAGTTGCCCCAACATTTTTCAAACCAAAAGTCATGATCCTGTAGCAATATGTTCCCCATGGCATGATGAATGCCGTCTTTTCCGCATCTTCCTCATCCATTAAAATCTGATAATACCCCGCATAGCAATCCACAAAAGACCCAATCTCATGCTTGGCACAATTGTCAATCAAAATGTGGATACTTGGCAATGGGAAGTTGTACTTTGGACTTGCCTTGTTGAGATCACATTATTCAACACACACTCTAGTCTTACCATCCTTCTTTGGCACAGACACAACATTGGCTAACCGCATGGGATACCGCGTGACCCGAATGACCTTTGCATCAAGCTGCTTTGTGACCTCTTCTTTAATCTTCACACTCATGTCAGTTTTGAATTTTCTCAACTTTTGCTTGACGGGAGGGAATGCTGGATCAATCGGCAATTTGTGGACCACCAAATTGGTACTCAAGCCTGGCATGTCATCATACGACCATGCAAAAAAATCGTTATACTCAAACAATGCTTTAATTATCTCTTCCCTAATTTGCAGTTCTAGATGGACACTTATCTTAGTTTCTCTAACATTATCTGGGTCCCCTAAATTGGTTGCTTCTATATCATTTAGGTTAGGCTTGGGTTTTTCTTCAAAATGACTTAGTTCCTTACTAATCTCTTCAAAGGCCTCATCCTCATCATATTCTGATTCATCATCACACTCTATTTCTTGGATTATTATTTCAGAATTAGATTGACTTATAAGACTGGACCGAAGATTTCTCATGCATGTCATGTCATTGAAACCAACATAAAAAACATTGTACAACGAAGAAAAGAAAAAAAAAGACTATCAGGAGTGATGGAAAGGAAAATTACATTTCATTGAAATAAAGGATAACAAGGTTTGTACATCAACAAGCGAAAAATAAAAGTCTGGGTCACAATCCTGGAATGACCCAGATAGAAAGGAAAACAAAATAAACTACCAAGACTCCTTCCGGATAGGGAGATGAGTAGCCTCCCAATTGTTAAACTTTACATTCGGCCCAACGAACTGCACGTCTGCTTTGCTATAACCTTCTCCAACTTCCACCATGTTCAAATCATCAAACAACCTCTACAACCTTTCAATTAACTCCTCATCAATGTCAACCACAGAACTTGGAACTATCGTCACTGGGCATTTCCTGGCACCGGGCTTGACAAAAGACCTAAAGAGACGCGGAACAGCCTTTGAAAGTGCCCATACATTCTATTTCAACCTTTTAGCTCTTCTCACGTCTGCCGTTGTAGGTTTGAATCCAAGACCGAACATACCCAAATTCTTAGGGAGGGACACTAGCTGTATGATACCCTGCAGAGATGCACCCAGATCTTTACCGGGCACAAAGCCATTTTTCAGCATTTTAAAGGCCATCATGTCTGATATGGAGGTTATCTTTGGGGTTGGAACACATTTCCCTTCTGGAACCTTCTCTATCGGCACTGTTTCAAAAACTTGATAGACCCAAGGCCCTTTGTCATCTTCAACCTCAATGAACGGGATAGAGGCATCACTGTGAGCACACAAGTTATCTTCACCATGCACGACGATCTCCTGTCTATCCCATTTGAACTTGACCATCCGGTGCAGAGTGGACGGGACTGCTTTGGCGGTATGAATCCAAGGTCAACCTAACAACAAATTGTAAGAGACGACTACGCCCAGCACTTGGAACTCCATGGTGAATTCCACCGGTCCTATTGTCAACTCAAGCACTATATCACCAACTGAATCTTTCCCTCCATCGTGAAATCCCCGAACGCGGATGCTGTTCTTGTGAATCCTCTCATCATCCACTTTCAACTTGTTTAAAGAAGAGAGAAGACATATGTTTGCACTGGAACCATTGTCAACTAATACCCTGGTAACCACAGAATCTTCACATTTTACCGTAAGATAGAGAGCTATGTTGTGTTCAGTACCTTCCATAGACAACTCATCATCAGAGAAGGTGAACCGATTCACCTCAAATATTTTGTTGGCAATCTTTTCCAGATGGTTTACTAAAATTTTGTCGGGAACATGAACCTCGTTCAGAATTTTCATCAAGGCCCGACGTGCTCGTCTGAGTGGATTAATAATGACAACAATGAAATCTGAGCAGGCGTCTTTCTCAACTACTCCATGATGGAATAATCTTGTACCTTCATTTTCCTTAGAAACTCCTCTGCCTCTACTTCAGTCACTACTTTCTTTAGTAGAACTGGATTATCTCTGGATGTTTTAGTTGTCCTTAACTCTTCTGGGGCGAAGCATCTCCCCGAATGAGTTAATCCCTAGGCCTCATTAACTTCTTCTTTCACTTCCTTCCCCTTATAGTTCACTATTACCCGTTCATAGTTATATGCGATGGCCTTGGTGCTGATTACCGGCAACTAGGTTACAGGCTTGGTGGTGATAGGATCCATACGGGCACCCTCCACAATTATGATAGGCTTGTTGGCCACTCCTGGCACAACCACTTTTGATTTTTTTTTGCTTTACTATAACATCATTTGGGGATCCTTTCTTAGCTACCACAGATGGTTCACCGCTTGTCATGCTCAACTTGTTCACTGATCCTTCAACCGTTGGTTTTTTGACTGACTTGACCTCACTGGACCGAATCATCATGACGGTCCATGAAGGCTTTTTGGGCTCCCCTCCCTTATGTACTATCTCAATCATGTTTGTCTCCTGATGGGTTGGTAGTGAGTTCTGGTTGATGTTGGGTGCCTCTAGAGTTTGGACTTCATTCCAGTTTATGTTAATGAGCTCCTGAATGGCATTTTTCAAGTGCCAGCACTTCTCCGTATCATGCCCCGGAGTACCATAACAATATTCACAGCTTACAGAGTAATCAAGGTTCTTTGGAGGAGGGTTTGGTAATTTCGACTCAATTGGCCTCAACATATCCAACTGCCTCAATCTATGGAATAAGTTGGTAAAGACTCCCTCAACGGGGTGAAAGTTTTCTTCTGCTAAAACCTCTCATTTTTGAATGCTGGATTGGGTCGGAAACCTGGGCCGGCAGGGTTTCGGTAGGCTTGTGGGGGTGGGTAAGCATTTTGTGGAGCTGGGTAGGTGTTTTGTGAGGCTGGGGCACACCATTGTGCGTAGGTAGGAGGTTGAGTATATGTTTGGGTGTGGTGGACAGAAATATGAGGGTCTGGTGATGGGAAGTAGTGTTATAGTGGATTATATGGGGGTTGGGTGTAGGTTCGGTGATGGGGTCGAGGCTGGGTATATTGGTGTGACAGACCCTTGGGTCCAAACCATGATCTTGAATCAATTGTTGCCACATATTCCTTCTTCTTCTTTCCAATCACTCCCCCAGCACCATTCTGAATGGCTTGGGTAGTTGCCTTGATGGCCGAGTAACTCATGATTTTGCTTGATTTAAGCTCTTCTTCCACCATGCCACCCATCTTCACTACCTCATTGAAAGACTTGCCTATGGCTGATATCAAATGGCCAAAGTAAGTAGGCTCTAGAGCCTGCAGGAAGTACTCCACCATTTCGTTTTTTTCCATTGGAGGGTTAACTCTTGCCGCTTGTTCTCTCCAGCGAAAGCCATATTCTCTGTAATTTTCACTAGGCTTCTTCTCAATCTTAGTCAAAGACAACTGATCTGGGAAAATCTCAATGTTGTATTGGAAATGGCGAGCGAATGCTTGGGCCAAATCATCCCAGGTATACCATCTGCTGTGATCTTGACGAGTGTACCACTCCAATGCCGAGCCACTCAAACTCTGGCTAAAGTATGCCATCAATAGCTCGCCTTTCCCGCTGGCTCCTCTTATTTTACTGTAGAATCCCCTCAAATGGGCCACTGGGTCTCCTTGACCATCAAATCAAACTTCGGTATCTTAAATCCCACCAGCAACTGAACATCAGAAAATAGACGCAAATCTTTATAAGTCACGCTCACCTGACCTCCCAATCCTTGCATGTTTCTTAATGACTGTTCTAGGCTTCTAACCTTCCTGAACATATCCTCCGGTTCTGGGGTTTTAGGTGGTTTCTCAGTCTTAACAGGGAGGTCAAAATGAGGAGTGTAGGAGTAAGGTTCTGGGGCCTTGAAAGTAGGCTCCGGGGGATAGTATTGGTTATCTTGGGTCTGGAATAAAGGCTTACTGGAGGATCGGTTGAGTTTAGCGGGTGGGTGCCACGAAAACATGGATGGCTAGTGGAGGAGGGTATGGAATTGGTTTGGATGGTGGAGCTTGTGGTGTTTGGGAAGTGGTGCCCTGGTAGTGGTGGTAAATGGGGAAGCCTGGAGATGAATCAACAGTGGGAGGTTCTTGGGATTGAGCCAGTGGATGGACAAAAGCAGGGTTGGCGAGGTAGGATGGTGGTGGATTCCCTTTTACCCATGTCTGGTACATCTCTGCCATCTAATGTTTCAGCTTATACAACTCCTCTTTCAGATTAACATCAGACTCTTCCCCCCTCTCTTGATGGATCAATAACACTTGCATCTAGTTCTTGGTTGGCAATGATCAACTTGTCTTTGGACCTGGTGTTGTACGGATGAGTTGCCAGAATGCCAAACAAACTAACCACCTACCTGGACTTGATGAAAACAACAAACTTGTTAGCAATTAGGGCTTAACAGATAGGCAACCGCACGTTGGGGATGCAATGCACCTAAGCAGTTAACCACTTCTATTATGCATTTGATCGGTTGCTTGCGTTATCTCGACTTTCCTTAATTTTCATTTTGCAACTTCTTTCTTTTTTCATTCCTGCTTTTCTTTGCTTGATTCTTATTTTTATTTTATTCCCTCATTTTCCTCTCTTGTTTTGGTATTGTTTCCCTCCTACAATTCTCTTGTTTTCTCTCTTTTTTCGGTCTTTTTTCTTCTTTTCATTTCACGGTTATGATCGAATCCTATGGGGATTGCCTACGTATCATGGCGCCACATGAATCAGACCAAGCGTAGTTCTAGGGGATAAGTGTAAAAATAAATAAATAAAAAAATATTTTGTAGTTTTCAAAATTTTTCATAAAATAAAAACATCTTGATTACAACGACTCATCCTATCATAAAAACTGACAGACTCAAAAAAAGGGGGACTAACAGACTCCAACAGAAAGATGAAAATACAGACTCGAAAGCAGACTAACAGACTCCAACAAAGAAAACTAAAAATACAGACTCGAATGAAAATCATGAATACATCAGTGCCTCAATTGCTCCAGGGGCCCGCGGGACATCAGTCGGTCTCGCCATGGGCCTATGTGCAAGATCCCCTTGAAGGCGCTCCAGGTCACTCATTATTTGGCGAACAAAGGTCATTACCACAACAAAGAAGGTGGTGCTAGTCATGTCTTCACATTCATGACACTTTATGACGATGTAGTCAACAATGTCTCTAACCCTCTCCTTGATGATACCCTTTTCTTGGAGCAAACGCCTTATTTTCTGAGACCTAGCTTCTAGCACCTGGGCATCATGAAGGTTTTGACCCTGCAACTATTGCATATCTTCCTCTAATTGGGCCATTAACGCATAGCAATGTTCCCTTTCTGCTTTAAAATTCTTAGCTTGTTTGACCATCTCATTTTCGAGGGTAGCTAGCTTTTTCTTCAAATTGGTGACTGTTCCCTCATATTTCCTTTTCAACTCCTGGACAAACTCTGCTCGTCCCTCTGCGTTCTTTGCTAACTGTGACTGGGCCCTTTCCAAATTACCCTAAGATTTTTCCAGATCATCCTCACACTTAGCTAATTTCCTCTTGAGACCACTTATGAGTCTTTCATCCTTTCGGCTCCTTTCCTGATTCTCAGCAGCTATTTTCATTTTTTGGATCTGTGCTCGAAGGGCCTTGTTTCCTTGAGTCAATTTCTTCTTCTCCCCTTCATTGGCTGCGGCCTGTACACTTTTGTCAAATTTAAGATCCCGGATCTGTCCCTCCAATTTGCTTATGGTGGCTTTGTAGTTTTCCTCTTTTGCCAACCAATCCCATTGCTCCTACGCTCTATCAGTGAATTGTTGGACATGAGGCCTTTTTGTGGGCCGTTCGGGATCTTGATGGACTTGGGAACTTTTACCGTACCAAGTTGTGTAACTAGGCTCCAACTCGCCTCTGGATAGATCTTGTACCTAAGTCTTTGGCTCTAAGAACCTACATTGATGCCAAATTCGACGTACCCTTTCTTCTGGGAAAGTAGCTTTTGGTTGCAATTCGATGACCTGCCGACTCAAATCCTCATCATGTGGGATGTTCTGGTACCTGCCTAACTGACGTAGAACTCTGTGCAGGGCATAAGGCTGAATGCTCCGGAGCCCCATCAATAGAAGAAAATACACCTCAACCGACATATAAATGACTTCACTGGCCGAGAGCCACCCGAATGTCCATTCAATCTTGTTTGCAGTCAGGGAGCTCAAGTGTGCAAACCAAGCTTCCGTACCATCTGGAAACTCATAGCCCTTCACTCGTTGTTCATATTTTTCAATGCATTGAAGACCGGTCATACCTAGGTTTATGTACCCCGAGCGGTGACACAGGTGTCCCTCCATCCAGAGTTGTAGAAGCATATTGCATCCTTCAAAAAACTTTCCTCCTTCTCGGAAAATAGTTAGAGCTCGGTAAATCTCCGCCAATATCATCGGTACAATGGTGACATTTGCCTTAGTAATGAAGTAGGCTATCCCCACAAGCCCCAATTCTATGTTTCCATCTTTTCTTGGACAAATTAAAACACCCAGGAATACCACTATGAAAGCCAATCCCCGCCGAGCTTCCCACTTATCTTTGTTCCCCGAGTGAGTAAGACCGGTATCTGGCATCTCAAAACCGTGGGGATTCCCATAACGTCGGTACAAAAAGTATAATGTGCAGAATCCCTTGGCCAAATTTGCGTCTTGAACTTCCCGACTGATGCTTAGAAGGTCCAAAAATTTATGAGGAGTCACTGTTCTGGGTGCCACCGGGTATTGATTTCTAAAATTTCTACTAAAACCAGCGTAGCCCGCTATTTCCTCAAGCGTAGGGGTTGGCTCAAAATCAGCAAAATGGAATACATTATGTGCTGGGTCCCAGAAGGGTATCAATGCCTCAATTATATCCTTCCTCGGCTTGATCTTCAGAAGCCCAACAAGACCATCCAAAGCTTTTATCATAGTTTTTCTGCTGACTTCCCCCAAATCATGCCACCACATATGTAGTTCTAACGGGATTTCCTCGCGGACTGTGAAAGGTTCATTTTCAATTGTGCTCATCCCGCACAATTTGTTTAAGATGTTTGATTAAAAAACTATGATTTACTTTGACTCAAGAGAAAAACACCCATTTTCACAAAATTTAGAACAAAACATTCTTGCGAATACAACCCTTCAGCACCTCAAGAGAAAAAAAAACTTTTTAGGGATGTTTTTGTTAATCAACCATTTGTTTTTTGAAAAAGAACCCTAGGTGGCTATTCTTGCAAAAACAGTTTTCCGGCGCCCTTTGGGGCATTTTTGGCTATTTTGGACAAGAATGGTGCCACCTAATTTATTTATGACAAAACAGCGACACTTCATATTTTTTGGATTATTTTTACAAAGGAGTTGGGACCGATGAGTGTTGCCTACGTATCCCACATCCGATGAGAATCAAACTTGCATAGCTCGGTCAATTTTGACGCAACAGAAAACACAAACTTTTGAAGTAGCTTTTTTTTTCTTTTTTTTTTTTCGAAAATTTCGGCAGAGTTTTGGGGTATTTTGGACAACAGGTTTTTCCACATGCAGGTAATTTCCTCTCTCTCACCTCAATCTGGTTTTTCTCCATTTCTCCCTTATTTTAGAAGCCGATCAACATGCAATCCGAGTCAAATAAATGCTCTAGTAGCAAGCAAAATGCATCAGGATGGTCTTTTGATTTCAGGTGCACCTGTCCTAGACGGACCCAACCCTTGTGTTGAGTCCCCAAAGTCAAAATGCGCATGATGCAAACAAGCGTTCCTACTAGGAATATGACATGAAGCTATGTTATACTAGGTTTGAAAGCCTGAGTTTATTTGTTCTAGACCTGGCTTACTCGAGCGGATAGCTCAAGCCTGGGGGAGGGGGCAGCGTACCGTGAATACAAAAGCTTCACCGGCTTTACAACTTGTCCGAACCTCGTTCTAAGATTGGGATATGACTTTAATAAAAGAGAAGTCACATGAAGTGCACACTTCCCAAATGATTTAGAAGACTCAGAGAGATGAGGGTTTCGTAGCAGTTTTTATATACAATTCAACCAAATATCAAAGTGGTAAAAGCAGCATTTAGCACATTAGGCCCAAACATGTAAATAAAACTAGATAATAAATAAAGTCAAATATAACAATTATTCTAAGCTCGAATTCTTGAACCCTGAACCAGAGATTCTGGGTTCTTGTCCCCAACAGAGTCGCTAGAGCTGTCACACCTCCTTTTTTTACCGGAGGGTATAAGAGAGTTTTTCCACTTTAAGTGACATTATTCGAAATGTGATTATTTATTTAATTCAGAGTCGCCACTTGGAATAGTTTTATTGGTGTTCCAAGTCACCGGTTTATTTTAAATCCCAAGTCGAGGAGATTCGACTTTCATTTTAAAGTCTGTGAACCAGAAATTCTAAGTAAATAATTCTGTTAACCCGGAAGAAGGTATTATCCATTCTTGGGTTCCGTTATTCTAGCACGGTCGCTTAAACTATTAAAAATAGCATATTATCCAATTTATTACATGTTTAAACTATTGTGAATTTTTAATTTATTAATCGCTTTTAATTATTTTAAAACGCTTTTAGGAAGTTTCAATGTTATTTAAAATATGCCTTCAACCACGCCACATGAAATGCACCCGCGATTCGCGACACGTTCTATTTAACGTTGTTAAGAATTGAAACTGGGTCACATGAAATGTACACCCGAATTAATAACTAAAGGAAAACCGATTTAAAGAACGCGCCTAAAGCAACTACGCAAGTTCAAATTAATAACAAAGTTCGCGAGGGCCATGAAAAATTCAATTGATGGCGCACCTTGATTTTTAAAGAGTTAGTATCAATTACATGAGGGCCATGTGTTATTTAATGAAAATGGCACACCTCAAATTTTCTATAAAAGCTAACTAGTTTTGTGAGGGCCATGGGCTTAGGAGTTTTGTTTGGCATGGCACGCCTCAAATTATTTCCAAGGATTTCTAATTGTATACATGCTTGAGGAGTTAAAATTAATTAAACATCACATTAAAGGACTCAAAATGATCCCAAATGAAGATACGATTGGGCCAACAATCCAAATCGGCCGTTCCATGGCTTTTCTGAAATGGCAGGCCTTTATTAAGATGAAACAAATGAGGTCCAATGACCTCTGCTAGGCCCTTCGGCGGGTTAGACCCACTACACATTGATAAAATCCAATGAAAATGTAAGACAACTGATAGTCCAACTTCGGATCAAATCAGTTAATCCAATTATAATCACAATAACTAATCCCCTAGCCTATATTTTAATCCAACACTATGCACGAATTAATTACTAAAGATTACCACATCTAGATTGATATATAAAAGGCATGTAGATTTAGTCACATGCTATTTTAACTGATGAACTCCATATCTTACTAAATAGACAATGATCCAATCAATTTAGATACTAACCAAATGACCTAATAAGGAAATAAAACAAACCTAAGTAACTTAACCAAATTCATAGCAATTCTCGAACTACTTGTTTTTCAACTGAAGAATGAAGCAAACAAAATTTTATCCAAAATAATGAATCCTAACAAATGACCAAATAGGCACAAAAAAACACAAACTATATTAGGAAATATTTGATTCGTATAAGAATGCAAATCTGCCGAAACTATCCTTAGCTGACTTGATAGTCACAAACGAGAAGAATAGGCCAAAGTTTTTTAAAAAACCCAACAAATTTCCACATCCTATCTTGAATCAATGAAAATATTATGCAAAAAGGTTTTCAAAGAGAACTTATTTGATCTTTAATTAAAAAATACATCAACAAATACTGTTAGGCCGGCTCCAATTACATCAGGAATTAACCAAAATAAATCCATATTATTGACATATACTCTTGAGCTTATGAAGTAAACTGAAAGTCCAAACTTACGATTACAAACAACTACATAACATTCACTGAAATTATACCAAGTTCAGTTAAACTTTAAACAAAACCAATTGACAAAATTAAGCTGTGACAAGAATACTAAGATCAAACTTTAAATAAGGCTGAAATTTAGACATTGGAACACCATCTTTCATTCAATACTCAATATTTTCACTCCAAGGATTCGAAAGTGTACCTGGATACAACCAAAATAGCAACAGAATTTTAAAAGAAGAAGGTAAGATCAGCAGTAATTCAGTAGGGAACTAGCAATCAACAACAGATCTTAAAACAACAACCAACAACAGCTCAACAGTCAACTTTTCATGTTTTGAAACCCAGAAATAAGGAGCAATTTAAGAACCAAAGAAAAAAGAAAATGCCAACTTCAATAGAACAGTAATGGTGATTTTGTTTTTGTATTTTTTCTTTCTGATTTTGCAGACTCTCTCAATGTTTGTATTTCTTCAGCCGTTTCTAGCTCTTAGTCTTCTAAAAATTGCCCCCATTTTTATGAAAAGCAAACTTAAATAGAAGGTCCCACGGCAGCAGAATTGGTTTTAAGTTTTACCAATTACCCATTCTCCAATTTTCATTTTTTCAACTTAGACCCTGATTTTTAGTCTCTTTGTTAAGTTAGCCCCATTATCCACTTTCCTAGCAGCTTCCTAGTTATCTAGGACAAATTTCTTTTATCCAAATTCCCTAAATTACCATTTGAATTCCTAGTATTAACCTTCCTAGCCTAAACCAATGCAGGCCACCTAATTCCCAAGCCTGGGCCTAAACAAGTGGGCTTCTAATACCCCAGGTCCACCTTACCATAAACCCCAAAAATGGTCCCAAATCAGTAAAGTAATGAAACAAATCAAGTAAAACCAAAGGGCTCGAAATAACCAATAGAACCCAAACGTGATGAACCCAAACCCACTTACTAATTCAGCCTACGATTGGCTAAAGAAATAAAGAGAAGAGAAAAAGAAGAAAAGTAGAACTGGGCATAGTGGAACCATTTAACAAACCAACAGAACTCTAATTTAAACAAAGAAAACAAGATAAAATTGACCTACTAATTTGAACAAACCATAGCAGAATTAAATGAACGAGGGTATGGTAAAAAGAAATAAAATCAAAATCGGGAGGCAAACAAAGTTGAAGAAGAAACAGGCATACAATCAAAGGAGAAAACATGTACTGTTTTACCAGAAACACATGAGTGAGCGTTGCTTCGACAAATCTGCCGGTCTTTGGCCTTGCATGGGGATGGTGGACTTCGAAACGAGTTGAAATCCATGCTAATTACTCATCCTCAAAGAGAATAGTTGACTGGCATAGGTTTCGACCCATTATCGGCCCAGAAAAACTGCTTAAACTTGGAAAATGGAGCAAAATTAGGGTTTCAAATTTTGACATCAGATTTGGGATTTGGAGGTAAGAGTGGGGATTTTGGGGATATTAGTGTTAAATTCGTGTTCCATGAGGTGTGGGGATTGTGTGGTGAAATTTTGGTGGAATTTGGAGCTCAAACGCCGGTGGGAATGTCGGAGATTTTTGTGGGCGGCGCTAGGGTTTGGCTTGAGAGAGATGAGAGAGAAGCTGAAGAACAGTACTTAGTCCTAGGTTATTCTGATGAGGACTTGGACAGTTTTAAGTAAAAATGGGGATAGTCCTTATGGCCGTTGTATGAATTAAAATGAAAGGCTGGGATTAACTTAAAGCTCTTGAACTTAAAACGACGTAGTTTCGTTCCTATACTACGTCGTTTCAAGGGTCTCGGGGCTGAAGGCTTGGACCGGTGTGGGTGGAGTTTGGGCCTGGACTGGGAAGAATTTTGAGTGGGTCTTCAATTAAAAATGGCCCAAAATCACAGCCTTTCCTTATTTTCTTTTCTTTTTTTTTCAATTTTCAATTTTCATTTTCCTTTCAAATTAATTTAAAACCTAAATTAACTCTAAAACTAAATTAATTTACCAAATTAAGCTAATTATTCATCATAGTATTTACAAAACTAATTAACTCCTAAATTAAAAGAAGAACTACAAAATTTAAAACTAAAAAGTTAAAAATGCAAAGTGAGCCATTTTTGTGATTTTTCATTTTTATAAAACAACTAATTTACTAATTAACCAAAAATGTAAAAATAAATCCCAAATGCCATGCAAAGTGTTTTTGTATTTTTTCATGATTTAAATAAAATAAACATGCACAGACAAATGCAAACAATTAACAAAATCCTATGAAAAATCTACAAAAATTGCAAATAATGGGAAAAACATTATTTTCTTAGAGTTTATGAGAGTAATTCCTATAGGGCAAAAATCACGTGCTCACACTTATCGTTTAATTTGACGTCCAATTAAATGGACTAGCCCAATACATATATATTTAATTTAAGTAATTAGCCCAATTTACTAGCCACCATATTTGCATGGACTAATATCTTGAATTTAATATGGTCCAAATTATTTATGAATTTAAATCCGATAAATTTAAATGTTTATAAATGCCCCTACTTGAAAACTTGTTGTTTTGAACTTCGAAGACTAGTCTTGAAGTACCAACTATATGTGATAATTTCCCCCCACATAATTTGACATCTTGTTTCATTTGAGTATTTGGCAGCATACGTAAATGCTGCAAGGCTACCAATATTTGTGTGGTAGTCAATCGGCCTATGTAACACATTGATTCAATATTTATTAATCATTTTAGCATGTTGCATTTCTTTTTCTATTACGGTAATGCCTTATGCATTTGTCTTCCAATTGGAAAGGGATTTGGTCCTCTCTTCTTTTTAAGGATGTAAACGCCCAGTCAATTCTCACGTAAAGAGGGTATTTGGCTAAGCTTATAAGCTTGTCAAACTGCCTTATAAGTATTTTTTTGGCTTATTTATGCGTTTGATAAAATTAAAAGTGCTTATAAGTTAAAATTAAGCCAAAAGCCATAAGTTGGTCTCCCCCAACTTATCAAATTTCAGCTTATAAGCACTTTAGGTTTGACCAAAATATTTACTATTCTATCCCTAAAATAATTCTTTTTAAACAAAACTCCTCGTATACCCAATTCTTCTTATTATTAATTTCAGCACTTTTATCCAAATACGTAACTGTTTATTTTTTAAATCAGCTTCGTCACTTAAAAGTGTTTTTCAGCACCTAATCCTTATCAGCTACTTAAATCAGCTAAGCCAAATGGGCTCAAACTTATTTCCTTATTTTAAGGAAATGATGTTGTTACCGCGTTTTGCAGAATTAGTCAAAAGATGGTAATTCATGGTAATCAAACACTGTTAAGGCTTCTTATCCATACTTATCCCATGAACTTCTTGCCATTTCACTACTTGGGATTAGCTTGATTTGGAATACTCCCTGACTTGGTCAGTCCTCTACATTAAATAGGAAAAATATTTTCAGGTTCCATACGTGGCAATAGGTGGCTTCAAGATCATCCTTTTGCATTGCTTTTGCACTTATCTTCCAATAGATAAAGGATCTGCTGTCCTTTATTTAAGGATTCAAGTACCATTCTCATTTCCTTATTTTGAGGAAACAAACTTGTTTAGTATTTGTAGAATTCATTCCATAAACAACAACTCGTAGTTGTGTCCATGCCTATAAATACTAGCCTTGAGATACAATTGTAATCATGCGTCCCTGATAGATGACCAAAGCAGACTCGAAAGTTGGCTTCTCTTAAGTGTTTTCAGTTCATTACATAGTGCTCTCATGAATCTGCGTGGACTTTTACGGGTTTAATCGTCTTGTACATGTAAATATATGAATTCATACTGATTTTCTTTCTTTTTTTCTTGTGCATCAAGCAGGTGACACCTTAAGGACTTAAATTTATTTGTCGTTGCCAGGTAAAGTTCTTTCCTTTTCTTATACATTCTTCTACTTTTCATTTCTTTTTCAAGGCTCAAAAGGAGTCGATTCTGATACAAACACTAATTTTAAAGTGGTACCAAAAGTTTACTTCGTTCAGACAGAAGACTTTACCTTATTCTGTTCAAGCGAAGATTTTTCGTTATTCCTTTCGAGCCGAAGGCTTTACTTTACCTTGACCAATGAGAAGGCTTTACAATGTTCAGAGTAAAGATCATTAAGCTGTCTAAACTGAAGATTTTATGTTGTTCGATGTAAGGACCATTATACCGTTTAAGCCAAAAAATTTATTTTATAATAAGCAAAGATCATTACATTGTTTAAACCAAAGACTTTACTGTATACGAGGCAAAGACCAATATATTGTCTGAGTCAAATATTTTACTTTGTCCGATCAGTAGACCGTCTAAGCCAAACTTTATTTTATCTGAAACGAAGATGATTACACCGTTCGAGCCAGAGATTTTATCTTGTCTGAAGTGAAGACTATTACACCGTTTGAGGCAAAAATTTACTTTGTATGAGGTGAAGACCATTACACCATCTGAGCCAAAGACTTTACTTTATACAAGGCAAATTATATTACACCGGCTAAGCTGAAAATTATATTTTGCAAAGGCGAAGACAACCATCTAAGCTGAAGAGTTTACTTTGTCCGAGGCTAAGACCATTATACTGTCTAAACTGAAGACTATATTTTGTCCAAGAATTTGACTTTCTTTATCAATGGCAAAGACCATCACACCAAAGACTTTACTTTTATCTGAGGCAAAGACCATTACACCGTCTGAGCCAAAGATTTATTTTGTCTGAAGCGAAGATCATTATACTGCCTGAGCTAAAGACTTCATTTTATTTGAAGCGAAGACCATTATAGAGTCTAACTTGCAGATTTTATTTTATCGCCAAAAGATTTTACCTTTTGGTGCAAAGGAACAAAAGCTCGTCCTCATTTCGAGATGCACGAATCAGAGATTGTATGAAGCATGATTTCTTTTTCAAAAAGCTGACCACCAAGAATATCTCTTCAATTTGGATCTTCACATGTAATTTTATGATCTCCTTTATATAGATATGTTTTTTTTTTTGCAGGTAGAATAAGAAATCAATTCCAAAGATATCACTTTAGTAAAGAAAATCTCGCAGTTGAAGGATCCTCTTTCTGCAACACAAATCAAGTCATGCAAGCCAACATTTTAAATACTTCTAGTTGAAGATTTAAAGACATATTAAAATCTTCCTTCTAATAGTTCAAGATCTAAATATTAAAGATGGTGCAGACTATATCAAAGGATTTTACTATACACTTGGAGATATACTGAAGCTTCCAATTAAAGAATTGAAGGCTATATCAATTTGAAGACTTCAAGACTTCTGATTGGCTTTCAATTGAAGATTAGCTTGTAAATTTCAACTTAAAGACATGGCAAACTTGAAAGCCTCTACTTGAAGACTTGACAGATTTGAAGACTTTAAGTTGATGATTCAACTTGAAAATTTTGCAGAATTGAAGACTTCAACTCTTGGCGAATTCGAAGGCCTTAACTTGACTTGGTGAATTTGAAGACTGCAACTTTAAGACCTAGCGGGCTTGAACACTTCAAATTAATGATGTAACAGACTTGAAAAAATTAACTTGACTTAGAATTGGAGACTTCAAATTGAATATTTAGCCTCTTATTAAAAAAACTACAATCATTCCATCAAAAGACTCAATTTGACATGGAAGGCCTGCCCCCATTGAGCCATCAAGATAAGATAGAGAGTTCAACGAAAGAATACATGTATGACTGACTAATTTTCAAGTGTCAATCAAGTGAATTTTATTCCATCATACCTCATTTGAATAATGCCTTGGGTAATATGTATTTTTGAACTCATATGACTGAACTTAGAATGAAACTCTAAGTTGCCTACGTACCTCGGTGAAGAGGATCAAGTCATTCCATAGTTAGAAATGGGTGAGTGTTTTTTTTGCGTCCTAACTTTTGCCTAGGCTGCCTTTTTCGAGGTCTTCAATCTAGCAGACTTTTTTTTTGGATGTCCTAACTTTTGCCTAAGCCGTCTCTTTCGAGGTTTTCAACCTAGCGGACTTTTTTGTGGGCCGTGCATAGTATATACTCTTGCAGGTCAGGAGTAACATGCAGTTTATGCTCGTGCATCAAGGAGCGTATTTGTTTTCTTCAAGGATAGTATCTCTTCATGAATTTCCCGTTGATGGGGCTATTCCGCAAACCTTCCAAGTCAACTATCTTGTAAGCGCCACTTGAGTATACCTCTTGTACGATATATGGTCCATCCCACTTAGCAGAGAATTTGCCCCCACATCAACGAGAGGTAATAATAGGCCTTTTGACCACAAGAACTTGGACACCCACTTGGAAAGATCTAAAGCGTACCCTTTTGTTAAAAGATTGAGACAGGCGAGCTTGGTAACATTCAAGGCTTTGTTGAGCTTCTACCCTATTTTCATCAAGAGATTCCAATTCTTTAAGGCGTAACCGAGCATTTTCTTCATCAGTGAGTCTTTTTTCAATGGCCAGCCGCAACGATGGGATTTGATGCTCAAGTGGAAGGACTGCTTCAACTCCATAAATAAGGGAATAAGGAGTCGCTTTCGTTGGTGTGCGATATGTGGTCCTATATGCCCAAAAGCCTCTTCCATTCTCTCATGCCAATCTCTCTTAGACTTAGAAACAACTTTTTTCAACAATTTACAGAGTGTCTTGTTAAATGCTTCAGCTAGTCCATTAGCAGCAGCATAATACATGGAGGAATTAAATTGCTTGAAGCCAAAAAGATCACATATTTTATTCATCAACTTTTTATCAAATGGCTTACCATTGTCCGTCAATATATATCGTGGAATGCCAAATCGATAGATAATATTGACTCGGATAAAGTTAGCTACATTTTCCTTCTTTATTTCCTTAAGAGAAAGAACTTCTGGCCACTTCGAAAAGTAATCAGTTACGGCCAAAATATATAGATGTCCACCAGAAGACTTCGGCAGTGGACCAACAACATCTAAACCCCAAACATCAAATGGCCAAGAGGCAACAGTTGGGTGTAATACTTCAGGCGGTTGATGTATGAAGATAGCATGGAATTGGCAAGCCTCCGAGCGTAATCCAAATAATCTTTCACCATGGTTGGCCAATAATATCCCATTATTTTTATGTTGAAATGAAGTTTTGGCCCAGATTGATGCACACCACATACTCCAGAGTGTGCTTCTTGTAAGGCTCGAAGGGATTCATCAGTCCCCAAACAATGTAAGAGCACTCCATCAAATGATCATCTGTAGAGTGTATTCTTGTAATAAAGAAAACAAGGGGCTCTCCTTCGGATTTCCGTTTTCCTTCGTGGATTTTATGGAAATATATCGTAACAAAGATAATCGATTAATGGTTATCGCCAGTCTTCAATTCCAACCTTAAGAACGGAAGCAATATGCTCAACTTCGCTTTCTTCTTCCTCATAGCCATTTGGTGGAGGAACTACCCATCTTTGGCAAAGAACGACTTGTGTCTGATTAGGCAAAGAAAATTTAGAAGCTAAGGCTGCTAATGCATCATATCTCTTATTTTCCTTTCTCGGCACGTGTTGAATAGTTACCTCTCCAAGTCAACTTACCAATCGTTGAGCATATTTGTGATATGGAACCAACTCTGGCTTCTTGACCTCATAGCTACCCAAAATCTGATTGATCACTAACTTGGAGTCTCTAAAAACTTGTAGTTGCAATTGTTTGATATCCACAGCCATTTCAAGCCCAAGTATGAACGCTTGATATTCAACAACATTATTGGAGCACCATTGTTTCAGAGTGAAAAAATATGGCAAAACTTCTTCTTGAGAAGTGATAAACACTATTCTAGCGCCAACTCCTTCACGATGTGTAGCGCTATCAAAATACATCTTCCAAGGAGGTTGAATTTCTATGATCATTGCATCTTCATCAGGCAATTCATCAGACAACTCCCAATCATCTAGAATCGGATGGTCAGCTAGGAAGTCTGCTAATGCTTGTCCTTTTACTGCATTTTGAGGAACATACACAATTTCAAATTGTTGAAATTGTAGGTACCACCTCGCTAATTCATCACTTAGGACTAGTTTAAACATGACAAACTTGATGCGGTTCACTCTTGAGACGAGTCGCACAATGTGGGTTTGGAAGTAATGCTTCAGCTTCTGAATAGAGAAGACAAGTGCCAAACATAACTTCTCAATAGGAGAATACTTGAGCTCATTTGGTGTCATCATCTTACTCAAGTAATAAAGCACATTTTCTTTGCCTTCACTGTTTCCTTGAGCGAGAAGCGCTTACACAGACCTTTCCTGTGCTAAAATGTATAATATTAATGGCTTTCTAGGTATTGGGGCTGCCAATACTGGAGGTTTCATCAGATAAGACTTAATGCTTTCAAAAGCATTTCTGCAAGCTTGGTCCCATTCAAAAGGAACCCCTTTCTTCATGAGGCGGCTAAATGGTTGGCATCTTCCAGCCAGATTCGAAATAAATCTCCTAAGATATGCCAACTTACCTTTCAAGCTTTTAATTCATGAATATCTTTAGGCTCGAGCATTTTCAAGATAGCATCTACTTTAGCTTTATCAATTTTGATACTTCGATGTCGAACAATAAACCGAGGAACTTCCCAGAAGTAACTCAAAAAGAGTACTTCAACGGGTTCATTCTGAGTTGGTATCTCCAAAGCCGTTCAAATACCATCCTTAAATCGTGCAAGTGATCATCTTTCTTCCTTGACTTTACCACCAAGTCGTCAACATAACACTCCACGTTTTTATGAAGCATGTCATCAAAAATATTTTTCATGGCACGTTGATATGTAGCACCAGCATTCTTCAAACCGAAAGGCATTACCTTGTAGCAGTATGTACCTTTAGGGGTGCGAAATGCAGTAAGTTCTTCGTCCTTCGGTGCCATGCGAATTTGATTATATCTAGATGAACCACCCCTGAAAGACATCGCCTCGTATCTAGTTGTATCAATCATGATCTCAGGGATAGGAAAAGGAAATTCATCCTTAGGAAAAGCGTTATTTAGGTCCCTAAAGTCAACACAAACTCGGATTTGGCCATTCTTCTTTCTTACAGAGACGATGCTTGAAATCCATGTAGGATATTTAACTTCACAAACAAAACCAGCCTCAATAAGCTTGTTAACTTTGGTTTCAATCAAGGGAACCAGTTCAGGTCTGAAACAACGTTGTGCTTGCTTCACAGGACGAGCACCTCGTCTGACAGCAAGATGATGAACAACCACCTTGGGGTCTAAACCTGGCATTTCTTTGTAGCTCCAAGCAAATACGTCTTTGAACTCCTTAAGCAGCTCAATATATTTGCCCTCTTCATCATTAGTTAGAGAGGCACTGACATATGTGGGTTTTGGATCTTTAACTACTTCGAGATTGACTTCTTTTAGCGCATCAATCGTTGTCTTCACCCCTTCTTCAAGCTCAGGTGGTGTATCTTTAGCGTCTTCATCTTTTTGAGGATCACCATTATTAAAAGATATATGATGACATACATGAATATCAAGGCACTTTTCCTTGACTTCCGTATAAGATGAAACATTTTGTTCATCATAAATGGAGATATGATATGATGACCCCACACTATCTTCATCTTCCTCCCATTCTCTAGTGTGTACTATAGTATGAGCCTTTGCTTTGAGGACCTTTTCGCACGAAACTACAAGTTTGGTCTCTCGCCTCATTCTAGAAGGAATCAAACTTGGGAAGTCTGTGGTCAAAATCTCCTTTTAGCGAAGATAGGTGCTCCAATCCTTCTATCACTTCCATGACGCTTGTTTTCCTTCTTCAATGGTCCCAACCTATCAAAGACTGAGGTCCTTGGCTTTGTAAGTCGATTAAACACAGAAGGCTTCTTATTGAGCGTCGTAGACACTTCTTTAGCAGTAATGTAATTGCAACTTGCTCTTTTAATGGAGATACGGATTGGCGAGGGTTGTTTGTAACCCAATCCTTTACGTGATTGCTTCAGTGGGTACGGCCAACAATGGCAGAAAAGTGTAACAAATGTAGAATCAGAGGAATACCATAGAGATGTGCAGTGATTGTAACAACAAATTTTCGCGTCGAGAAAAATAAATAATCTAGACTGGAAAATTGCGTAACAAATGCAGTATTTAATTTCAATAAATGAAAGTATTACAATCTCTATGACATTCCTCTGATTTTTCAAGAATGTAAAGTATCTTAATGAGCTTGACTTTGATTTGATTCAAGGGCTTGTAAAGCTTGATATTGAATCTCCTACTTGAACTTGAATTTGGGTTTGATCACGAACAAGTAATTTGATCTTGAACGCCTTGGTATTTGATTTTATTGCTTTTCTTTGATTTTAAAATCTTAGGGTCCATTCCAGTGCATGTAAATAAATTTCTTTTAGCTGGACTTGTATTGCGTCCCTTTTTTTTGTCCATTTAGTATTTGTTTGGATTTAATACTTAGCATTTTAAAAGCCAACTTGACATGTCTTTGAGAATTTCTTGAGTTCCTCCTTAACCGTATAAAATCAATTAGAGCATTTTTATATCTTCCCACAGGTTTATGTACCTCTTTTCGACAAATATTCTTCAGTTATTTTGCTTGTCATGCAACCTTGTCTGGCGAATACCATTACACCGTCTAAGCTAAAAGCTTTATTTTCTCCGATGCGAAGACCACTACAACATCTAAGTTGGAGACTTTGTTTTGTCCGAGGTAAAGACCATTGCACCGTCTAAGCCAAAGATTTTATTTTATCTGAAACGAAGACCATTACACCTTCTAAGCTAATGAATTCATCTTGTTTGAAGATTTAACTTCATTTTATCTGAGGCATATACCATTACACCGTCTGGGCCAAAGAGTTATTTTGTCTGAAGCGAAGACCATTACAGCGTCTAAGCTAATGACTTCATCTTGTTTGAATATTTAACTTCATTTTATCTGAGGCATAGACCATTACACCGTCTGGGCCAAAGATTTATTTTGTATGAAGTGAAGACTATTACACTGTTTAAGCTAATGACTTCATCTTATTTGAAAATTTAACTTCATTTTATCTGAGGCATAGACTATTACACCGTCTGGGCCAAAGATTTATTTTGTCTGAAGCGAAGACCATTAAACCGTCTAAGCTAATGACTTCATCTTGTTTGAATATTTAAATTCATTTTATCTGAGGCATAGGCCATTACACTGTCTGGGCCAAAGATTTATTTTGTCTGAAACGAAGACCATTACACCGTCTAAGCTAATGACTTCATCTTGTTTGAAGATTTAACTTCATTTTATCTAAGGCATAGACCTGTTTAAGCCAAAGACTTCACTTTATTTGAAAACTTGACTTTCTTCATCTATGGTAAAGACCATTACACCGTCCAAGACAAAGACTTTGCCTTTTCCATGCTTGGTAGGATTAGTCTTGAGATATGACACATTATATTATGAATTTAAGGCCATGAATATCGCATTTCTAAGTTAAGTTCTAATAAACACTTTTCTCTCTTTTTGCAGTCTAAACATAGTTTACTTCAAAGACTCAAGAATTTCTTCCTCTTATTCACAATGCCTTATTATTTCGGACCATAAGGTAAGCAAGGAAGGGACAAGGTTACTAGTTGATAGGTCAATAATCTGCCAATATGCTGCAGCTTCATGTGTACCTTTGAGGGACCTACCTTATTTGGCAGACTGGACGCTTGAATACAATAGTCGTCCTCCAAAAACATGGATGCTTTGCACTACTACTCATCATGCTTGGAATATCGCGAGTACCTTACCATGCCTAGGGCGTCGAATTATTAACAAGGAAACTCAATGGGGTAATAATTTGCCGTTCGGCAGTGAATTTCATTACGTTCCTGGCTACTGGGAATGGGCAGAAGACGTCCTAAGTAGGTGTCGCTTGTCACTGGAGGGTGCAAGAGTTTATGATGCCGTATATTTTCATTCTTCACATATGACCATAATACGAATATTATGCAGGCTTTCTGTGAGGCATGGTGCCCTATTACCAATACATTGATTACCTCTGCTGGAGAACTATTCATATCACTTTGGGATTTGTATAAGATTGGTGGTTTCCCTATAATAGGATCTCCTTACGAGGAAGTTGTGCCAAACATTGAAGAGCTTACAGGCACATATGACAAGGGGAGAAGGTTTCTTCCCCAGACTTGTGAGCATTTATTTGATGCCTTCCATCGGCTCCAAAAGGGAGGTAGCAATGATCCAAAGGTTTCTGCGAAAAAATGGGTAGAGTTCTGGTGTAGGAAGACAATGAAGTATACTCATCCTCCTTTAAGGAAAGAAAAGAAGTCAGCTTATTTGAAATCGACGCACAATCCTACCGGAGTCATAGAGGAAGCAGTTAATTGGTCGACTGTTGAAGAAGCTTTATTCCATAAGCTAGGAGTTATGGATGACAAGAAAGACGAGACGTACTTGGCTGCTTTTCTATCTTGTTGGTTATGTATTTTTGTGCTCCCTTCAAAAGATGGTGCCTTCATTCGTCCTGGTACCTTTAAGATCGCGTGTCATCTTGCTTGTAAACGAAGAGTCATTCTTGCAGTCCCAGTCTTAGCCAGAATATATAAGGGTTTGAATGAGATTTCAAAGTGCTCGTTGCTTGATCCTGCTCAAACTTGTTTTCCAACTCATTATGTGTATGGTTGGTTAGCCGATTACTTTAAGACTCATTTTTCGTATGCAAAGGGGCCAGCTGTTCCTCTCATGGCCGCATGTTCTGGTAAAGGTGCTGCTAGATATTTTGGGAAAGAGGAAGCAAGGAAGCGTATTCATAATGGAGAAAATATCATTTGGACTTCGATAATGCCTCGCAGATTTGATCCGTACCACTACTATGACGATGGTAAGGCAGATGAGTCCAAGTTAAATTTCTGTATGAGTAGTCGCTCGAATTATCTTCTTTTGAGGGATGGAGTCAATTTTATTATTGAACCTTACAGCCCTCATCGATTTAGCCGCCAATTTGGTTTTTATCAAGACACCCCTGGTCACTTGGAGCAAGATTTTCGTGAGGCCTCATTAGAAGAAGGGTTAAGACTTGCACGAATTTGTGTGTTGACTAGATCTAAGTCGAGGGCAGTATTTCCTCCTTTTGGGTCCAACATGAAGAAATTTACATCGTCTAACTATAGATCTTGGTGGGCAAGGGCGCATGGAAGACTTCTTGAAGACCACTTACAATTTTTGATGAATACTGTTGAGCTAATCACAAATACCATTCAAGACCACAACGAGGATGTCTTAGTGATTGATAAGCTTCCTGCTTTACAATCAAAGGTAGTTGAGATGCGCGCAGGCAATAGACCCATGCTACACAAAGAAGTTCAAAGAGAAGAGATCCATACTCCAATTGACAAAAGTCTTATTCCATTTGGTGTAGTCGTTGATGCCTCTAACAAACGCCTATCCCAAGAGGAGAGTGATAACATCAAAGGAGATCAATGTTGGAAAAAGAAAAGGCCAAACCCAGAAGGGGTTGTAAAGGTCCAAAGCGTTGATAGCCCTTCAAGAACACGAACAACTTAGAATGAGAAGGTAAAAGAAAACATAAACTTTTTATTTTTGTTATCCGTGGCCAAATGAATTTGCTAAAGTGTTCTTACATTTATTTATTTATTTATTATTATTATTATTATTATTTTTCCAAGCTAATAACGTTGGAGCGTTGCAACAAGTAAGGCCATAAGATAGTGGTGAGTCTGTAGCAGGACCGAACCCACAAAAATTATCTTCCACAGCTAAAGTAGATCAAGAGGCAACTTCTATTTCTCATGATTGAATTAGGGCAAAGTTGGGCTCTGAATTGCGTGAACGGCAGCACTGCAGACAATGTCTCTGAGATTGAAGAAAACACTAAAGTGATCCTTGAGGCAGTAGGTGGGGATGATGTGGATATTTCCCCTTTGAAAAACCTATTAGAGTCCCTTTTTGAGCTTGCTGCTTCATATAACAAGACACGGTCGGATTTATCTGAGAAGGTTGAAGAGAATGCAATATCAGATGTTGAGGTACACCTTACAAATGCCATGATTGAAGAAGAAGAAGAGAAGGTTAGAGAAGCGTCATCTATCTGTCAGTCCCTAGTTACAGTGAAAGAGAAGATAGAGAAGCTCTGTGAAAAAGAGAAGAACTTAGAAGCCCTTTTAGAAGTTGTTGAGAAAGAAGTTGAAGAAGCCAAATTAGGAGCCTCAACTACTAGAAAGGAGTATGACGCATGCTGCACTGCCTCGTGGACTGCAGATGACTTGGCCGATTAGGAGAAGAAGAAGAAATACTTGGAAGCTATGCTCAAAGATTTGGCCAACTACAAGTTGTGCTTAGATTAGGCTATAACCAATACTCTATTTGTTTTTTCTTTTTCTTTTCTTCTTGCATTTGATTGTTTAGTAGATGTTCTTATCAGAAATAAAACTTTTTTTGCTTCACTGTATATTGTGAGTTCTCCTTAATGTTCCCCTTTGTTCTTGACTTATTTTTAGTGCTTTATGGATTTGAAGACTTGACATGCTTGCAGACTTTAATTTAAAGAACTAGCCGAGTTGAACACTTCAAATTGATGATGTAACAAGCCTGGAAAAATAAACTTGACTTAAAATTGGAGACTTCAACTTGAATACTTAGCCTCTTATTAAAGAAGCTACCATCATTCCATCAAAGACCTCAATTTGACATGGAGGACTTACCCCCATTGAGCCATCAAGACATGACAGAGGGTTCAACGAAAGAATACATGTACACCTAATTTTCTAGTGTCAATCAAGTGAATTATATTCCATCATACCTCATTTGAAAAATTCCTTGGGTAATATGTATTTTTTGAACTCATATGACTGAAAATAGAATGAAACTCTAAGCTGCCTACATACCTCGATGAAGAGCATCAAGTCATTCCGTAGTTTGAAATAGGTGAGTTTTTTTGTGTCCTAACTTTTGTTTAGGCCGCCTCTATCAAGGTTTTCAACCTAGCGGACTTTTTTTTGGATGTCCTAACTTTTGCCTAAGCCACCTCTTTCGAGGTTTTCAACCTAGAGGACTTTTTTGTGGGCCGTGCACAGTTTATACTCTTGCGGGTCAGGAGTAACATGCAGTTTATGCTCGTGCGTTGAGGAGCGTATCTGTTTTCTTCAAGGATAGTATCTCTTCATTAATTTCCCGCTGATGGGGCCAATCCACAAACCTTCCGAGTCAACTATCTTGTAAGCGCCACTTGAGTATACCTCTTGTACGATATATGGTCCATCCCACTTAGCAGAGAATTTGCCCACAGATCGACGAGAGATAATAATAGGCCTTTTGACCACAAGAACTTGGTCACCCACTGGGAAAGATCTAAGGCGTACCCTTTTGTTAAAAGATCGAGACAAGCAAGCTTGATAACATTCAAGGCTTTGTTGAGATTCTAGCCTCTTTTCATCAAGAGCTTCCAATTCTTCAAGGAGTAACCAAGCATTTTCTTCATCAGTGAGTCCTTTTTGAATGGCAAGCCGCAACGATGGGATTTGGCGCTCAAGTGGAAGGACTGCTTCAACTCCATAAACAAGCGAATAAGGAGTTGCTTGCGTTAGTGTGCAATATGTGGTCCTATATGCCCAAAGAGCTTCTTCCATTCTCTCATGCCAATCTCTCTTAGACTTAGAAACAACCTTTTTCAATAATTTGTAGAGTGTATTGTTAAATGCTTCAGCTAGTCCATTGGCAACAACATAATACATGGAGGAATAGCGTTGCTTGAAGCCAAAAAGATCACATATTTTATTCATCAACTTATTATCAAATGGCTTACCATTGTCCGTCAATATATATCGCGAAATGCCAAATTGATAGATAATATTGACTCGAATGAAGTTAGCTACATTTTCCTTCTTTACTTCCTTAAGAGAAACAACTTCTGCCCACTTCGACAATAGACCAATAACATCTAAACCCCAAGCATCAAATGGCCAAGAGGCAACAGTTGGGTGTAATACTTCAGGTGGTTGATATATGAAGTTAGCATGGAATTGGAAATCTTTACCCCTCCGAGCATAATCCAAACAATCTTTCACCATGGTTGGCCAATAATACCCCATTCTTTTTATGTTGAAATGAAGTTTTGGCACAGATTGATACGCACCACATACTCCAGAGTGTGCTTCTTGCAAGGCTCGAAGGGATTCATCAGTCCCCAAACAACGTAAGAGCACTCCATCAAATGAACGTCTGTAGAGTGTATTCTTTTAACAAAGAAAACGAGGGGCTCTCCTTCGGATTTTCGTTTTCCTTCGAAAATTTTCTAGCAATATACCGTAACAAAGATAATCGATTAACGGTTGTTGCCAGTCTTCAATTCCAAACTCAAGAACAGAAGCAGTATGCTCAGCTTCGCTTTCTTCTTCCTCATTGTCATTTGGTGGAGGAACTACCCATCTTTGGCAAACAGTGACTTGTGTCTGATCAGGAAAAGATAATGTAGAAGCTAAGGATGCTAATGTATCAGCTCTCTTATTTTCCTTTCTCGGCACGTGTAGAGTAGTTACCTCTGCCAGCCAACTTACCAATCTTTGAGCATATTTGTGATATGGCACCAACTCTGGATTCTTGACCTTATAGCTACCCAAAATTTGATTGATCACTAACTTGGAATCTCCAAAAAGTTGTGTTTGCAATTGTTTGATATCCACAGCCATTTCAAGCCCAAATATGAGCGCTTGATATTCAGCAACATTATTGGAGCACTGTTGTGTCAGAGTAAAAGAATAGGGCAAAACTTCTTCTTGAGAAGTGATAAACATTATTCCAGCGCCATCTCCTTCACGATGTGCAGCGCCATCAAAATATATCTTCCAAGGAGGCTGAATTTCTATGACCATTGCATCTTTATCAGGCAATTCATCAGACAACTCCCAATCATGTGGAATCGGATGGTCAGTTAGGAAGTCTTCTAATGCTTGTCCTTTTACTGCCTTTTGAGGAACATACACAATTTGAAATTGTTGAAATTGGAGGTACCACCTCGCTAATCGATCACTTAGGACTGGTTTAGACATGACAAACTTGATAGGGTTTGCTCTTGACACGAGTCGCACAACGTGAGCTTGGAAGTAATGATTCAGATTCTGAATAGAGAAGACAAGTGCCAAACATAACTTCTCAATAGGCAAATACTTGAGCACATTTGGCATCATCATCTGACTCAAGTAATAAAGTGCATTTTCTTTGCCTTCATTGTTTCCTTGATCTCGAAGCGCTCCTACCGACCTTTCATGTACTGAAACGTATAATATTAATGGCTTTCCAGGTATGGCGGTGGGTAGCCAGTACTGGGGTTTCATCAGATAAGACTTAATGCTTTCAAAATCATTTCTGCAAGCTTGAGCCCATTCAAAAGGAACCCCTTTCTTCATGAGGCGACTAAATGGTTGGCATCTTCCAGCCAGATTCGAAATAAATCTCCTAAGATATGCCAACTTACCCTGCAAGCTTTTTAATTCATGAATATCTTTAGGCTCGGGCATTTTCAAGATAGCATCCACCTTAGCTTGATCAATTTCGATACCTCGATGTTGAACATTAAAACCAAGGAACTTCCTAGAAGTAACTCCAAAAGCGCACTTCAATAGGTTCATTCTGAGTTGTATCTCCGAAGTCGCTCAAATACCATCCTCAAATCTTGCAAGTGATCATCTTTGGAAGTGATTTCTTCTTCTACCTGCAAAAAAAAAAAAAAAAAGAGAAACATATCCATATAAAGGAGATCATAAAATTACCTGTGAAGATTGAAGTTGAAGAGATATTTTTGGTGGTCAACTTTTTGAAAAAAATAAATCATGCTTCATACAATCTCTGATTCATGTATTTCGAAATGAGGACGAGTTTTCATTCTTTTGCGCCAAAAGGTCAAATCTTTTGGTGGTGAAGTAAAATCTTCAAGTTAAACTGTATAATGGACTTTGCTGATCTTCGTCTTGGGCAAACTATAGTCTTCAGCTTAAAAGGTGTAATGGTATTATCTTCGCACAAAGTAAAGTCTTCAGCCTAGAGGGTTGTCTTCGTCTTGGACAATGTATAGTCTTCAGCTTAGACAGTGTAATGGTCTTAGCCTCGGACAAAGTAAAGTCTTTAGCTTGGATGGTTGTCTTTGCTTCAGATAAAATAAATCTTTGGCTTATACAGTGTAATGGTCTTTGCCTCAGATAAAAGTAAAGTCTTTGGTTTAGATGATGTAATGATCTTTGCCTAAAATAAAGTAAAATCTTTGGCTTAGACTGTGTAATGGTCTATGCCGCAGATAAAATGAAGTTAAATCTTCAAACAAGATGAAGTCATTAGCTTAGCCGGTGTAATGATCTTCGCTTCAAATAAAATGAAGTCTTTAGCTCAGACAGCGTAATGTCTTTGCTTCAGACAAAATAAATCTTTGGCTCATACGATGTAATGGTCTTCACTTCAAACAAAACCTTTTGGCTTTGACAGACAGTGTAATGGTCTTCGCCAAACAAAGTTGAAAGGTAATTTGCATGACAAGCAAAACGACTAAAGTTAAACAACCAAAAAAAATATTTTGGATTTGTGTGAATAGCCAGGTGATATTAACTAAAGATGGAATCATAGCAGAAGTAAATCATCTAAAGGCAATCAAGTCAATTCCAATAAAGATCCATATGGCGATATATTGAGGAAGTCACTTGACTAGACTCACAATATTGACTGAATTTGCAAGTATAGACAAGTTTCACTTTTGGATTATAGCAAGCAACAAACGGATGAGTTCATGAATGATCCAAGCAAGTAATTAATGCATAGATTAAAAAAAAAACAAAAGTGTTGCAATAAATAAAGTCATGTGATTCAAAAATCACGCAATGGTACAAGGCCAAAAGAAAGTATCTGGCATGGTACATTCTTCTTATATAGGAATAAAAATTTCATATTCCCCCAGAAGAAAGATAAAACTACTCACTGATAGCTATTTCGCAGCAGATGTTGGAGAACAATTTTTTTTTTCCTTCTACTCTCTTCTTGAGTTTTCTTTGCTTTGGAATTTTGTGTGTATTTCAATCCAGGCTTATGGTGTCTCTATTTATAGATGTTTGGAGGAGTTCTCCTAATCCAGTAAGATGTGTAGTGGCTATGGTCTTCTCAAAGAATAAGATTTTATCTCCTAAAAAATAGGAAAATAGTAGCATGGGGAATTATCAATAGAAGATCCGATAAAGGTGAAGAGTCCTATAGAGATTGAGTCTAGCTGAATTCAAAGAGCAGGGAAAATTAAAAAAAAAAATTCGCGACGGAATGGGAAAACAACACAAAGTCTTTGCAAATTGAGAAGATAAGGTCGTTGTCGTTTTTTTTGGAAAAGAATAAAGCGACAAACGCCTTTTACCATTGAAATGAGTAAAACTTGCCAATTATTGCAAAATTCAACACTTTAACATTATTATATTATTTTAATGTTAAAGTATGAATTAAAAGATGTACTTTGCAGCAATATTAGCAAGTTAACATATTTTCATTAATTAGCTCAATGTACCCTTTATATTTATGGATATTATTAGTACTTCAAGCCTAGTTTTGAAGATTAATATTCGACAAGTCTTGAAGTAGGGGGCATTTGTAAGCATTTAAATTTTATTGGATTTAAAGCCCTAAAATAATTTGGACCATATTAAATTCAAGACATTAGTCCAAACAAATATTGTGGCTAGTAAATTGGGCTAATTATTAAAAGCTAATATATGTGTTGGGCTAGTCATTTAATTGGACTATAAATTAAATGATTAGCCCACTTTAGTATCCCAAGGTCCAAATGGCTATTTGCTCGTCTTAAAGCCCAGGCTCGTGCCACGTGTCAAGTGATGTGGCAATCCAAGTCAAAAGAACGAGCTAATAAAATCATGCCATGTGTCAAGTGATGTGGCAATCCAAGACAAGTAAATGAGCCAATGAAATCATGACATGTGTCAAGTAATGTGGCAATCCAAGCCAAATAAATGAGCCAATTAAATTATGCCAAGTGTCTGGATGGTATTGGTCAGTTCAAGCAGACCAATCAAATCGCAGAGTCATACCACTCCCTACGACTATAAATAGAGGTCTTCATAAAGCTAGAAGACACCAAAAGTGATAACAAGAACCTAGTAGAGAGCCCGTGGATCAAACACCGCAAATTTCTCTGCATGTTACAAGTTCAAGCACTCAAGCTACAAGTTCAAGTTCAAGAACGAAGTCAAATCAAATACCAAGGCATTCAAGATCAAATTACTTGTTCGTGATCAAACCCAAATTCAAGTTCAAGGAGGAGATTCAAGATCAAGCTTTACAAGCCCTTGAATCAAATCAAAGTCAAGCTCATTAAGATACTTTACATTCTTGAAGAATCGAAGGAATACCATAGAGATTGTAACACTTTCATTTATTGAAATCAAATACTAAATTTGATATGCAATTTTCAGTCTTGATTATTTATTTTTCTCGACGCGAAAATTTGTTGTTACAGTAATTGTCACACCTCTTTTTTCACCTACACCCCGGGTATAATAAAGGGAGTTTTTTCCAATTTAAGTGACAATCGAAACGGGATTATTTTAATTAAAATTCAGAGTCGCCGCTTGGGATAATTAATGGTGTCCCAAGTCACCGGTTCAAATCCCGAATCGAGGAGAAGATTGACTCTGTATTACAGTCTGCGAACACAGAAATCCGGGTAAGGAATTCTGTTAACCCGGGAGAAGGTGTTAGGCATTCCCGAGTTACGTGATTCTAGCACGGTCGCTCAACTGTTATAATTGGCCTATTATCTGATTTTAGTACATGTTTAAACATATGTGCAAATTTTAACTTAAACCGCTTTTCTTTATTTAATTTTTTAAGAAAAATTCAACGTCATCTAAAACACGTCTTGAACCCCGTCACATAAATGCACCAGCGGTCCGTGACGTATTTTATCCAACATTGTTGAGATTTAGATTTGGGTCACATAAATGCGCACCCGAGTTTAGGAAGATAAATTATTAAAATAACGCGCCTAAAGCAAATACGCACTTTCAAATTTGCGAGGGCCATGGAAAATTCAACTAATGGCACGCCTCGATTTCTAAAGGATTAAAATTAGTTATATGCGGGCTATGAATTATGAACAAAATATATTGTGAAAAACCATCTTCAATAGGAGAACTATTGTGGATACATCTGCGGTACATTACTGCTAAAGTAAACATTTGCTCCAATATGTGCAGAAAACAAGCATATCAAAATTGTTTGACATAGGTTCAGGTGAAACCAAAATAGAAGAGATCAAAAGATATTAAATTCTTTATTGACAAAATATCGTGAGAATATTCATAGGATTTAATAATATGAAACATGGCCATTTCACAAGTAGATATACGATACATCACATCATTCAGACATCTTTAAAGTTAACCGCTAATATAATAAATAAAGGCACTAATTTGACAACTACATACAACATATCGTTAAAACACATCTAAAGGACACAATGATATAAATAGCAATACTTTTCAACTTTAGATAAACAATTTCCATAGCTTTTGTTGTTTACTTTCTAAATAATGAGTTTTAGATTCAAAGGGAAATCATGTACTTCTTCAGCAACCTTCAAATAAATCAAAAGGCCTTCAACTTAAACTCACGTTTCCAACTAACCAAAGATAATAAAATATTTTACGTCAAACAAATACAGGGATGCAAAATCAGCAATAACCAAACTAGCTGAGAAGATCAACACTGATACAGTAGTATTATCAAAGTTCTAGAAAATAGGAGCTGACCTTATCCTCCAAATTTAAATAAAACAACAGCGGCAAAGTCAAACAGGAACCGCAAGCAAAATCGAGACCTCGAACCGGAAACCTCAGAACTACGTTCTTCGACGACCTCGAAACTCGCCGGAACAATTTTGGAAGTGGACTATTTGGGGCGTTTTATGGGGTGTTTTTCAGGTGGAGAAGATGAGCTCTCATGTTTCTTTCACGGTGGATGTTAAGCTCTAGCTGTAGAATTTTTAGGAGGAAGAAGACCCTCTTTTCGTTGGCTGTCCGTGTATATCCAGTGTATATCGAAAGTATCTCTAGCATATATAGAATGTATACTGACTGTATATCGAGTGTATACCCCCAGTCTCCGTTAAGAAGAAGCCATTTTTTATTTCCTCTCTATCTTTTGAACTTCCCCCTCCTCTTTCTCCAGCTCTCTAATCTCTAAATAGGCATCAAATTAGTGCATCTTCCATTACAAATTATACTTTTAACTTATTTAATTATCCACTAGTTAGTGTTATTATTTAATTTTCATTAGTGTTAGTTTTACCCTACCAATATAGAAGCTTCCTAATTAGTTAGGTAAGACTCTTTTTTCATTTTTTAAAATAAAACCTAAATTAATTTCTATCCCCAAATTATCTTAGACAATTAAATTAATTAACCCTAATAATTATTACAACTAATTAAAAATCAAATTAAAAGAAAATTGCCAAAATTTGAAAATTAAAGAGTAAAATGTAACATGACTATTTTTTATGATCTTTTTCTATTTTTTCAACAACTTACTTAATTAATCTAAAAATGTAAAATAAAATCCAAAATGCAGATGCAATATATATTTTTTTGTATTTTTTCATAATCTGAAATACTACATAATGCATTTTAAAATAAGATAGAAATATTGCACAATACCAAAGCTAATCCTAATTGATTAAACTAGATATAAACTACTTTTGTGTTTTCAAAATTATATAAAGATAAAAATAAGGTACTATTTTTTTAAAATTATTTTTTATGAAAAGTACATAAACTAAAATACTTGTTTGTAATTTTTATTTTTCTTGTAAGAAAATAAAATAAAAGAGTTAAAATGAGTTGAAATAGCTATATTAGGCCTAAATTAAATATTTACGTGTTAAAATATAAAATTTTTGGGGAAGTTCAAAAATCACATGTCTACAGCTGCCCCTCTTTGACTGGAAACGTGAAGAGTTTTCAGACAAAGAACGACTAGACATGTTTTTTGACCCGACCCTTATTTAAAGAGACCAAAACTTAAGAGAAAAGGGAAATGTGACCGAGCCCTAGTATTTGGGCTGCCTACATATCATTGGCTATAAAGGAATCAGGTCACGTGTAGTTCAGAAGTGAGTGAGATGATTGAGTATGCCGAGTTGGAGAGCCAGTCGAGGTGTCGTTCCGTCGAGGTTCTGATCCGCGGTCCTGTTATTACATCAAAATGAAAAAAAACTAACTAAGTCTATCAACTATGAGTTACAAGATTTCTATCTACATCTTCAAACTCGATCTTGCAACTCTTGTTGCCATGTTGACTTGTATTCTCCCGGTGAAATCCATTGTTGCCGCTTTGCACCGACTTCTTGAAATGATCTCCCTCTCGCTATGCTAGTACCTGATTACTGATCCTTTAAATGTCTCCATCTTGATCATTGTCGTCTTCCTCTGCTCTCTAGGCGAGCTCCTGACTTCTTGATCTTGAATGTATTTCTCTTGATTTTTGTTGTATTCCTCCGCTCTCCCGGCGGGTTACTGACTACTTGACTTAAAAAGGTATTCCTCTGTTCTCCAGGCGGGCTCCTGACTTCTCTATTTTTCAGGCGGGCTCCTCACTTCAAAACGTGAAATGTATCCCTCTGTTATCCAGGCAGGCTCCTGACTTCGACATTTGAAATGTATTCCTCTTTCTCCAGGCGGGCTCCTGACTTCTCTGTTCTCCAGGCGGGCTCCTGACTTCAACACTTGAATTGTACTCCTCTGTTCTCCAGGCGGGCTCTTGACTTCAAAACTTGAAATGTATTCCTCTATTCTCCAGGCAGGCTCCTGACTTCAGCAAAATAGTTACAACAAAGAAAATCTCTTGCCCCCGTTTGGTGGCTGAGCATCATACTACCAGATATTGATAAGAATTTGAAAATTAAAACTTGAATTTTAATACCTCTGTTCTTCAGGCGGGCTCCTGACTTCTGAAACTTGAAATGTATGCCTCTGTTCTCCAGGCGGGCTCCTGACTTCAACACTTGAATTGTACTCATCTGTTCTACAGGCGGCCTCCTGACTTCATCAACTTAAAATTTAACAACCTCCATTCTACAGGCGGGCTCCCGACTTCATCAACTTAAAATTTAACAACCTCCATTCTACAGGCGGGCTCCTGACTTCTTCGACTTAAAATTATAACAACCTCCGTTCTACAGGCGGGCTCCTGACTTCATCAACTTAAAATTTAACAACCTCCATTCTACAGGCGGGCTCCTGATTTCATCAACTTAAAATTTAACAACCTCCATTCTACAGGCGGGTTCCTGACTTCTTCAACTTAAAACATAAACAACCTCCATTCTACAGGCGGGCTCCTAACTCCAACTTAAAATTTAACAACCTCCATTCTACAGGCAGGCTCCTGACTTCATCAGCAATTACTTCCCTCAAACTGGTGTTTTCATTTCTCTGAAACCTGCCGGGGATAACACTGCTGGGGAATTATCTTCCTTCTTTAAGACTAGTTACTTTCCTCCTTTTAACAATGGTGGGGATGATACTAATTCAAAGACCACTACCCTTAAAACTTGGGTTATCTTACTTCTTCCAAGATTGCTTTCTTTAAAACTTGCATTGCCTTCTCCCGTAAACTGCTGGGGATTCCACTTCCTTCAAAACTTGTGTTATCTTCCATCTTCCCCAAGTGTGTATCTGATTTCAAGATAATTTTCGCAATGAGAGAAAATTTTCTGCCCCAGTTTGATAATCTTCTTTGTGGCCATGTCTTCCCGTTGTCAATAACATTTCCTTTCCCTGCTTCAAATCAAAGAAATTTTTTTTAGTTTAAAACGTGGTGAGTTGTCGTGCCACTCCTGCTGGGGATGGTTTTTCCCTTTTCCTTTCCCTGCTTTGCATTTTATTACAAAACTTATTGGGGATGATATTATTTGCTGGGGATGATATTCCTGCTGGGGATGGTTTTTCTTTTCTCTTCCTTCCCCGCTCTGTGTTGTCCGACCATCGCGGAACTTGATCAATAATCTGTCGGAGTTGTTCCTGCATCTCGCAAATCTGCTGGGGATCCTCTTGGAATTTGATCCATAACTTTTCAACTATTATTTTTTCTGTTTTTATCCAACTTCCCCTGGAAATTTGGTCCTCTTGGAATCTAGACCCATTCATCATTTGGTCTTGCGACAAACTTCTTTTCGCTTTGTCGCCTTATCTTTGGCCTGTCCTATTCGCATTTTGCTTTGCTCCGTTTTGGCAACTGGTAGTAAGCTCTGAAAAATCTTTCTCAAAACAAACTGCTGGAGGAAAAATTCTTAAAACAAAAGAAATGAAAAGTGATGATTTCAAAAGATGGAAAAAGAAGAAGTCTTTCCGAACGAATGCTGGGGAGAAGAAAAGGAAAAGGACTTATCTGAATGATATAACCGATCCCAACGATCATGTCGTGCATTCTGGATTAATCAACCCAGTCTATTTGTATCAATCAATCTTTCTGGTGGCCTCATTTCGCTGGGGGATATGCAGGCGCCGAACTCTTTTTGCCAAATCAACACTTTTGCATTGCTTGATGCCTCGACGGATCCTTTCCGCCAATCTTATCTTGTCGCCTCATAGTGCCCTTTGAGGGGTTTTCACTAATAAGACTCTCTCATTTCTCTCAACTCCCGTCGCCTTCTGGTGCCTATGAAGGTTTTCACCATAAGACTCTCATTTTGTTTCTCTCAGCTTTCGTCGCCTTACGGGTGCCTGTGAAGGTTTTCACCATAAGACTCTCTCATTTTATTTTCTCTTTCTCAGCTGGGGATTTGAGTGTTGCCGATAAGTTTCTCTCTTCTGGGGATTCATTTGGCTATCAATTCTGTCGACTCATAATCCTCTTTCAGTCGGGGATCAGTGTGTTATTCTCGACTTTCATTTGCCTGCTCGGCATCTCTCGGATACTAATCGGGAAGTCTTTTTGGACATCAAATATGGGTTTTTGTGTGGGGCTAAAAGGAAAAGGATATAAAAAGATTCAAAATAACTTTAATGGGTAAAACATTACAACTCTCGGAATCAAACATTTTTCCACAATTTAAAACGTAACTTCTGCCCTAGTTTTCTTGTTTGGGGGATTTTTTGATTTTTGTTATACTATGACCGAGCAGTGAGGCACCTACGTATCCTCTTTGAGGAATCAGGTCGAACGTAGTTCATTCGATTCCTTTGTATTTCTTTTTCTTATGGCTTTTCTTTTTGTTTTGTTATTATTTTTTCTTCCTTTTCTTTTTCTTTTTTTCATTTTCATTAGTGATTCCAAGAGAGGGGTATGAAAGAATTAATAAGGCTCAAAGGGGGAAGAAAAGGTTAAAGTGTTTGGATAGAAGAAAGAATTGCCTCCGTCATTTCATTCTCCGATAAATGCCAAGTACAAAGAGACAAACATCAAAATTGCAATCAAAGGATTTACACATAATATCTCTTGACTGCGTCAGAATTGATAGCCATGTCGATGCATCTTCCCTCGACATCTGTGAGACATAAGGCGCCGTTGGATAACACTCTGGTCACAATAAACGGCCCTTGCCAATTCGGGGCGAACTTGCCCTTTGCTTCGGCCTGATGTGGCAAGATTCGTTTCAGCACCTGCTGTCCTACTTCAAATTTCCTGGGACGCACCTTCTTATTATATTCTCTTGCCATCCTCTTTTGATACAACTGGCCATGACATACTGCTGCCAATCTCTTTTTATCAATCAAGCTCAACTGCTCCAATCGGGCTTTGACCCATTCATCATCATCAATCCCAGCCTCAGCGATAATCCAGAGGGACGAAATTTCTACTTCTGCCGGTATCACTGCTTCAGTTCCGTATACCAACAAATAAGGAGTTGCACCTACTGAAGTGCAGACAATAGTGCGATATCCCAACAATGCAAATGGCAACTTTTCGTGCCATTGCCTGTACCCTTCTACCATCTTCCTCAATATCTTCTTTATGTTCTTGTTGGCTGCCTCAACCGCACCATTCGCCTTGGGACGATATGAGGTGTAATTACGGTGTGTAATCTTGAAATGTTGACATATTTCTTTCATCAAACTGCTATTAAGATTAGCGCCATTGTCCGTGATGATCACTTTGGGGATCCCAAATCTATAGATGATATGGGAATGAACGAAATCCACCTCTGCCTTCTTGGTTACCGACTTGAAAGTTTTAGCCTCAACCCATTTGGTGAAATAATCGATGGTGACCAGAATGAACCTATGACTGTTAGAAGCTGCCGGCTCAATCGGTCCAATGACATCCATGCCCCATGCAACAAATGGCCATGGTGCTGACATTGTATGCAATTCTACTGGCGGAGAATGAATCAAATCTCCGTGTCTCTGACACAGATGGCATTTTCGCACGAAATTGATACAATCACGCTTCATGGTGAGCCAATAATACCCTGCTAGAAGAATCTTTTTCGCCAATACATATCCGCTCATATGTGGCCCACAAACTCCCGTATGTACATCTATCATCACTGTCGTGGCTTGACCAACATCTATATATCTCAGCAATCCCAAATCTGGTGTTCTTTTGTATAACACTCCTCCACTGAGGAAAAATCCATTTGCCAATCGCCGAATGGCTCTCTTTTGATTTCTGGTGGCCTGCTCTGGGTATATCCCCATCCTGAGGTATTCCTTGACATCATAAAATCATGGCTCGCCATCCATTTCTTCTTCTATCATGTTGCAATAAGCATGCTGATCACGAACCTGGATATGCAACGGGTCAACATGAATTTTGTCTGGGTGGTGCAACATCGATGCTAAAGTGGCCAAAGCATTGGCAACATCATTATTAACTCTTGGGATGTGTCTGAACTCCACTGATCGAAATCGCTTGCTCAGATCGTGCAAACATTGTCAATATGGTATAAGCTTCAAATCCCGTGTTTCCCATTCACCCTGGATTTGATGCACCAGGAGGTCCGAGTCTCCCAAGACCAAGACGTCCTGGACATCCATGTCTGATACCACAGTATCAGGAACAGAGTAAGAGACTCCAAGAGAGCAAACTATATCATAGATACGAAAGTTTACCTACAAAGGGGCTGGTTTCAACAACCCATAAGGGACGGCTTGCCAAGCTACACAAACAGTTAATTTGTTTATAGTCGCAAAAGTTTTCCTACAAAGGGGCTGGCTTCAACAACCCATAAGGGACGGCTTGCCAAGCTACACAGCTCAGAAAACTTTTGTACTATAACCAACGTTATCTGTTTATAACTCAGAAAACTTTCGTACTACAATAAGCTAACTTTAAAAGAGTATTCTTACTCTATTTTCATACAT
Organism: Nicotiana tabacum; assembly: GCF_000715075.1. Classification (NCBI taxonomy): domain Eukaryota; kingdom Viridiplantae; phylum Streptophyta; class Magnoliopsida; order Solanales; family Solanaceae; genus Nicotiana; species Nicotiana tabacum. The sequence continues at coordinate 26,503,477 of NC_134087.1, read as the reverse complement.
AGACCGGCCTTTCCATCCATTCGAAAGAAAGAACAAGAGAGAAATTTAGAAAGCACTCATATGTAATATATCACAAAAGATTTACAAAGGTTACAAGATGATCCTACCATTACTACAAGGCCTCCTTTATATAGGGCTAGGAGGTTATTACAAGACAAACCTTTAAGATAGAATAAACCTATCTTACATGGCTAACTTATCTACATGTGGGTCCTTCTTGGCATGTGAAGGACTTTAGGCAAACCATCTAAAAAACACCTGAAAACATGTGAAAGTGGTGAAATATACATGGTGTAGCATGTGAATGCATGAGGGAGCATGTGACGCCATGTGAAAGTATTGTGTTTCATGTGATGAAACATGTGGAGGCATGTGAAAAACAGGTAAAAGTGGGGCCCGGATAGTATAGAAAGATGTGGGAATTTGTCTTGGCATGGGTAGGATATTTTTTAGGGTTTTTGGTAGGTAATGTAGGATTATGGTGGGATTATCAGGGATTTAGATAATTAATTCTAGGGTTGTCTTCTAGGCATCTTTTCAAAGACCTTGTGTAGTAATGCTTTGAACTGGACGGTCCTTCTCCGCTGTGCTCTTTCTCCTTTGGATTGAGAGATGTAATCCGCAACTTTAATCTGGAAATGTCATGAGTGATCTTTTCTCGGATGACTTCGTATGGAGTTTGATATTCTTTTGTTGCTTCTCGGACTCTTTCCCAGTGAGGATGAGTGTTGGTGTAATTCCAGCTTGCCCAATCTTTTGGCCATATCTCTTTCGGGATGCACCTATTTTGCTGAAAAAGGATTCTTTGTGCCTCACTATATTCTTCCTCCATTGATAAAATTGACACGAGAAATTTCCACCAGAATGATGCCTCTGCTTGTGCTTGGACTTTTCCATTGATGATCTTTATTGGCCTATAAAACATGAATACTTTTGCTGTGTAGGAATCACTGAAGCATTTCATCCAATATCTTCTAGGCTTGAACCATAATAAAAATACTTTAAGAGCTGGTGCAATGTTATCAAAATCCTTGAAGATGTTGCATTTGAATTCCATGAAAATATAATACTGATGGCATAGGTACCAGAAAAACCATAATAATTCTTGTGGAAAATCCTTGGCTTGAGCGATGAATATGTGGCAGAATGGATATTCTGGATTGACACCATAAGGCTTGAGAATGGATCCTCCATATTGCCGGAAAACTTGGAGCTCATAATGAGTTCTTCTTTCCATAATAATTGACGGGTCAAAGGGATCCATGAGGTTGAACAACTCCGGTGGATGATCGGATGGCTTTAGTGAACCTGTTCCTGATGCATTTGAAAACATGAAGATGTGGCTGATTAGCTTCTGTTTTGTCTTCATTTTTGCGGGTGAAAATCTCTTTGAGAATTCTTCTGGTCGAGATAGAAAATCTGCAAGAATATTATCCTTTCCTTTCAGGTGCCTAACTTGAAATTTGTATGGAGAGAACCATTGAGCCCATCTGAGAATCTGAGGATTAGGAATAATTTTTGAATTTATCTGGATCATCTTTGGGAAGGCCTTCATATCCATTTCTATTAGAAATTCTGTATGGATAAGGAAGAAATTGAATTTCTTGATTCCATTCTTTAATGCAAGAATTTCCTTGAAAGTGGAGTGATAATGCTGCTCGGCATCTTTGAACTTTCCACTGGTGTATCCGCATATTTTCCTCTGGCCATCTTTTTCTTCATATAAAACAGCACTCTAATATTCGTGGCTGGCATTAGTTTGCAATATCTTTTTTCCATCTGATGGGATGTAGAGAGACTTGACATTTTTTGATATTTCCTTTATTTTTCTGACTGCTTCATCTTGTTTCTCTCCCCATGCTGGAGCATTTTTCTTGAGCATTTCTGTGAGCGGTGAAATGTATGTAGAGATATTTGGGATGAAATCTCTTACATAATTTATTATCCCCAAGAACTGTTGGATCTGCTTTGTTGTGAGGTTGGTATCCGGAAATTTGAGTAATTCCTGACATATATGTGGTCCTGGATTGTATTCCCCTTGGGCAAAATGCATTCCGAGAAAATCAATCTCCTTTTGAGCAAGAACCATCTTTTTTGCAGAAAGCATGATCCCGTACTGTGTTACTAAGGCCTCAAATTGACGAAGCAAGTTGACATGTTCTTCCAATGTATCGCTAAATAGCAACATGTCATCAATGTATACTAAAGAGGTATAGAGGATGGGTTGGAAGATTTTTATCATGGCTTTTTGAAACAAAGAGGGTGCAGTTTTTAACCCGAAGGGCATGACTTTTCATTGGAAGTGATGATCGGGGATGCAAAATCCCGTCTTGGGTCTTTCTTCAGGGTGGATTCCCAATTGCCAAAATCCAGATTTTAAATCAAACTTGGAAAAATATTTGGCTTTGGCTAAATGGGAGAAAAGGGTAAGTTTATTTGGGATAGGGAACTTATCATCTTGGAGGAAATGGTTAAGTGGCTGGTAATTGATGACTAACCTGAGTTTTCCTCTTGTTTGTTCAGCTCTTTTGTTGACATAAAATGCTTCGCATGCCCATTGTGAGTCTGATGGCTCTATCAGATCAAATTCCAAAAGTTCTTCACATTCTTTCTTTGCAAGCTGAAGATGGTCTGGATTCATTCCTGAATGGATGGCTTTTGTTGGATTGATATTTTCATTCTTCTTGAAAGGGAGTTTGATAAAAAAACTCTTCGTTTTTCCATAACGGGCATTTTCCTTTCTTCATAAAGTCCTTGTGGGATTCAACACATGAATGTTCAATGAGGTTCTGCTCAATTTCTTTGATTTGTTCATCATTGGTGATTTGGAATAGCCTTGGAATCTCAGAATAAGGTCTGAACTGCTTTTTAAAAGCTATCCTGTTAGCTTTGATCTGGAGTTGATCTCTAAGTTGTCTGTAAATGTCGAATCTAATAATAAGATCCTTTCCTGATACATCAGATCCTAGCAGCTTGGTTATATACTTTAATCCTGGAAAGAACTCAATTGTGACTGGGTGCTTTGTAACGACAGTTGTGGTCAAGATTGCATTTGACGCAGTGTTGAAATCCTTAAAATACGGCACCCATTGATCTTCAGGGAGAACATCAGGATTTATGAGTGAAGAAGCAGCTCCGGTATCGATGAAAGCAATAACTCGAGTTGGTTTATCCCATTTGGATGAATAGACCTTGAGTTCTACTTGAGTAACGACTGCGAGAGCGCTGATCTCCTCTCGGGCTTCGATCACTGGTTCTGAAATTTGGTATTGCTCATTGCCTTGATCTTCATAGATATCAAGAGAGAATAAAGTTTCTTCATTAGGTTCATCATCCACAGAGAATATGGATTCAAGGTCCTCCTCTTTTCCAAGATGTATGCCAGTGTAATCTTCGATTTCTTCAAGGAGTTTGACAGATCTTCTTGATTGTGGACAATTTTTTTGCAAAATGTCCAATCGTATGGCAAATAAAGTATCTGTTGTTCTTGTGAAAATTTCCTGGCCTTCTGCGTCTGAAATATTTTGTGCGTTTCTTGGACCTTGATTTCCCGTCTGGAATTCTTGGCCATCTGAATCTCCTGAATTCTCTCCTTCACCTGGATGTGCGGCATAAACATCCTGATCCGGTGATTAGATCAGATTTGCGGCATGCTCTGTCAAGCGCTGGATTGTGCTGGATAATTTGTTTTAGGGCTGAGCGCTTTGTACAAATGTCATCCAATGCAACGAAAATAGCTTGCCTAATGTAACCAATTTGTGGGATTGTTATAGACTGAAACTTTTCTTCAATGATGTTCATGGCTCGGCTTGCCAACAACTTTGGAAGGGAAGAGACAAAGGCTTGCTTCAGATTGATGTCTCCTCCGATTTCAAAGTATATCTTTGCCATTTTTTGAAAATGCCTGTCAATGTCATTTCTGTCGAAAGACACACACTTCATCTCGAAGAGCTGTCTTCACATTTTCTCCTGTCTTTGGCTAGCATCTCCACAGAAAACTTCATGTAGGATTCTGATGTTGAGGGCAAAATCTTGGGAAGTAAGAAAAGTATTTTTGTCTTGAATTCCAAGTGAGTTCCACCAATCTCTGAGAATTCCTGAGAACCGTGTAGTGAGTTCTGACAGGATGATATACTTTTCTCGTTCCACCAAATTTTTGGTCACCATCCAAGTATAGAAGTCTTGGATCCTTTGAGGCCATCTTGAAACCTTGACGTCATCTAAGGTGAAAGTGTGGAAGCCAGTTCCAACTGGTTTTGATGCCATGGGCTCATATCTCCTTTCTGGGATTGACTCATCTCTCATGCCTTCTTGTTCCTCATCTACTTCAAATTCTTCCGGGTCTCTTAGCTGGTTTACAAATATTGGAGGATTGTTGTCTTCGGAAGAGTTTGTTGTGGATTCATTGCTTGATTGAGAACTATATTCCATTGTTTCATCATCTGATGAATTCAGAGATTCCGACCATGGAGTATCTTCTTCTGATATGTACCTTGGCTGGGAGACATAGAGGTTTGGAGCCTTATGGTCAGGAATCATCAGATTGTCGGTGTTGGACCCTTTTGAACTTTCTCCTTGGTCTCGCCTTTTCTTGGTTTGTTTCTGTGCTGCAAGGGCATCTTTCCTTTCCCAAACCATTTTTGCGATATCAAAATCATTTTCTTCTTTTAAGGGTTGGGTGAAAGAGATTGGATTTTGTGAGATAGGTGGCAAAGTAGAAATGGTGTTAGTCTAATTTAGGTGGGGAATATGATTGTGGAGACATAGGGAAGAAGGTAGGTTTTGAGGAGTAGACTGGGGTTTTTTGTGGCTCAAAGTGGTCATTTCTCAGAAGTTGAATTTGTTCTTTGATGGAAATCGTCTCCTTTTGTTGTTGTTGGAAGAACTGGAAAAGTGAAGTTCCTGGCGGACAAATCTCATATTGTAAATTTGCCAATCTTTGTTCCAAGGCTTTAATTAGTCCGGCATGTTGGGACGATGTTTGCTCTATCCTTTTTTCAATTGTTTCCACTTTGCTCATCATTTTGTTTTGTGCATGGGCCACGTTCTTTATGGTGTTGCCTATGTTGTTTAGCACCTTGTTTTGGCAGATGGAGTTTTCTGATTGCCAGTTCATTGTTGCTTCGATGTCACTTGTTGGGGGTTTTTCTCCAGTGGGTAGCACTATGTTTTTCTTGGGAATTTTTGGAGCATGGGTTATACCCTCTTTTTCAAAAGGTTGGAGTGAAGGAAAATCAAGGTTATGACTGGAGCTTGAAGGACTTAGCATGAATATCTGTGGTTGTGTGAGATTTGTGTTTTTTTGAGTTGGTGTAGTTTCAGGTTCAGGTAGATTTTTGGATTCTGGGGTATGAGTTGATGGTGATTTAGGTTTAGGTGTGATTTCATTATCCTCACAGCTTGGAGTGAATTTTTCTGGTAATTTTGGCCATTCCTGGGGTTTGTAACTGACAAGAAATTCATATTTACCTAGACGGCTTAATGAGCCAATTGAAGGATCTTTATTTTCATATTTGGCTCGAAATTTTTTTCCAGTGGTTTTCCCTTTTTTCTTGGATTTTGGTTTGCTTTTGTTGATGCCGAACCTTGCATCATATTCTCCAATTGGATCTTCGAAACAGTCTTGACAGTCACAATCAAGATCCCAAGGGCAGTGTCCCGTAAAGGGGCATTTGAACCACCAAGTTCTTTTTCCTTCTTTATCAAAACTTTGACACCAGTCATGTTCTTCCATGATACTTTGTATATTCCAAAAGAACTCTCCATCCGGTTCAGGATATGTATCTGTTGTATCTTTGGGTTGAATCATTTGGCAAGAGAAGATGGTTTTATTTGGTTTTTTGAGATAGGAATGGTCAAAGCTTATGCAAACGGTTTTGTCATTTCTTTGGTAAAAGTTTGTTCACAAGATTGCAGGGATTCCTCTGATTCTCTTAACTTCTCATAATTTGTGATCCAGGAATCAGGAAGAATTTTGACAAGTTCATCTCTGGAAATTTGTCTGGGTATTTGGGTGCACATGGTGTTTCCTTTGGTAGCATCAATATTTAAGAGTAAAGCATTTTCTCCTCCGGGAAGGCAAAGATCCATGGCATGATTTTGAACTCGCCACGCCATTTGGTGATGAAGAGTGGCTTGGATGGAATCTTTAGCTTGAGGGGCTCCTTGGATTTGGACTTGGATTTTTAGAGCTTCAGTTAAGTATGGATCATAAAGGGACATGTTGAAATTTGGAAAGATAGTTATGAAGACAGTTCCAGCATTCAAGGTAACTTCTGCAGTACCCAAATTTGCATGTTGGTACTCTAAGTATCTTGTATCTAGAAGAGAAAGTCGAGCTACAACAGGTTGACCTTTTCTTCCGTGATATGTTAAAGCAATTCGGATAGCACCAAAATGGATATGGGTAAAACCATGATCTCTCCATTGTCTGGGAAAATCATCTGGGATTTGAAGAGTGATAAAGTGTTCCTCTCGAGTGGCAAAAATAGGATGCTGGTCAAGTTTTGAGGCAACAACATATTCTTTGACTCCTTTTGGTCTGTGTTGGACTAAGGAACGAATTTGGGTCCAGGGTGCAAAAGATTTTTTGGCGAAAGCTGAGTAGGGGTTTATGAGGGGTAGTTCAGTAGAAGACACTTTTTGTTTATCGGGCAGGATATCTACTTCATAAAGGTAATCATTTTTTTGGACAGGGTTTTATATAAAGTAGGAGACATATTCATTTTTGCTAGGGAAGAGGATGATGGAAATGACTCAGACATATTTAGCAAACTGTTCCTCCCTCCGAAAGGATGGGCTGGCTCTGATACCACAGTATCAGGAACAGAGTAAGAGACTCCAAGAGAGCAAACTATATCATAGATACGAAAGTTTCCCTACAAAGGGGCTGGCTTCAACAACCCATAAGGGACGGCTTGCCAAGCTACACAAATAGTTAATTTGTTTATAGTCGCAAAAGTTTTCCTACAAAGGGGCTGGCTTCAACAACCCATAAGGGACGACTTGCCAAGCTACACAGCTCAGAAAACTTTTGTACTATAACCAATGTTATCTGTTTATAACTCAGAAAACTTTCGTATTGCAGCTAACCGTAAGCCCAAAATGCATGCCTCATATTCAGCCATGTTATTGGTACAATAGAAACGTAGTTGTGCCGTAACGGGATAATGATGTCCTGTTTCAGAAATAAGTACCGCTCCTATTCCAACTCCTTTCGCATTTGCGGCTCCATCAAAGAAGAGCTTCCAATCTGGTTCCTCAAATAATTCCAACTCATCTATATGCATCACTTCTTCATCAGGAAAATACGTCCTCAATGGCTCGTATTCTTCATCAACAGGATTCTCAGCCAACTGATCGGCCAATGCTTGGGCTTTCATGGTCGTCCTCGTCACATAGACGATGTCGAACTTCGTGAGTAATATTTGCCATTTCGCTAACCTCCCTGTGGGCATAGGCTTCTGGAAAATATACTTCAGTGGATCCAAGCGTGAAATGAGATAAGTAGTATATGATGACAGATAATGTTTAAACTTCTGTGCCACCCAAGTTAGGGCGCAAGACGTCTTCTCAAATTGAGTGTACTTAACCTCATAGACCGTAAACTTCTTACTGAGATAATAGATGGCTTGCTCCTTCCTTCCTGTGATATCATGTTGCCCCAGTACGCAACCAAATGAATTCTCCAGTACCGTTAGATAGAGAATCAACAGTCTTCCTGATTCAGGTGGGACCAACACAGGTGGGTTTGATAGATACCCCTTGATTTGGTCGAAGGTTTCCTGACATTCTGCCGTCCATTCTACCGCAGCATCTTTCTTCAGTAGCCGAAAAATGGGTTCACAAGTCGCCGTGAGTTGAGCGATGAACCTGCTGATATAATTCAACCTTCCCAACAGACTCATTACTTCTGTTTTGTTCTTCGGCGGTGGCAATTCCTGGATGGATTTGATTTTTGATGGGTCCAACTCAATGCCTCGCCGACTGACAATAAATCCCAACAGCTTTCCAGATGGAACACCAAATGCACATTTGGCCGGGTTGAGCTTAATGCCGTACCTTTGAAGTCTTTGGAAAAACTTCCTTAGGTCTGCCACGTGGTCTTCTTAACGCTTAGATTTTATGATCACATCATCTACGTACACCTCAATCTCTTTGTGTATCATGTCGTGAAATACCGTAGTCATTGCTCTCATGTACGTTGCCCCAGCGTTCTTCAAGCCAAAAGGCATTACCTGGTAGCAATAAGTCCCCCACGGCGAAATGAATGCCGTCTTTTCCGCATCTTCTTCATCCATCAGAATCTGATGATACCCAACATAGCAATCTACAAAAGACCTGATCTCACGTCCGACACAATTATCGATCAAGATATGGATGTTGGGTAATGGAAAGTTGTCCTTGGGGCTTGCCCTGTTCAAATTGCGGTAATCGACACACATTCTGATCTTCCCATCTTTCTTCGGCACTGGCACCACATTAGCCAACCAATCAGGATATCGAGTGACCCGAATAACCTTTGCCTGCAGCTGCTTGGTTACTTCTTCTTTAATCTTCACACTCATATCTGTCTTGAACTTCCTCAATTTTTGCTTGACGGGATGGCACGCCGGGTCAGTGGGCAATTTGTGAACCACTAGATTGGTGCTTAAGCCCGACATGTCATCGTACGACCATGAAAAAACATCTTTGAATTCAATGAGTGCTTTGATTAGTTTCTTCCTGATGTTCGGCTCAATGTAGATGCTTATTTTGGTTTCCCTGACATCGTCTGCATCCCCTAAATTGACAGCTTCAGTGTCATTCAAATTGGGCTTAGGTTTCTCTTCGAACTGGCTTAATTCTTTGTTTATCTCTTCAAAGGCTTCATCCTCATCGTATTCCGATTCATCAGCATAATCGATCTCTTGTAAAATTAGTTCGGAATAAGATTGATTTTTTAGACTAGGTTGAAGATCCGTTGTGCATGCCATGTCATTAGAACCAGTATAAAGAGAACTATTCAGAAAGAGAAAAGAAGAAAACAGAATTAAAACAAAATAAAGAGGGAAAACTTTCACTTTATTAAAATGCGGGATAACAGAGTTTCACGCTTTTGTCAAATACAAAAATAAAATAAAACTGGATTACAACTCTGGAATAATCCAGAAAACAAGAAAGAAAATCCAGAGCCTACTACCAAGACTCCCTCCGGGTAGGAAGAGGAGTAGCTGTCCAATTGTTGATATTGGCCTTAGGCCCCACAAACTGTATATCTGCCCTACTGGAACCTTCTCCAGCTTCTATCACGTTGATGTCAGTGAACAGCCTTTCAAAACCCTGATTCAAATCTCCATCTGACCCAATCAGAGGTCCGAGAATTTTGGGGACTGACAACCTTCTGATACCTGCTCTGACAAAGGATCTGGAAAGACGTGGAACTGGCTTGGGAAGAACCCAAACTTTCTTCTTCAACTTTCGGGCTTGCCTTACATCTGTTGCCGTAGGCTTGAATCCTTGCCCAAAAGTGTCCAGGTTCTTGGGCAAAGAAACTGGCTGGACCATACCTTGCAGATCAACCCCCAAACCTTTTCCTGGTACAAACCCGCTGTTTAGCATTTCCGAGGCTACCATGAAGGTTGCAGCTGCGATCCTGGGAAGTGGAAGGTCCTCGCTTTTAGAAATTTTATCCACTAAAACCGCGTCGAAAACCTGGTACACCCACGGACCTTTGTCGTCATAAGTTTCTATGAATGGCACAACGGCATCACTCACAATGCCTGTACCATCATCCTTGTGCACCACTATCTCCTATCTCTCCCATTCAAATTTCACCATCTGATGCAATGTAGAAGGCACTGCTTTGGCGGCATGGATCCAAGGTCTCCCCAATAGAAGATTGTATGATACTGCCACGTCTACCACTTGGAATTCCATGGTGAATTCTACTAGACCAATGGTCAATCCTAGTATGATATCACCCACCGTGTCGGTACCACCTCTATCGAATCCTCGGACACAGACGTTATTCTTGTGAATCCGGTCATGATCAACTTTCAGCTTGTTCAGAGTAGTCAAAGTACATATGTTGGCGCTTGATCCATTATCAATCAATACTCGGGTGACCACCGAGTCTTCGCATTTCACGGTCAAGTATAGGGCTTTGTTGTGTTCTGTATCCTCTACTGGCAATTCATCATCAGAAAACATCACTCGGTTTACCTCGAAAATTTTGTGCACTATCCTCTTCAAGTGATTTACAGAGATTTTATCCGGAACATAGGCCTCGTTCAGGATTTTCATCAGTGCCTGACAATGATCGCTGGAATGGATCAGCAGTGATAGTAACGAAATCTGTGCTGGGGTCTTTCTTAACTGCTCCACAATGGAGTAGTCTTGTGCCTTCATTTTCTTCAAAAACTCCTCAGCCTCTTCCTCCGTCACTGGCTTCTTTACCACCGCTGGGTTGGACCTTCTCAACTCTATGGGAGCAAAACACCTTCCCGAACGAGTTAAGCCCTGGGCCTCACATACTTCTTCCACAACCTCCTTCCCTTTGTACATTACCATCGCTTTACTGTAGCTCCATGGCACGGCTTTCTCGCTGGTTATCGGCATCTACATTACTGGCCTGATGACAACTGGCCCTATGCATGCTGGCTTGCTTGGTACCCCTCGCACCATTACTTTGACCGTCTCTGGATTCTTTGCAACAACAGGCGAACTCTTCCCCATCACCACTACTGGCTTGACGTCTACCTTTTCCAACTGTACCACCTCTTCTCCACCTGTCGACTTTTCTTTTGGACTGGCACGGATCATCATCACCGTCTGTGAGGGTTTCTTTAGCTCCCCTCCTTCGTGCACAAGCTCGATCATGTGGGTTTCGTGGTGTGCTGGCAACGGGTTCTGATTGATGTTGGGTGCCTCCGGTGTCTGAACCTCGATCTTGTTGGTGTCAATAAGATCTTGCACTGCACGTTTCAACTTCCAGCACTTCTCGGTATCATGTTCGGGAGCCCCCAAACAATACTCACAGCTTACCGAGTGGTCCATATTTTGGGGAAGGGGATTCAACAATCTGGGCTCAACAGGACTCAACAAACCTAACGGTCTTAATTTGTGGAACAAAGCAGTATAGGTTTCTCCCAACTCAGTGAATGTTCTTTGTCTCTGCACCCTTTCATTTCTGAAAGCTTGATTCCCCCGGAAACCTGGACCTGCGGGATTCCTATAGGCCCTTGGTGGTGGATATATGTTTTGTGGAGGTGGATAGGTATTTTGGGGAGCCGGCGCGCGCCACTATGGGCGAGCCGTAGGCTGGGTATATGTCTGGGCTTGATGGACGGAGAAATGTGGTTCTTGTGGTGGGTAGTAGGGCTGTGGGGGTAATTTGGAGTGTGTGGGTAATTTAGGTGATGGGGTCTGTCTTGGTAGCAGGGGAAAGGACCTCTCGATCTGGACCAATTACCTGCCTCTATTGTTGTGACCTCTTTTCTTTTCTTCTTCCCGAGCGCACCTCTCGTGCCGCTCTGAATGGCCTGAGTTGTTGCTTTGATTTCCGAATAGCTCAGGATTTTGTTGGACTTAAGTCCCTCTTCAATCATACCGCCCATTTTCACCACCTCGTTGAAAGATTTGTCAACTGAAGTCACCAAGTGACCAAAGTAAGTTGGCTCTAGAGTCTGCAGAAAGTAGTCCACCATTTCCCCCTCTCTCATCGGAGGATCAACTCTTGCTGCCTGTTCTATCCACCGGAACCCAAATTCTATAAAGCTCTCTCCCGGCTTCTTCTCAAGTTTCAGCAATGTGAGACGTTCAGGGATGATCTCAAGGTTGTACTGGAAGTGACCTGCGAATGCTTGTGCTAGATCGTCCCAGGTGTACCACCTGCTCGGATCCTGTCTTGTGTACCATTCCAGTGCAGACCCACTTAGACTTTGACCAAAGTAAGCTATTAGCAGATCATCTTTACCACCTGCTTCTCTCATCTTGCTGCAAAACACTCGCAGATGTGCCATTGGATCACTGTGCCCCTCGTATAGATCAAACTTTGGCATCTTGAACCCTGCCGGTAATTGACCATCAGGGAAAGGACATAGATCTTTGTAAGCTACACTGACCTGATTGCCTAACCCATGTATATTCCTGAAGGACTGCTCCGGGCTTTTAAATTTTCGAAGCACTTCGTCCTGCTCCGGGCCCTTAGCCGGCTTTCCAGTCTCCACCGGGATTTTAAAGTGAGGATTATAAGTATATGGCTCGGGTGCTTTGAGGGTAGGTTCAGGGGGGTAATATTGGTTATCGTGAGCCTGAAACAATGGCCCACTGGATGATCTTTGTAATGTGGCTGGTGGGGGTGCCACAAAAACAAAAACATTTGGTGGGGGAAGGTTCTGATTGGGTGGTGGAGCTTGGGGATCGTAGGGATTTCTTCCCTGATAGTAGTGGTGACTTGGGAAGCTTGTCGAAGGGCCGAGTGAAGGGTATTCCAGCGTGTTTCCTGGTGGGAGAGTAGGAGTAACGGGTGGTTCGGGCCCCTTTTGTACCCTAGCCAGGGCTAGCTGCATTTCGTTCATCTCCACTCTCATTTTTTCCATTTTTTCCATTGCCTCTTTCAGCATCTGACTTTCCGTCCTTTCCTCTTCAACACTATTTTCTGAGTTAGTCATGCTTTTCGGTATGGGCCCTTTGGATCTTGTTTGGTAATGGTAATCTGCCAGAACGTTCTAACAAACTAACTGGTTTGAAATCTCTGGAAAATAACAAACTTGTTAGCGTTAGAATTTAACACATATTGCAATTGCACGTTGGGGAATGCAATGTTCCTAGACAGTTTAACCATTTCTAACATGTCTTTGCTCCGTATGCATCATCCCGGCTTATTTTACTTGTGCCCTTTAGGTGTTTCTGAAACTTTCCTTTATTTACTTTCTCTTTCTCTCTTTTTCGTTCTTTCTTTTCCTTTCTTTTATTCACTTTTTCTTTTAGCGGTGGTCGAATTATATGTGGATTGCCTACGTATTATATCCCCGCATGAATCAGACCGTGCGTAGTTCTACCACAAATAAAGACACCAATTTTTGGAAAATTTATTTCATTACTAAAACTTCTATTACAAACTACCCATTTGGAAAAGGAAAACAAAATACATACTCCGAAGTACTAACATAATTTGATGCCAAAAGGAAACACACGGACAGACAACAAACTTTTGAAAATAGAAAAATACAGATTTGAACTAGGAGTACATTAACACTTTGAATTTTGGTGCCCACGGGGCATCGTAAGGCCTTTCCGTGGGCTTTGGTGCAAGGCCCCTTTGCAAGCTTTTCAATTCTTCCATGATTTGGTGGACGTAACCCATGACTGAAGCAAAAAGGGTATCACGGGGTATTTCCTCACATGCTAGGCACTTCATGGTGATGTAATGCCCAATCTCCTCAATTCTACCCCTGATTCTATCCCTTTCCATGAACAGTTGCTCTATTCGTTGATTCTTTGCTCCCAGTAATTGAGCGTTGTCAGCGAGTTGATCTTGGAACCTCTCCATTTGTTCTTCCATTCGGGCCATTAAATCATAGCAGCGCTTCCTGTCCGTTCTGGCATCTCGGGCTTGTTTAAAGACCCGATCTTTGAGAGTGGAATTTGTTTCTCTTAATATTTCAATGCTCGCTTCATAATCCTTTCTCACTTGCCGTAAGTGCTTTGCTCCCGATGTTGTACCTTTTTCCCATCTAGCCCGAATTCTTGCTATGCAGGCCTCTGATCTTGCCAAACCCTCTCGGCTTTCAATGACTTGGTTTCTCAACCCAGTTATCAGACCTTCGTCGGACCGACTCCTTTGTTGGTTGTCGGCATCCATTCTGACTCGTTGGATTTGGGATTTCAAGGTCTTATTTGCTTGAGTCAATCTGTTCTTTTTTCATGTGTCAGCATCGACTTGCACGCTAATTTCATATTTCAGATCCTCAATTTGTTGTTTCAGCTTGCCAATTTTAACCCGATAGCCTTCTTCTCTTGCCAGCCAGCCCTATTGTTCTTGCGAGTCATTCGTGAATTGCTGGACATGGGATATTTTAGTAGGCCTTTGACGAATCCGGAACCTTTTCCCAAACCATGCATTATACTTCGGGTCCACCTCGCCTTTGGCTAAATCTCGCACCATAGTTTTGGGCTCAAGGAATCTGCATTTATGCCGCAATTTGCGAATTGTATCTTCCAGGACTGTGGCATTCGGTCTTAGCTCGATGGTATGCTTGCTCAAATCTTCATCATGAGGGATAATCTGGAACCTCCCAATTGACGCAATACCCGATGGGGAGCGTATTCATCAGTAGCGGGCAACCACCCAAACGCCCATTCAATTTGGTCCGCCGTTAGTGATCTCAGTCGTATAAACCAATCTCCAGTACCCTCGGGGAACGCAACACCCATTACTCGCTTCTCAAACTTTTCAATATAGTTTAAACCAGTCAGCCCGAAGTTCATATACCCCACTCAATGGCAGAGATGTTCCTGTATCCACAACTGAAGTAATAGATTGCAACCTTGGAAAAAACTTCCTCCCTCCTTACACACGGTCAATGCTCGGTATATTTCTGATAAGATCAGGGGAACTATAGTGTTGTCAGCCCTTTTCATTGCGACATCAACCATCCCCAGGAGACCTATCTCTATTTTCTTGTCGTCTCGTTGGAAAACCATGATTCCCAAAAATGTCGTTATGAATGCCAAGGTTCGTCTTGCTTCCCATTTACCTCTGTTTCCGGCGTGAGTCAGTCCCAAATTTGGCTCGTCAAAACCTGTAACGACCTGATCGGTCGTTTTGAGCTCAGGCGCGTCATTCAGCAGTTTGAGGCCATGAGCAGCTTCATCTCAGACATATTGACTTGTGTGTATGGTCAGAATTAAAATTCAGGAAGTTTGGAGTCAAATCTAAATGGAAATTCTCATTTTGAAAGCTTAAAATTGAAGAAATGAACTAGGATTGGAATTTTGAGTAAACGATCTCGGAATTGGGATCCGAAGGTTCCAGCAGGTTCGTATCATGATTTCGGACTTGGGCGTATGCTCGGATCGGGTTTTGGATAACCCGGGAGCGTTTTGGCGCCTATTGTGGAAGATAGTATTTTAGAAGAAATTGCATCAGTTTGGCTTAAAATGCAGCGTTATTGATGTTCGTTTGGAATTCCGAGACTGGGAGTAGCTCCGTATGGTGATTCTGGATTTGGTAGCACGATCGGAAGTAAATTTGGAGGTCCGTAGGTCATTTTGGAGTCGTTTGGCTAAATATAGAAATTTGAAGGTTTTTGAGAAAATTCGACCGGAAGTGGAAATTTTGATATCGGGGTCGGAATGCGATTCCGAAAGTTGGGGCAAGTCCGTAATGTCGAATGTGACTTGTGTGCAAAATTTGAAGTCATTCCTAAATGATTTTGGTAAGGTTTGAGACACTTAGTCTCTTTTAAGGAAGCTTAAGTTGGAAAAGTCAACCGGATATTGACGTATGTGTTAGAGAGCTCGAAATGTGAATTTTATGGTTCAGATAGCTTTGTTAAGTGATTTGGGACTTAGGAGTGTGTCCAGAATATTTTTGTGATGACTGGTGTAGAATTAAGCTTGAATCGGTAAAGTTAGTATTTTGGCGAATTCCGGTTGATAGGTAAAATTTTGATCCGAGGCTCGGAATGGAATTTCGAGAGTTGCTGTAGCTTCGTTATGTCATTTTGGACTTGTCTGCAAAATTTGAGATCATTCGGACTAGTTTTGACATGTTTCGACATCGGATGTGAAAATTAGAAGTTTCAAAGTTCATATGCTTGAATCCGAGGTGAATTTAGTATTTTTGCGTTGTTTTTGGTGATTCGAAGAAACAACTAAGTTTGTGTCATATTATGGGACTTGTTAGTATACTTTGTTGGGATCCCATGAGGCTCGGACAAATTTTGGAAGAGTTTTTGGAAGATTTTTGCCGTTTTGAGCATAAATGTAATGATCTAAAGGTTCATTTTTAGTTCTAGAGATCCAAATTTGATTCCGAGACTTTCGAAATTTTGATAATGAATTATAGGACTGATCATTGAAATTTTGGTCTAATTTCATTAAGTCGCGATTGGGTTTTTGATGCGAAACATAAGGAATTGTTTAACGTGCGAAATGGATATTGCACTGGGCAAATGAGCTCCGAATTGAGTTTCTATTGAAGGATTGTGTTTGTATTATTATTTGTGACTCATAGGAACAAAAATCGTCTAATTCCGAGTTCGTATGAAGGAGTTAGAGCCTTTTTAGTGAAATTAAAGAGTGTTGGTGCATCAGGTCTGGTGTGGCACCTTTAGCGACCAGATTAGCACCTTTAGCGACTAGATTTGGGTCTTTAGCGACCAAATTTGCTTATTAAAAGCTGCTGCATTTCTGCTCGTTTTTTTACCTATTTTCTTGCGAAATAACAAGGTTTGGGGCGATTTTTGAGCAAGAAATCATGAGAAATCTTGAGGTAAGTCACTTGTGATTATTTCTACTCCATAATATTGAATTATCATCGAATAATCCGACTAGATTACATGTTTTTGAGGTGTAAATTGGGGATTTTGGACCTAGGGATTTGAAAATAAGATTTGAAGATTTAAGGGGTCATTTGAACTCCGATTTTGGTAAATTTTATATGTACGAACTCGTGGCGAGACGAGGAATCCGGTGATGTGACTTTAGTAATTTTTCGAGAAGTGAGCCCGGGGCTCGGGTTTTTCCAACTTCGTGATTTTTAGCGTTTTTCGAGTATTTTCGATTGGGTATTGTTCCCTTAGCATATTGTGATGTATTCGCTCTGATTTTGGTTAGATTCGACGCGCGTGGAGGCCGATTTGAGGGGCAAAGGCATCGCAAGCTATAGATTTCACCGGTTCGAGGTGAGTAATGATTTTAAATGATGCACTAAGGGTTTGAAACCCCGGATTGCACAACATACTGCTATGTTGAGATGAGACACGCATTGTATGACGAGCGCGGGGTCATTTACTATTGGGGATTATGACTTGGTCCATCCCAGTTGATAAAGATTTATTGTTTTTCACTATGATTGGGCTTATTGCCATATTTGGGCTTCGTGCCAATTATCTGAAATCTTTTGTGAATTTACATCACTATTTTCCTCACGAATTGAAATATTATTTGAACTCAGTCCAATTGAATTATATTATTTTGTGAACTTACATTTATACTCAACTCGAGATTTAATGATATTTATAATGCTGTTGAGCTGAGCACTATTGTTTTACTGATGCCCAAGAGACTTATGATTATTTTCTGGACTGATTGAGGCCGAGGGCCATACGTGAGGATATGTTGAGTGATATGAGGAGGCTTTCAGGCCTCGAGTGTTATATAAGGAGGCTTTCAGGCCTCGTATGTGATATGTGAAGGCTTTCAGGCCTATTGATATTGTGCTTGGGCTGTAGGAGCCCCTCCGGAGTCTGTACACACCCCCAGTGAGCGCAGGGTACCCAGGTGAGTTGGGAGTGGGCCCGAGAGGCCGTTGCTTGTGTGTGGTGAGTTGGGAGTGAGCCCGAGGGGCTGATGTTGTGTGCTGGTGAGTTGGGAGTGAGCCCGAGGGGCTGATGTTGTGTGCTGGTAAATTGGGAGTGAGCCCGAGGGGCTGATACTATACTGAGATTTACATATTGAGCCCGAGGGGCAAGCTTTTGATTTATCCTTACTGTAGAAATTATTTGTCTTTACTGTTTTAAAAGAAGAATTATCTGATACTCACTGTTTTACTGTATAACTAATTTTACTGCTTGGGATAGCGCTATATTGTGCCGTTATGAGATTTCATGTTTTCAGTCGTTATTTATTTTTATTACTCACTGGGTCGGAGTACTCACATTACTCCCTGCACCATGTGTGTAGATACAGGCAGAGCTGAGTTCGCTCCTGAGCGCTGATACTTTCTAGGCCAGGCGGTGACTAGGAGTAACGAGGTAGCTGTTGACGTCCGCAGCCCCGTTTTTCTCCCTTATCTTTGTTATTTATGATAATTTCAAACTTTGTAAAATATTAGTAAACTCTGTAGTAGCTCATGACTTGTGACACCCCGATTTTGGGCTGAGTTGGGATGGTTTTCCTTGTTCTATCACGTTTATTTCGCATTTAAGATTATATTGCCCATGATTTAGACTTATTCCTGCTAAGTAATTATAAAGAGATGTACTGTTTTGTTGATTGGCTGGCCTTGTCCTCACGAGAGACGCCATCATGACCGGGTTGGGATTTTGGGTCGTGACAAAACCCCGCGGATTACCATAACGCTGATATAAGAACTGAAGAGCGCAACATCCTTTTGATAAATCATTATTTTGCACAGTCCGGCTGATATTTAACAAGTCCAGAAATCGTGTGGCGATACCGGCCTTGGTGACAACAGATACTGACTTCTCAAATTCCCATTCATACCCGCATAACCTGCTACTTCCTCCAGTGTGGGTGCAAGCTCAAAATCCGCAAAGCAAAATACATTTCGGGTCGGGTCCCAAAATGGTATCAAAGCCTCGATGACATCCTTCCTTGCCTTGACATTTAGTAGACTGATGAGACCCCTCAAGACTCTGACCACAATTTCTTTGCTGCTTTTTTCCAAATCGTCCCACCACATATGGAGCTGGAGAGGGATCTCGCTAAAGACGGTGAAGGGTTTGTTTTCACTTGTTCTCATCCTACACATTTATTAAGGTGATTTAAACAAAAGCAAAAAATTATTTGACTCAAAAAATGATTCGACTATATTTTCAGAAAGAAAGATCTGATTTTCCGAACGCGGCCTTTCAGCACTTCGAGGATGAAGATTTTAAGGCTGTGGGGGTCAACCGATCAAAACTCTAAAGGATGATCAAAAGTGGCCGTTTATGCAAAGTCAGCCTTCCGGCGTTCCTTTCGGAAACATTTGGCTATTTTTGACAAAACAACATCACTTAATTTATTTAAGACTTTTTTCTTGTTTTTCCAAAATAGTAACCCGACATTGAGAACACGGCCTTACAGAGCCTCGGGGACGAGGATTCTAAGGCTATGTGGGCTAATTGGTCAAAATTCAAAAAAAAATGACCAAAAGTGGTTGTTTATGCAAAGTCAGCCCTCCGGCGTCCCTTTCAGGAACATTTGGCTATTTTTGACAACAACAACACCGCCCGACTTGTAATAAAATTTTTGACATTTTCTGGGTATTTTTGCAAAAAGGGGAAGTTGGACCCGATGAGGGTTGCCTACGTATCTCACAACCGGTGAGAATCAAACGGACGTAGTTCGGGCAAATAAAATAGATTATTTTTTTCTCCTAAATAAATTATTTTGAAAACAAGACAAACTAAAAATAAAGACTTTTTTTTTTTGTTTTTTGAATAAAACAAATTATTTAAAATAAAAACTTTTTTTTCATTTTCTAAAAAAAATGGCAGAATTTCGACACTATTCGGGCATTGGGTTTTTCAAAACTAGTGATTAACTCTCTTAACCCTCTACACTGCTATTTCTCTTCTTTTTTTTCATTTTTCCCAATATTTAAAAGCCGGTCAGCATGCGAGTCCGAAGCATATAAATGCACATGTAGCAAGTAAGATGCATCATGATGGTCTTTTTTATTTCAAGTACACCTGTCCTAGACAGACCCAACCCCTGTGTTGAGTCTCCAAAGTCAAATGCACATGATGCAAACAAACGTTCCTACTAGGGATCCGACATGTGGTTTTGTCATACTAGGTTTAAAACCTGAGTATATTGTTCTAAACCAGGCTTACCCGAGCGGACAACTCGAGCCGAGGAGGAGGCAGCGTACCGGGAATACAGAAGTTTCACCGGCTTAGCAACTTATCCGAACCTCGTTCTAAAAAAATGGGATTGACTCTCAACAGAAAAGAAGTCACACGAAGTGCACCCTTCTTCATGATTTAGAAGACTCAGAGAGAAGATGGGTTTCGTAACAATTTATATACAATTCACAGAATAACAAAGCGGTAAAAGCAACATTTAGCACATTAGATGAAAAAAATGTAATAAAATCAGATAATAAATAAAGCCAATATAACAATTATTCCAAGCTCAAATTTCTAACCCGGAACCAGTGGTTCGGGGTTAATGTCCCCAGCAGAGTCGCCAGAGCTGTCACACCTCCTTTTTCACCTACATCCCGGGGAGGGTATAATAAATGGAGTTTTTTCCAATTTAAGTGACAATCGAAACGGGATTATTTTAATTAAAATTCAGAGTCGCCACTTGGGATAATTAATGGTGTCCCAAGTCACCGGTTCAAATCTCGAATCGAGGAAAAGATTGACTCTGTATTACAGTCTTCGAACACAGAAATCCGGGTAAGAAATTCTATTAACCCGGGAGAAAGTGTTAGGCATTCCCGAGTTCCGTGATTCTAGCACGGTCGCTCAACTGTTATAATTGGACTATTATCTGATTTTAGTACATGTTTAAACCTATGTGCAAATTTTAACTTAAACCGCTTTTCTTTATTTAATTTTTTAAGAAAAATTCAACGTCATCTAAAACACGTCTTGAACCCCGTCATATAAATGCACCCGCGATCCGTGACATATTTTATCCAACATTGTTGAGATTTAGATTTGGGTCACATAAATGCGCACCCGAGTTTAGGAAGATAAATTATTAAAATAACGCGCCTAAAACAACTACGCACTTTCAAATTTGTGAGGGCCATGGAAAATTCAACTAATGGCACGCCTCGATTTCTAAAAGATTAAAATTAGTTATATGCGGGCTATGGATTATGAACAAAATATATTGTGGAAAACCATCTTCAATAGGAGAACTATTGTGGATACATCTGCGGTACATTACTGCTAAAGTAAACATTTGCTCCAATATGTGCAGAAAACAAGCATATCAAAATTGTTTGACATAGGTTCAGGTGAAACCAAAATAGAAGAGATCAAAAGATATTAAATTCTTTATTGACAAAATATCGTGAGAATATTCATAGGATTCAATAATATGAAACATGGCCATTTCACAAGTAGATATATGATACAGCACATCATTCAGGCATCTTTAAAGTTAACCGCTAATATAATAAATAAAGGCACTAATTTGACAACTACATACAACACATTGTTAAAACACATCTAAAGGACACAATGATATAAATAGCAATACTTTTCAACTTTAGCTAACAATTTCCATAGCTTTTGTTGTTTACTTTCTAAATAATGAGTTTTAAATTCAAAGGAAAATCATGTACTTCTTCAGCAACCTTCAAATAAATCAAAAGGCCTTCAACTTAAACTCACGTTTCCAACTAACCAAAGATAATGAAATATTTTACATCAAACAAATACAGGGATGCAAAATCGACAATAACCAAACTAGCTGAGAAGATCAACACTGATACAGTAGTATTATCAAAGTGCTAGAAAATAGGAGCTGACCTTATCTTCCAAATTCAAACAAAACAACAGCGGCAAAGTCAAACAGGAACCGCAAGCAAAATCGAGACCTCGAACCGGAAACCTCAGAACTACGTTCTTCGACGACCTCGAAACTCGCCGGAACAGTTTTGGAAGTGGACTATTTGGGGCATTTTATGGGGTGTTTTTCAGGTGGAGAAGATGAGCTCTCATTGCTCTTTCATGGTGGATGTTAAGCTCTAGATGTAGAATTTTTAGGAGGAAGAAGACCCTCTTTTCGTTGGCTGTCCGTGTATATCCAGTGTATATCGAGAGTATCTCTAGTGTAAGAATGTATACTGACTGTATATCCAGTGTATATCGAGAGTATCTCTAGTGTAAGAATGTATACTGACTGTATATCGATTATATCGAGTATATACCCCACGTCTCCGTTAAGAAGAAGCCATCTTTTTTTTCCTATCTTTCTTTTGAACTTCCCCCTCCTCTTTCTCCAGCTCTCTAATCTCTAAATAGGCATCAAATTAGTGCATCTTCCATTACAAATTATACTTTTAACTTCTTTAATTATCCACTAGTTAGTGTTATTATTTAATTTTCATTAATGTTAGTTTTACCCTACCAATATAGAAGCTTCCTAATTAGTTAGGTAAGACTCTTTTTTTATTTTTTTTTAAATAAAACCTAAATTAATTTCTATCCCCAAATTATCTTAGACAATTAAATTAATTAACCCTAATAATTATTACAACTAATTAAAAACCAAATTAAAAGAAAATTGCCAAAATTTGAAAATTAAAGAGTAAAATGTAACATGACTATTTTTTATGATCTTTTTCTATTTTTTCAACAACAACTTACTTAATTAATCTAAAAATGTAAAATAAAATCCAAAATGCAGATGCAATATATATATATATTTTGTATTTTTTCATAATCTGAAATACTACATAATGCATTTTAAAATAAGATAGATCTGAAATACTACATAATTCATTTTAAAATAAGATAGAAATATTGCACAATACCAAAGCTAATCCTAATTAATTAAACTAAATATAAACTATTTTTGTGTTTTCGAAATTATATAAAGATAAAAATAAGGTACTATTTTTTTAAAATTGTTTTTTATGAAAAGTACATAAACTAAAATACTTGTTTGTAATTTTTATTTTTCTTGTAAGAAAATAAAATAAAAGAGTTAAAATGAGTTGAAATAGCTATATTAGGCCTAAATTAAATATTTACGTGCTAAAATATAAAATTTATGGGGAAGGTCAAAAATCACATGTCTACAGTAATATTGATAATTACATGTGAAGTTGATTATTTTCATTGTGACAACCACGTGGGTTTACAAAATTTATACGTAATGATATATTATCGTGATTCGACTTGCCACTTTTAATTAAAAAGGTGTATTTATTGTTATAATGTGAAAGTCTTTTGCTAATAGATGATATTTGACTCAAAAGATATCGAAACCTTTTTGAACAAATCAATCAAAGAAGATGAAGGGGTAACTCTTAGTCAGACATAATTAATTCCAGATCAAAGAGCTAAAAGTATGGTTCACATATAGGATAAAAGAGATGTAAATGATCTTATTGAAATTCAATATTGTGTCTCCCATCGATCAATGGGGAGATAGCTTTACATGTTCTTCTATAGATTACTTCTTTCCTATCAAGAATACAAGAAGAGAGCTTCGGAGAGAGAAAGGAAGGAGCAACCCCCTTAATCGAAGGTTTTCCCTTACTATATATAGTCAAGTCACCCTTGTCCTTTACTTGGGCCAATGCCCTCTTGCCTCCAATATGCCTCGAGCGTCCCTTTAGGCGCTGCTTCTTCCGACTCGTCAGATATTAGGAAAGGGATGCAGAGTGGGCTATGCCTTTCACTGCCCAGTCACCTAGGCGGGACGTTGGTTAGTTCGGTCGTGACGGTTAGAGTTTGGCCAATACAGTTAGTCCCTTCGTCTCTCGGGGTCGTCCCCTGTTGGGCTCGGCAGACAGATCATGATTGCTACGAATTTGAGCGAAATCTAACTTCTCACTTTTCATTCGTTAGTTACATTCCTTGGGTTTTTGGCGGGGGCCGCATTCTTTTGATACCCATGGACCGTTGCGGCGGTTTCAAAATCGAAATGTAGTTTGGTATCAAAGTGCTATTTCGTGATTACTGCCATTATGACACACGTTCCTGGGGAACTGAAACGTTTCGTGCCCTATCAGATTCGATTGGCGACTCTTGGGTTTCGTGCTCAGGGGATTTATGTCTCTTATAAGTAGAGGGAGCTTATCATTCGATTGACACATTTCTTTAACTTTTACTCAAGAGAATTCTGCAGATATACCTTCTTTCTGATCCTCCAAGTTTTTGTTTACTCTTAATTAACTGAAAATCTCCGTCCTTTCATTCTGTTGTCTTTCTGTCGCCTCATCTGGGCAAAATGGCTGGCGATTCCTCTCGCGCCGATCTTTTTGCCATAATTGCAGCACCGAAAAGTGATACTCAAGCCATCGGAGGGGTAGATGCGGTGGAAAATGAGGAGGTCCGATTGGTGGTTGAGATCCTACCTTGCCTTGGGAGAGAGTTGACCGACTTCAGTACTCGAGCTGGGGTTGAACCGGAACCTGTTCACTCCATTATGAGAGAAAGGGACATTGCAGAGTTGAAACAAAGGTGGGGAATCCCCAATTACGTTGATATGCCGTCGGCGGTGGGGAACGATATAGTTCATTTCGGCTGCCCCGGGTACTACGTGTTCTATGCCTACTCCTTTCTTATTGGGCATACACTTCCTCTCCCTTTGTTGGTGGTGGATTTTTGTCATTTTTACGAGGTCATCCCTGCCCAACTTTCGCCGTATCACAAGCTATTCCTTATGCTGCTTAAGTTCGCGGAACTCGCCGGTCGTATGGTCACTTTGGGCCATATGCTCATCATCTTCGCCCCTCAACGTATTTGCGGTACAATGATTCATATGCGTCCTCGGGGGTTGAAGGTTCTGGTGGTGAAGATGGACGACAGGAGTAACCGTTGTTTCTATGAGAATTCTTTTTACATGCAGACCGAGAACATTGTGGCGGACCCAACGAGCTTCCCTGAGAAGTGGAACTTTGCACGTAAGTTTTTATATTTTTAGTCGGTGAGATTCCCGACTATTTTTTGTTATGGTACTAAACTTTATCATGTCTTTGTAGCTGAGAAATTGCCCCCTCCGCCTGTCAAAGGTATTCGCAAATGGGTGAGTGCCATCCTTCCCCATACAGTGGAGGTTCGCACATGGTCTACCTTTTATGAAAGGTTCAGACGTAGGCCTCTTAGAGGTGAGATGACGTTTCTGTTTGCTATTCTTCCTCTCTTTTTACTTAGCTCTTATGTGTCGTTTGTCTATGTTAGGGAGAGTGCGGAGAGAAAGGGCTCATCCATTAGCTTTTTGTCAGTCGGCCTCATCTACTCACCCTATCGTGGTACCCATCGCCCGACCTTTATCGAGGGCTGCTTCAGTTGAGTCTGCAGCCTTGGTTACTCCTGCGAGGGCCACTTCTTAGGCCGAAGTCCCGACCCGTATTGCTCGCCCTACGGGTGAATCTTCATCTACTAGGGAAGAGGAGGGACCGTCGAAGAGATGGCGAGTGGAGTTTGAGACTGCATCGCCAACAGTGATTCATCTAGACAACTCTCCTATGACGGGATTTGGATAGGGGGTTATCGTGGCTCCCCCCGTAGGGACGGAACCAGTCATTACCTCGGCTTAATCAGAGATTCCCACCGTTGTCGGTGGTCAGCAACCTATTGTGGCAGAAGATCAGACTCTTGGGGCCGCCGTTATGGTTTTGTACGTACCCTCATCCTCTACAGTTGGTCGCGTTTCCTCTTCGGTTGCTGAAAGAGGGAAAGGCGTGATGGTCGATGATTACAAATCCAAATCGGACCTCGACCATAATGATGTCAGGATGTTTGAGGAGGGCCTTACTCACTCGGTGGTTCATGCGAGAGGCTTGGCTCGTATTTTTGAGATCTCTTTGGATACCAATCTTTTGGGGGATACGGAGGATCTGGTGTTGTAGTTCGGCATGTTATGCTCCGCAGCCGAGAATGTAGTCCTTCGGTCCGTTCCTGATGTTGATTTGATGGATGAGGTAGCCGTTATAGGCTTAAGGGTATGTTATGCTTACTTTCGCTTTTCCCTCGCCTTTCTTGATGATACGATTCTAACCCGTCTTTACATTTTTCAGATGTATATGGTGGAAGTGGAAAGCACTGTGCAGGGCAAACATTCGGGCCAAGATTTTCTTGAAAATGATGGAGAAATATCGTCGCTACCGCAACAGGTGCCGCGAGATGCATGGGCGGCTGAAGGCAAACCCCGGTAATCGAGCTCTTGGTGAGGAGTTAGAGAAAAGGGACCAGGAGTTGATGCAAGCAATCCACAGCAGAAGTGTGCTTGAGGAGAACCTTCGAATGAAGGACGAGGAGCTCGAGTTGGGCAAGGGAGTTGCCTTAGAATGCGAGCATCTGCAGGAGAAATTGATGTCAATGCAATTAGAGATAGATCAAAACTTGATCAAGGTCGAGGCGCTGAGCGTGGAATGGATGGGGAAATTGATCGCGCTAAAGATTAAGGTCGCTGGGTTGGAGAGAATCGAGAGTGCTTGGTCCGCGGCTTCAACAAGGGTGGCAGCCTTAGAGAACACCATCCACGTCCTCCAATCCGAACATGAGTCGGAAAGAGCGACGACTACCCTCATGGAGGCAAGGCTCGAGGAGCGCATCAGCGAGATTGATCAAGAGGCATCGGTTTTGGGAGATCGGGTCGTAGCACTGGAGGCAGAAAATGGGTGATTGTTGACTCAGATTGAATCTTCCTCCACCGCCGTTTCCCTCCATATGCACGAGCTTTGGGTTTACGCCGATGGCCAATGAGATATAAGCGGCGATTGTCCGCGCAATGAATTTGTATAAAGAAGAGTTTTTCTTCGTTATTTGCCTTGTATTTCACCTTTATTTTAACTATTTATGGCTTTGGTGCGAGATAGATGCATGTATGGCGAGTCCCGGTTTTTCTTTCCCTTTATATCTCCTGACGACTTTTGGCCTTAGAAATATTTCGGGTTTCCTCTTTGGCGATGTCCCCTAGCCGCAAAAGGTGCTATTTCAAAATAATCGAAATAGTGACCCGTCGTCATTCGATCGAAGTCGAACTCTTTTTGCTGGCGAAGGCTCTTGGCCTTAAAGGGTGTTATTTCGACGTCAAAACAATAACTCGTCGCCGTTCGATTGAGGTCGAACTCTTTTCATTGGCAAAGGCCCTTGTCCTTAGAGGGTGTTATTTCGACTTATCGAAATGATAACTCGTCGTCGTTCGATCGAGGCCGAACTCTTCTTTTTGGCGAAGGCCCTTGGCCTTAGGGTGCTATTCAAACTTATCGAAATATAAACCCGTTGTCGTTCGATCGAGGTCGAACTCTTCTTGTTGGCGAAGGCCCTTGGCCTTAGGGTGTTATTTCGAACTTATCAAAATAGTAATCCATCGTCGTTCGATCGAGGTCGAACTCTTCTTGTTGACGAAGGCCCTTGGCCTTAGTGTGTTATTTCGAGCTTATTGAAATAGTAACTCGTCGTCGTTCGATCGAGGTCAAACTCTTCTTGTTGGTGAAGGCCCTTGGCCTTAGGGTTTTATTTCGAACTTATCAAAATAATAACCCGTCGTCGTTCGATCGAGGTTGAACTCTTCTTGTTGGCGAAGGCCCTTTGCCTTAGGGTGTTAATTCGAACTTATCGAAATAGTAACCCGTCGTTGTTCGATCAAGGTCGAACTCTTCTTGTTGGCTAAGGCCCTTAGCCTTAGGGTGTTATTTCGAACCTATCGAAATAATAACCCATCGTCGTTCGATCGAGGTCGAACCCTTCTTGTTGGTGAAGGCCCTTGGCCTTAGGGTGTTATTTCGAAGTTATCAAAATAACGACCTGTCGTTGTTCGATCGAGGTCAAACTCTTCTTATTGGCAAAAGCCCTTGGCCTTAGATTGTTATTTCGAACTTATCGAAATAACAACACGTCATCATTCGATCGAGGTCGAACTCTTCTTGTTGGAGAAGGCCCTTGGCCTTAGGGTGTTATTTTGAACTTATTTAAATAATAACCCATCGTCGTTCGATCGATTTCGAACTTATTGAAATAATAACCCATCGTTGTTCGATCGAGGTCGAACTCTTAAAATAACAACCTGTTATCATTCGATCGAGGTCGAACACTTCTTGTTGGCGAAGGCCTTTGGCCTTAGGGTGCTATTTCGAACTTATCGAAATAGTAACCCGTCATCATTTGATCGAGGTCAAACTCTTCTTGTTTGTGAAGGCCCATGGCCTTAGGGTGTTATTTCTAACTTATCGAAATAACAACCCGTCATTGTTCGATCAGGGTCGAAATCTTCTTGTTGGCGAAGGCCCTTGGCCTTAGGGTATTATTTCGATTATCGAAATAACAACCCGTCGTCGTTCGATCGAGGTCAAACTCTTCTTGTTGATGAAGGCCTTTGGCCTTAGGGTGTTATTTCAAACTTAATGAAATAACAACCCGTCGTTGTTCGATCGAGGTCGAACTCTTCTTGTTGGCGAAGGCCCTTGGCCTTAGGGTGTTATTTTGAACTTATCAAAATAACAACACGTCGTTGTTTGATCGAGGTTGAACTTTTCTTGTTGGCGTAGGCCCTTGGCCTTAGGGTTTTATTTCAAACTTATCAAAATAATAACCCATCGTTGTTCGATCGAGGTCAAACTCTTCTTGTTGGCGAAGGCCCTTTGCCTTAGGGTGTTATTTCGAACTTATCGAAATAGTAACCTGTCGTTGTTCGATCAAGGTCGAACTCTTCTTGTTGGCGAAGGCCCTTGGCCTTAGGGTATTATTTCGAACTTATCAAAATAAAAACCCGTCGTCGTTCGATCTAGGTCAAACTCTTCTTGTTGACGAAGGCCCTTGTCCTTAGGGTGTTATTTCAAACTTAATGAAATAACAACTCGTCGTCGTTCGATCGAGGTTGAACTCTTCTTTTTGGAGAAGGCCCTTTGCCTTAGGGTATTATTTCGAACTTATCGAAATAGTAACCCGTCGTTGTTCGATAAAGGTCGAACTCTTCTTGTTGGCTAAGGCCCTTAGCCTTAGGGTGTTATTTCGAACCTATGGAAATAACAACCCATCGTCGTTCGATCGAGGTCGAACACTTCTTGTTGGTGAAGGCCCTTGGCCTTAGGGTGTTATTTCGAAGTTATCGAAATAACGACCCGTCATTGTTCGATCGAGGTCGAACTCTTCTTATTGGTAAAAGCCCTTGGCCTTAGGTTGTTATTTCAAACATATCGAAATAACAACCCATCGTCATACGATCGAGGTCGAACTCTTCTTATTGGAGAAGGCCCTTGGCCTTAGGGTGTTATTTCGAACTTATTGAAATAATAACCCATCGTCGTTCGATCGAGGTCGAACTCTTCTTGTTAGCGAAGGCCCTTGGCCTTAGAGTGCTATTTCGAACTTATCAAAATAACAACCTGTTATCATTCGATCGAGGTCGAACTCTTTTCATTGGCGAAGGCCCTTGTCCTTAGAGGGTGTTATTTCGACTTATCGAAATGATAACTCGTCGTCGTTCGATCGAGGCCGAACTCTTCTTTTTGGCGAAGGCCCTTGGCCTTAGGGTGTTATTCAAACTTATCGAAATAGAAACCCGTTGTCGTTCGATCGAGGTCGATCTCTTCTTGTTGGCGAAGGCCCTTGGCCTTAGGGTGTTATTTCGAACTTATCAAAATAGTAATCCATCGTCGTTCGATCGAGGTCGAACTCTTCTTGTTGACGAAGGCCCTTGGCCTTAGTGTGTTATTTCGAGCTTATTGAAATAGTAACTCGTCGTCGTTCGATCGAGGTCAAACTCTTCTTGTTGGTGAAGGCCCTTGGCCTTAGGGTTTTATTTCGAACTTATCAAAATAATAACCCGTCGTCGTTCGATCGAGGTTGAACTCTTCTTGTTGGCGAAGGCCCTTTGCCTTAGGGTGTTAATTCGAACTTATCGAAATAGTAACCCGTCGTTGTTCGATCAAGGTCGAACTCTTCTTGTTGGCTAAGGCCCTTAGCCTTAGGGTGTTATTTCGAACCTATCGAAATAATAACCCATCGTCGTTCGATCGAGGTCGAACCCTTCTTGTTGGCGAAGGCCCTTTGCCTTAGGGTGTTATTTCGAACTTATCGAAATAGTAACCTGTCGTTGTTCGATCAAGGTCGAACTCTTCTTGCTGGGGAAGGCCCTTGGCCTTAGGGTATTATTTCGAACTTATCGAAATAACAACCCGTCGTCGTTCGATCGAGGTCAAACTCTTCTTGTTGACGAAGGCCCTTGTCCTTAGGGTGTTATTTCAAACTTAATGAAATAACAACTCGTCGTCGTTCGATCGAGGTTGAACTCTTCTTGTTGGAGAAGGCCCTTTGCCTTAGGGTATTATTTCAAACTTATCGAAATAGTAACCCGTCGTTGTTCGATAAAGGTCGAACTCTTCTTGTTGGCTAAGGCCCTTAGCCTTAGGGTGTTATTTCGAACCTATCGAAATAACAACCCATCGTCGTTCGATCGAGGTCGAACACTTCTTGTTGCTGTAGGCCCTTGGCCTTAGGGTGTTATTTCGAAGTTATCGAAATAACGACCCGTCGTTGTTCGATCGAGGTCGAACTCTTCTTATTGGCAAAAGCCCTTGGCCTTAGGTTGTTATTTCGAACTTATCGAAATAACAACACGTCTTCATTCGATCGAGGTCGAACTCTTCTTGTTGGAGAAGGCCCTTGGCCTTAGGGTGTTATTTCGAACTTATTGAAATAATAACCCATCGTTGTTCGATCGAGGTCGAACTCTTAAAATAACAACCTGTTATCATTCGATCGAGGTCGAACACTTCTTGTTGGCGAAGGCCTTTGGCCTTAGGGTGCTATTTCGAACTTATCGAAATAATAACCCGTCATCGTTTGATCGAGGTCAAACTCTTCTTGTTTGTGAAGTCCCTTGGCCTTAGGGTGTTATTTCTAACTTATCGAAAAAACAACCCGTCGTTGTTCGATCAAAGTCGAAATCTTCTTGTTGGCGAAGGCCCTTGGCCTTAGGGTATTATTTCGAACTTATCGAAATAACAACCCGTCGTTGTTCGATCGAGGTCGAACTCTTCTTGTTGGCGAAGGCCCTTGGCCTTAGGGTGTTATTTCGAACTTATCAAAATAACAACCCGTCGTTGTTTGATCGAGGTTGAACTCTTCTTGTTGGCGAAGGCCCTTGGCCTTAGCGTTTTATTTCAAACTTATCAAAATAATAACCCATCGTCGTTCGATCGAGGTCAAACTCTTCTTGTTGGCGAAGGACCTTTGCCTTAGGGTGTTATTTCGAACTTATCGAAATAGTAACCTGTCGTTGTTCGATCAAGGTCGAACTCTTCTTGTTGGCGAAGGCCCTTAGCCTTAGGGTGTTATTTCGAACTTATCGAAATAACAACCTATCGTTGTTCGATCGAGGTCGAACTCTTCTTGTTGGCTAAGGCCCTTTGCCTTAGGGTGTTATTTCGAACTTATCGAAATAGTAACCTGTCGTTGTTCGATCAAGGTCGAACTCTTCTTGTTGGCGAAGGCCCTTGGCCTTAGGGTATTATTTTGAACTTATCGACCCGTCGGCGTTCGATCGAGGTCAAACTCTTCTTGTTGACGAAGGCCCTTGTCCTTATGGTGTTATTTCAAATCTATTGAAATAACAACTCGTCGTCGTTCGATCGAGGTCGAACTCTTCTTGTTGGCGAAGGCCCTTGGCCTTAGGGTGTTATTTCGAACTTATCAAAATAACAACCCGTTGTTGTTTGATCGAGGTTGAACTCTTCTTGTTGGCGAAGGCCCTTGGCCTTAGGGTTTTATTTCAAACTTATCAAAATAATAACTCATCGTCGTTCGATCGAGGTCAAACTCTTCTTCTTGGCAAAGGCACTTTGCCTTAGGGTGTTATTTAGAATTTATCGAAATAGTAACCTGTCGTTGTTAGATCGTGGTCGAACTCTTCTTGTTGGCGAAAGCCCTTGACCTTAGGTTGTTTTTTCGAACTTATCGAAATAACAACCTGTCGTCATTCGATCGAGGTCAAACTCTTCTTGTTGGAGAAGGTCCTTGGCCTTAGGGTGTTATTTCGAACTTATTGAAATAATAACCCGTCGTCGTTAGATCGAGGTTGAAATAGCTATATTAGGCCTAATTAAATATTTATGTGCTAAAATATAAATTTTTTGGGGAAGGTCAAAATCACATGTCTACAGTAATATTGATTATTACATGTGAAGTTGATTATTTTCATTGTGACAACCACGTGGGTTTACAAAATTTATACGTAATGATATATTATCGCGATTCGACTTGCCACTTTTAATTAAAAAGGTGTATTTATTGTTATAATGTGAAAGTCTTTTGCTAATAGATGATGTTTGACTCAAAAGATATCGAAACCTTTTTGAACAAATCAATCAAAGAAGATGAAGGGGTAACTCTTAGTCAGACATAATTAATTCCAGATCAAAAAGCTAATAGTATGGATCATATATAGGATAAAAGAGATGTAAATGATCTTATTGTAATTCAATATTGTGTCTCCCATCGATCGATGGGGAGATAGCTTTACATGTTCTTCTATAGATTACTTCTTTCCTATCAAGAATACAAGAAGAGAGCTTCGGAGAGAGAAAGGAAGGAGCAACCCCCTTAATCGAAGGTTTTCCCTTACTATATAGTCAAGTCACCCTTGTCCTTTACTTGGGCCAATGCCCTCTTGCCTCCAATATGCCTCGGTCGTCCCTTTAGGCGCTACTTCTTTCGACTCGTCGGATATCAGGAAAGGGATGCAGAGTGGGCTATGCCTTTCACTGCCCAGTCACCTAGGCGGGACGTTGGTTAGTTCGGTCGTGACGGTTAGATTTTGACCAATATAGTTAGTCCCTCCGTCTCTCGGGGTCATCCCCTGTCGGGCTCGGCAGACAGATCATGATTGCTATAAATTTGAGCGAAATCTAACTTCTCACTTTTCATTCGTTAGTTACATTCCTTGGGTTTTTGGCAGGGGCGGCGTTCTTTTGATACCCATGGACCGTTGCGGCGGTTTTGGAATCGAAATGTAGTTTGGTATCAAAGTGCTATTTCGTGATTACTGCCATTATGACACACGTTCCTGGGAAACTGAAACGTTTCGTGCCCTATCAGATTCAATTGGCGACTCTTGGGTTTCGCGCTCAGGGGATTTATGTCTCTTATAAGTAGAGGGAGCTTATCATTCGATTGACACATTTTTTTAACTTTTACTCGAGAGAATTCTGCAGATATACCTTCTTTCTGACCCTCCAAGTTTTTGTTTACTCTTAATTAACTGAAAATCTCCGTCCTTTCTTTCTGTTGTCTTTCTGTCGCCTCATCTGGGCAAAATGGCTGGTGATTCCTCTCGCGCCGATCTTTCTGCCATAGTTGCGGCACCAGAAAGTGCTACTCAAGCCATCGGAGGGGTAGATGCGGTGGAAGATGAGGAGGTCCCATTGGTGGTTGAGATCCTACCTTGCCTTGTGAGAGAGTCGACCGACTTCAGTACTCTAGCGGGGGTGGAACCGGAACCTGTTCACTCCATTATGAGAGAAAGGGACATTGCAGAGTTGAAACAAAGGTGGGGAATCCCCAATTACGTTTATATGCGGTCGGCGGTGGGGAACGACATAGTTCATTTCGACCGCCCCGGGTACTGCGTGTTCTACGCCTACTCCTTTCTTATTGGGTATACACTTCCTTTCCCTTTGTTGGTGGTGGATTTTTGTCATTTTTACGAGGTATGCCCTGCCCAACTTTCGTTGTATCACAAGCTATTCCTTATGCTGCTTAAGTTCGCGGAACTCGCCGGTCGTATGGTCACTTTGGGCCATATGCTCATCATCTTCGCCCCTCAACGTATTCGTGGTACAATGATTCATATGCATCATCGGGGGTCGAAGGGTCTGGTGGTGAAGATGGACGATAGGAGTAACCGTTGTTTCTATGAGAATTCTTTTTACATGCGGACCGAGAACATTGTGGCGGACCCAACGGGCTTCCCTGGGAAGTGGAACTTTGCACGTAAGTTTTTGTATTTTTAGTCGGTGAGATGCCCAACTATTTTTTGTTATGGTACTAAACTTTATCATGTCTTTGTAGCTGAGAAATTGCCCCCTCCGCCTGTCGAAGGTATTCGCGAATGGTGGAGTGCCATCCTTCCTCATACAGTGGGGGTTCGTACATGGTCTACCTTTTATGAATGGTTCAGACGTAGGCCTCTTAGAGGTGAGATGACGTTTCTGTTTGCTATTATTCCTCTCTTTTTACTTAGCTCTTATGTGTCGTTTGTCTATGTTAGGGAGAGTGCGGAGAGAAAGGGCTCCTCCATTAGCTTTTTGTCAGTCGGCCTCATCTACTCACCCTATCGTGGTACCCATCGCCCGACCTTTATCGAAGGTTGCTTCAGTTGAGTTTGCGGCCTTGGTTACTCCTACGAAGGCCACTTCTTAGGCCAAAGTCCCGACCCGCATTGCTCGCCCGACGGGTGAATCTTCGTCTACTGGGGAAGAGGAGGGACCGTTGAAGAGATGGCGAGTGGAGTTTAAGACTGCACCGCCAACAGTGATTCATCTAGACAACTCTCCTATGACGGGATTTGGAGAGGGGGTTATCGTGGCTCCCCCCGTAGGGACGAAACCAGTCATTGCCTCGGCTTAATCAGAGATTCCCACCGTTGTCGGTGGTCAGCAACCTATTGTGGTAGAAGATCAGACTCTTGGGGCCGCCGTTATGGTTTCGAACGTACCCTCGTCCTCTATAGTTGGTCGCGTTTCCTCTTCGGTTGCCGAAAGAGGGAAAGACGTGATGGTCGACGATTACAAATCCAAATCGGACCTCGACCCTAATGATGTCAGGATGTTTGAGGAGGGCCTTACTCACTCGGTGGTTCATGCAAGAGGCTTGGCTCGTATTTTTTAGATCTCTTCGGATACCAATCTTTTGGGGGACACGGAGGATCTGGTGATGCAGTTCAGCATGTTATGCTCCACAGCCGAGAATGCAGCCCTTCGGTCCGTTCCTGATGTTGATTTGATGGATGAGGTAGCCATTATGGGCTTAAGGGTATGTTATGCTTACTTTTGCTTTTTCCTCGCCTTTCTTGATGATACGATTCTAACCCGTCTTTACATTTTTCAGACGTATATGGTGGAAGTGGAAAGCAATCACAGGGCAAACATTCGGGCCAAGATTTTCTTGAAAATGTTGGAGAAATATCGTCGCTACCGCAACAGGTGCCGCGAGATGCATGGGCGGCTGAAGTCAAACCCCGGTAATCGAGCTTTTGGTGAGGAGTTGGAGAAAAGGGACCAGGAGTTGATGCAAGCAATCCGCAGCAGAAGTGTGCTTGAGGAGAACCTTCGAATGAAGGACGAGGAGCTCGAGTTGGGCAAGGGAGTTGCCTTAGAATGCGAGCATCTGCAGGAGAAATTGAGGTCAATGCAATTAGAGATGGATCAGAACTTGATCAAGTTCGAGGCGTTGAGCGTGGAATGGATGGGGAAACTGATCGCGCTAAAGAATAAGGTCGCTGGGTTGGAGAGAATCGAGAGTGCTTGGTCTGCGACTTCAACAAGGGTGGCAGCCCTAGAGAACACCATCCGCGTCCTCCAATCCGAACAGGAGTCGGAAAGAGCGACGACTACCCTCATGGAGGCAAGGCTCGAGGAGCGTATCAGCGAGATTGATCAAGAGACATCAGTTTTGGGAGATCGGGTCGCAGCACTGGAGGCAGAAAATGGGTGATTGTTGGTTCAGATTGAATCTTCCTCCACCGTAGTTTCCCTCCATATGCACGAGCTTTGGGTTTACGACGACGCCCAACGAGATATATATAAGAGTTTCAGGGAGTCGGGTACGATGACTGAGGCTGCATATGAAGAAGCGCGAGTGAAAGCGCGGGAGGCTCACGTCAATTATGGGTATGATGCGGCGACCCCTGAAGCTAATGGGGGTGCAGATGATGATGATGGAGGAACTATTGGAGATGGTGATGGCGATGGCGGTGATGACGCCGAATGAAGAATGTTGTCTTTGCATGTTCTTACTTTCAGTTGTTTTTTTAGTTGTCCGTCGTCTGTTATCATTGTTTCTTTCCCCTTTCCTTTTCATTCTTTTTTTCTTTTATTGTTGGCTTGGGCCGTATATAATCAGCGATTGTCCACGCAATGAATTTGTATAAAGAAGAGTTTTTCTTCGTTATTTGCCTTGTATTTCACCTTTATTTTCACTATTTATGGCTTTGGTGCGAGATAGATGCATGTATGGCGAGTCCCGGTTTTTATTTCCCTTTATATCTCCTGACGACTTTTGGCCTTAGAAATATTTCGGGTTTCCTCTTTGGCAATGGCCCCTAGCCTCAAAAGGTGCTATTTCAAAATAATCGAAATAGTGACCTGTCATCATTCGATCGAGGTCGAACTCTTTTTGCTGGCGAAGGCCCTTGGCCTTAAAGGGTGTTATTTCGACGTCAAAACAATAACTCGTCGTCGTTCGATCGAGGTCGAACTCTTTTCATTGGAAAAGGCCCTTGGCCTTAGAGGGTGTTATTTCGACTTATCGAAATGATAACTCGTCGTCGTTCGATCGAGGCCGAACTCTTCGTTTTGGCGAAGGCCCTTGGCCTTAGGGTGTTATTTGAACTTATTGAAATAGTAACCCGTTGTCGTTCGATCGAGGTCGAACTCTTCTTGTTGGCGAAGTCCCTTGGCCTTAGGGTGTTATTTCGAACTTATTGAAATAATAACCCGTCGTCGTTCGATCGAGGTCGAACTTTTCTTGTTGGCGAAGGCCCTTGGCCTTAGAGTGTTATTTCGAACTTATCAAAATAACAACATGTTGTCGTTCGATCGAGGTCGAACACTTCTTGTTGGCGAAGGCCTTTGGCCTTAGGGTGCTATTTCGAACTTATCGAAATAGTAACCCGTCATCATTTGATCGAGGTCAAACTCTTCTTGTTTGTGAAGGCCCTTGGCTTTAGGGTGTTATTTCTAACTTATCGAAATAACAACCCGTCGTTGTTCGATCAAGGTCGAACTCTTCTTGTTGGCTAAGGCCCTTAGCCTTAGGGTGTTATTTCGAACCTATCAAAATAATAACCCATCATCGTTCGATCGAGGTCGAACACTTCTTGTTGGTGAAGTCCCTTGTCCTTAGGGTGTTATTTTGAAGTTATCAAAATAACGACCCGTCGTTGTTCGATCGAGGTCGAACTCTTTTTATTGGCAAAAGCCCTTGGCCTTAGGTTGTTATTTCGAACTTATCGAAATAACAACCCGTCGTCAGTCGATCGAGGTCGAACTCTTCTTGTTGGAGAAGGCCCTTGGCCTTAGGGTGTTATTTCGAACTTATTGAAATAATAACTCGTCGTCGTTCGATCGAGCTCGAACTCTTCTTGTTGGCAAAGGCCCCTTAGAGTGTTATTTCGAACTTATCAAAATAACAACCTGTTGTCGTTCGATCGAGGTCGAACACTTCTTTTTGGCAAAGGCCTTTAGCCTTAGGGTGCTATTTCGAACTTATCGAAATAGTAACCCGTCATCGTTCGATCGAGGTCAAAATCTTCTTGTTTGTGAAGGCCCTTGGCCTTAGGGTGTTATTTCTAACTTATCGAAATAACAACCCGTCATAGTTTGATCAAGGTCGAACTCTTCTTGTTGGCGAAAGCCTTTTGCCTTAGGGTATTATTTCGAACTTATCGAAATAACAACCCGTCGTCATTCGATCAGGTCAAACTCTTCTTGTTGACGAAGGCCCTTGGCCTTAGGGTGTTATTTCAAACTTAATGAAATAACAACTCGTCGTTGTTCAATCGAGGTCGAACTCTTCTTGTTGGCGAAGGCCCTTGGCCTTAGGGTGTTATTTCGAACTTATCAAAATAACAACCTGTCATTGTTTGATCGTGGTTGAACTCTTCTTTTTGGCGAAGGCCCTTGGCCTTAGGGTTTTATTTCAAACTTAGCAAAATAATAACCCATCGTCGTTCGATCGAGGTCAAACTCTTCTTGTTGGCGAAGGCCCTTTGCCTTAGGGTGTTATTTCAAACTTATCGAAATAGTAATCTGTCGTTGTTCGATCAAGGTCGAACTCTTCTTGTTGGCGAAAGCCTTTGGCCTTAGGGTATTATTTCGAACTTATCGAAATAACAACCCGTCGTCGTTCGATCAGGTCAAACTCTTCTTGTTGACGAAGGCCCTTGGCCTTAGGGTGTTATTTCAAACTTAATGAAATAACAACTCGTCGTTGTTCGATCGAGGTCGAACTCTTCTTGTTGGCGAAGGCCCTTGGCATTAGGGTGTTATTTCGAACTTATCAAAATAACAACCCGTCGTTGTTTGATCGTGGTTGAACTCTTCTTTTTGGCGAAGGCCCTTGGCCTTAGGGTTTTATTTCAAACTTATCAAAATAATAACCCATCGTCGTTCGATCGAGGTCAAACTCTTCTTGTTGGCGAAGGCCCTTTGCCTTAGGGTGTTATTTCAAACTTATCGAAATAGTAATATGTCGTTGTTCGATCAAGGTCGAACTCTTCTTGTTGGCGAAGGCCCTTAGCCTTAGGGTGTTATTTCGAACTTATCGAAATAACAACCCATCGTCGTTCGATCGAGGCCAAACTCTTCTTGTTGGCGAAGGCCCTTGGCCTTAGGGTGTTTTTTCGAACTTATCGAAATAACAACTCATCGTCGTTCGATCGAGGTCGAACTCTTCTTGTTGGTGAAAGCCCTTGACCTTAGGGTGTTATTTGGAACTTATCAAAATAACAACCCAATGTCGTTCGATCGAGGTCGAACTCTTCTTTTTGGAGAAGGCCCTTAGCCTTAGGGTGTTATTTCGAACTTATCGAAATAACAACCCGTCGTCGTTCGATCGAGGTCGAACTCTTCTTTTTGGCGAAGGCCCTTGACCTTAGGGTGTTATTTCAAACTTATTGAAATAACAACCCGTCGTCGTTCTTCTTGTTGGTGAAGGCCCTTGGCCTTAGGGTGTTATTTCGAACTTATCAAAATAACAACCCGTCGTCGTTCGATCGAGGTCGAACTCATCTTGTTGGAGAAGGCCCTTGGCCTTAGGGTGTTATTTCAAACTTATCGAAATGGTAACTCGTCGTTAATCCCGGTTTTTGGATAGCCAGATATCTTTTGGGATAGTCCCAGTCCATTTGACATTTCTCGCAACGGAGGGTGTAACGTCGGAGAATGTGAAACGTTGCTGTTTCGCTTAGGTTCGTTCTACGCACATATTGTAATTTTCTTTTCTGACTCTTGCCTTCCGTCTTGGAGGTATCATCGGTGGGCAGTATCACAGTTGTTTTGCAGTAGTTTTTCATCCTTTAACTGAGGTGTTTCTTTATTCGTTCGCCTGCACAGCCTTTGTGTCCCTACTTGAGCAGAGAGCAGAAGGTGAGTTAGAATGATACTTTCCTTGCCCTCGTCCGGTGGTCCTATGGAGGAGAACAAGTTGGTAACGTTATTCGTCTTGTTTGGCATATTGATGGTTGATAGGGTGAAGATTTCTAAGTTTGGTAATTTTTCTCGGCTCTCCTCCTCCTACCGCACTGCGCCTTTATCTCGCGTGGGTTGGATTTTTCCTTCGCGCTCTTTTTGGTGGGTGATTGTATTTCTTTTCTTTGATCTGGGAGAGACTAGGAAATTTCACTAAGAAATCCCCACAGAAGGCGCCAAATTGTTTGACTCAAAAGATATCGAAACCTTTTTGAACAAATCAATCAAAGAAGATGAAGGGGTAAATCTTAGTCAGACATAATTAATTTCAGATCAAAGAGCTAATAGTATGGATCTCATATAGGATAAAAGTGATGTAAATAATCTTATTGAAATTCAATATTGTGTCTTCCATCGATCGATGGGGAGATAGTTTTACATGTTCTTCTATAGATTACTTCTTTTCTATCAAGAATATAAGAAGAGAGCTTCGGAGAGAGAAAGGAGGGAGCAGCTGTCACGACCCAAATCGATGGACCGCGACGGGCACCCGGTACCTTACGCAACCGAGTACCAACATAACATATCTTTTCTTGTCATAATATCATAAATAACTGAGCTGGAGAGGCTGCCGTGAAATAGGTGGGATACAATATGTAATACCAATCTATACATAAGACATACAGGCCTATAAGCCCAAAATAACCACGTGTGCCCTGAATATAGGCCGACAAGGCTATACAATATCTTACGTACATGACATTTGTCTACAAGCCTCTAAAAATAT
This sequence comes from Nicotiana tabacum, assembly GCF_000715075.1. Taxonomy (NCBI): domain Eukaryota; kingdom Viridiplantae; phylum Streptophyta; class Magnoliopsida; order Solanales; family Solanaceae; genus Nicotiana; species Nicotiana tabacum. Next base: position 26,463,707 of record NC_134087.1, on the reverse strand, counting down.
GAATTTTTCATAGAGCTCGGGACAGAGTCCCGCCATACCAAACAATACGCGTCTAAATCATACCAACCAAACAAGCAACTCTGAAGCAAATGGAGTGTACCAACATCTTCCGCTGAGCTGATAGCCTACTTGGAGGGATCTTAACCTGTCTATCGGGACCTGCAAGCATGATACGCAGCGTCCCCAAGTAAAAAGGAACGTCAATACGAATAATGTACTAAGTAAGTAAGGCACATAAATAAGTGCATAACAGACATGGAGGAAATATATAGTAAATAACTCCACCTGTAAGGCTGAGTAACTTTGTAAATCATGAAATAATTATAGTATCATGCATATGCGTATAAATATCATGTCGTACATAGGTACATGTTTCATTACATCATCGACCTTTGAGGGCATCTCATCATATCATCTTGGCCACAACGGGCAAAATCATTAACGTATACCAGTTGATCAGGTAGTGGTGCGTATATAACGCTGTAACTTTTCCCCATATCCCATATACATATATACATATATACACATATATAACATCGTCTAAGTCATATTTCAACCACTGTGGGCAACATCATCATTGTATACCAGCTGATCAGGTGGTGGTGTGTATATAACGCCACAATCTTTCTCATATCCCATATACATATATACGTGTATATAACGTTATCTGGTCATGGGTCAATGTGCATGAATACAATGCATGAAAAGTACGTTAATAAAATCTTTCGGAATGTCATAAAACCATTTTGCCTTTGAGTAATATCGTAAAGTAAACTCTTTTCAAGTTTCGTATTTTTTTCTAAGACCCATGAGCAGATGATAGAATATTATGACACATGGAAATTCAAGAACATAAATATCTCTAATACTTCTATGAATAGAGTCATTTACGGAATTTGTGCATTTGCTCGTTTCGTTTGGGTCATATAGATCATGCCAAAAAGAAAGAAGGGATAGCCTTAAGATACCTGAACCGATTCTCTTTTGCAAAAATACGTAACTGCGGATCGAAGTAGGGAAAAATCCGTATGGTATTCTTGAGAAATATTATACCGATGCTTCCTTAAAATTGCATCTTTCGCATAATCGGATCTTGTATGAATATTTCCGAAGCAAATTTCATGTTCCATCTCCTGCGTTCTTGGTCACTACTAAATTTGGTCTTGATTACAAGACATCATCTCTTGTCTTGGAAGAATCATTAATCCCCTCATTCTTTCATCCTCTTCATCCTACCATACTTTACAATTAAAGAGATGATGTGGCGTTTCCAAGGTGATAAAATTGATTGGTTCCAGCCCAGCAATTAAGCCTTTATTTGAGAAGCATGTCATTTTGACGTTTGCATTAGTTCAAGCGACCATATCATCAGAAGGGTCACTATGCTTGGTTGATATATAAAGAATACCAGCAGCATATCTTGCAATCAATCCACCAAGAGAATGAACTAGAAAGGAAATCTTCTTTAGGCTCTCTCGCTTTTTTACAACCAGCATGACCATAGATCACAAAGTTTCTTCCTAACCACTTTTTAAGCTCTGTTTGTGCATACGACCAATCACTTGGGCAGAAAAGATGACAAAGTTCTTCCGACATTGTAACTAAGTACTTTAATCTTGAAGACTTAATGTTATGTCACCTTTCCTTCAATTGTATGAGTCATATGTACATAGACATAGTGGCTGCCACGTGGGGTGGGATGGGAAATATTAATTATTATCCACTTATTAGGTAATTAGGTAATGTCTCGTTGCCCGGTAATTAACCAATTACCCGCAATACTGAAAATTATTCCCACTTACTTAAAATATTACTCACTTTTCACATAACTTATACACCTTACTATTATGGTCATGTGGTACCTTGTATAGTACTAGTCCATAAATACTAAATATTTTAGCTCGAGATGTATTTTATCCCAACATGCCAAACTTGGACGAAAATTTGTTTTCTTTGACTTGCTTCCCCTTTCACCTTTACGAATTTACTTATTACTTGTTTGAAATAGCATTATTCCTAAAATCTCCAAATAATCTTTTTCCTTGGACTGATGTCAGTTACCTTATGACAAATTCGACGTACAACACTACAAGGTACAATATCGTCGTAATGTAGTAATGCGGGATATGACATCTCACTTCCGGGCACATATTAATTTTTTATGGCATATTTTCATGTACGAAAATATGGGATGTAACATCATTACCCCCTTTGGAACATTCTTCCTCAAATGTTGACTGATGCGCTTATCGTCCTCATATCCCATTGCTCGTTCGAATACTTTAGTAGTCCTTTTGTCATCTAGGCAACTGTTCTGTGAATAAGTCCAAAGGCCAAGGCATTCCTCCCCTTTAGGCCTCTTTTCCACACCATGACTTGTGATTGAATTCCTTCCAATCTTGTAACTGTTGCTACCTTCCATTATGCAGCTTCTATGATACTAACCTTATAAGTGTGCTTATGTGACTCTCCTCTCCTTTTTCCTCCAGCTTTTAGCCAATCCTGAAGTTCTTCGCTTGGTATTTGTCGAACTTACGAATATTGCTATATCTTATTTTATAGACCTGTTTATCCATTCGTATGACTTCACTGCATTTACATAGGTCATACTATACTATAACTCTTACCTCGATTTCTCGTTACGGAGTTCTGCTACCAAATCTCATATTACTTTCGTTGCTTATCTCATACGTATAAATCTATGTCCTCTAATGCCTCCACATTACTGATCATCTTTAAGAATGATGGCCTAATCTCCTCTCATACTTTATAACTTTTATCCATCCATTGTTGATTCATCTCAATTTCGATCCATAATCCACCCATGATAACTTAACTTTTTGTGTAGTATTGCTACTAGGATTCACATTTTATCGGGGAACATCTGAAATGATTAGATTGATCCACCTGGGGCAATACCCTGCTTTCATTAACCGTATCTCATGGCATCCCAATGTGATTCACCTTGCGTGGGTATTTTAATCTTGTCCAATTCATGAGATCCCTTTTTTTTATTCGTTAGATCATTAATTAATTGAAGGCCCAACGCCAATTATTTTTCTATCACAATTACACCCCCATTCTACTACCAGGGCAGCAGTTAATTTCTTCTAAATGCTACTAGTCTTAGACTCCTTTAGGTTCATTCAAGCTATACTAAGCTTTGTATAACTTAGAGAAACCATAGGTTGGAAGAAATGCCACTGACGATGCTACTATGATTCCTGAATACTGAATCCTCACGCTTCTAGCTGTCACGACCCAAAAATCGACCCAGTTGTGATGGCGCCTATCGTAAAACTAGGCCATCGACACAACTTCCGAATCAACCATTTTCCAATAAAAGTTGTTTTTATACCATTTATAATCCAAAAATCTCATAATAAAATTTGAAAGAAAACTGCGGAATAATTACACAAGTCCGACATCAGGGTATCACTAGTCATGAGCATCTACTACCACTGTCTAATCACATAAAGACCAATATGGTCGGGAAAAGTCACAATTTATACATAAGGAAGAATAAAGAGGGAGAAATCAGAGCCGTGATCGCCAGACAACCACCTTGCTGACTCCGATGAAACTGCCACCAAGCTCAGAAATGCCTAAATCTGCACACAAGCTACATGGAGTAGCGTGAGTACTCCAACCCAGTAAGTAATAAAAGTAAATAAAGTCTAAGAAGTAAGAAATCACGTATACCACATCATGGCACCACAGAGGATACCGCATGTTTACAAAGAAAAACAGGATACCCATCAAATCACTTCAGTAAACTTCCATTTTCAGTAAACTCCTTTAGATAATATCTTTTTAACCTTTCCCATAGAGGTTTAATGAATAATATCTATAGTGAAAGTAATGAAAACCATAATCAGCCCCTCGGGCAAAGCATAGTTCGTATACAGCCCCTCGGCATAAGAGAAATTCATAACCATTTCATAACTAAAAAAACTTCAGTTTAAATGAAGGTTATGTAAAACATTTGTTCAACATTTTCAATAGAGGCTCGGTCTAAAGATGAGTGAAAGCAGTAATTAAATCAACATGTTCAATAGAAACTCACTTTAAAACGGAGTGAAAAAAACAGCAAGTTCATAAACTGGTCCCTCAGGCAAAAAAATAGTAAGTTCATAATTTGGCCCCTCAGGAAAAGCATCACTCATGTACGTATATATTATAGCCCCTCGGGCAAGCCTCTCAGTCACTCATGACTCAACTCTTACCAATCAGCGCTCACACTCAGCACTCACACTCAATAGGTACCATATAGTAACCGTTGCAGCGTGCAACCCGATCCATAAATATATAATCCTCAAAACTAGGCCCTCGGCCTCTCTTAGTCATTAACCTCACAATCAGACCCTCGGTCTACCTCAGTCATCAAACTCACGATCAGACTCTCGGTCTATCTCAGTCATCAACCTCACGATCACTCGGACCATCTCAGTCATCAACCTCACGATCACTCGGACCATCAGTAAAACAGGGAACTCAACCCAAACAGTTTTCACATTTTAAGAAGTAAAGTGACAAAACCAGATTTAAATAATAAACAGGTAAAACATGACCGAGGATATACTTTCAAAACAAATAGAGTGAGAAAAAATAGTGAAAATGCCCCTAAGGGTCTCAACAAGTCGGCACAAGGCCCCAAACATGGCATACAACACAAAATATAATATCAATCTCTAAAATATGGAATATCATAAGATTTCAAATCAAATACGCAACTTAACAGTCATACGGGACAGACAAATCACAATATCCAACGGTGCAAGACTCCACACTCGTCATCTAGCTTGTGCGTCACCTCAAAGTAGCACAACGATGTGAAATCCGAGGTTCCAAACCCTCGGGATAGCATTTACAATCATTACTTACCTCGATCTGGTCCAAATTCTAGTCCGCGATGCCTTTTCCCTCACGAATCGAACTCCGGATGCTCCAAATCTAGCCACAATTAGTACATAACCATTAAAATATGCTAAGGGAAGAAAGCCCACTCGAAAATATCCAATTTACATCAAAAATCTCAAAATTACTCAAACCCGGCCTCCAGGCCCAAGTCTCGGAATCCGATAAAAATCACATCAATAAAACCCTCATTCACTCACGAGTCTACCCATATCAAATTCATCAAAATCCGACCTCAATTGCCCATTCAAATATGCAAAAGAAATCTCAAATTTTTCTTCCATTTTCCCCCAATTTTCACTCTAATTTCTCAAATTAAATGATGAAAATCAAGACCAAATTATGGAATTAAACAAATATGAGTGAAGAATACTTACCCCAATAGCTCCACTGAAAATCTCCTCAAATTCCACCTTCTCCCGAGCTCTCCATTGGTTTTTATGAAATTGGACTTAAACCCTCGATTTTAAAATATAAACTGTCTGTCCAGATTTTCCTTCATCATGAACGTGACACTTCCCTCGCATTCGCGAAGCACAATGCTTCACAGGCCGGAATCCCTTCTACACGAACGCGAGATCCTTCACGCGAATGCGATGCACAATTGCTTCAACACTTCGCGATCGCGGCACCTACTATGCAAAGATATATTTTCTGTATCTCTATTTGTAATGCCAAAAAATATTGTTCCTTTCTGCAAACTCCCCAAAATCCCATAAATCAAAACACATGCTTCTCCATAACTTTGCTTATATTAACCAACACAGCACACCCTACTTCTTCCCTATTCCTACTCATCAACTTTCTTCTATTTCCCAACTATTCTATATTCTTTGTATGTTTACTTGATCTAGGTATTTCAAGAAACTAGCCAAAGATGATAACTTTATCTGATTTCTATCATGTTATGACTGTTGTTGTGCCACATTATGTGGCTATGATATTAGCTTATGGTTCTGTTAAATGGTGGAAGATTTCTCCCCTGACCTAGTATTCTGGTATTAACAGATTTGTTGCACTTTTCGTAATTCCACTTCTCTCTTTCCACTTTATAGCTGGTAATAATCCTTATATAATGAACATACCAAATTCAAAATATCCCACCATTTGACACTCTAGTCTCCATCCAATCAAGAAATTAATTCAAAATATAGTGCCTTAAGAAACATGATTTAACTTACCAAATTCTCAGCACAGGAAGGTTTCCGTTTTTGGCAAGATTGACAGCAAGCTCAAGATTATTCAACTGCAACAAAATTTATACAAAATTTTATGTATCTCATGGTCATAGATTACCAAATTTTACAGTACTAAAAATGCATCTACAGAAATATACATGATACCAGAAATCGAGAAAGAGGGCAACTTGATTCACTTCACATTGATTATTTTAAACCTAGGATTTGAAATAGTATAAAATCCCCAAGTTTCAAAGTACTTTGGGCGAAATCAACAACAAAAAAGGATATGGTGAGTGTGAGAGAGAGATAGAGAGAGATATAGGGGGAGGGAGGCGTCGGATTACCTGGTAATGGAGTTAAGATATAGAGGGGAAAATACCAATTGAAGGGAGGCGTCTTGAGGGAGGGAAGATACAGAGGGGAAATATACTATGTGAATAGAATGAGGAAATTATATGAATAATAGTTACTTTCCCACTACTACCATGGCAAATCTTTGTGGGAAATCTTTTTTTATAACTATAAGAATTATCTAAAGCTTTGAAAATATCTGTTCACATTGAGTCTATGGGAATATGTAAAAAAAAATATTTATTGTTTAAGTTCCCACTGTCTTCACTAGGAAAGTTTTTCTATTATATATAATTATTTTTTTAATGACTTTTCGCATAGAATTAGAGGGAACTACTTTACCGCGCATTTTTGCGCCAAATTTTCCCACCAATAGTCACTGGCAAATGCTATTGTTGAAGAAATTTTAATTTTCCCACTGTATTTCGGTGGGAATTGCCACTAAAAAAATTTCCGTGGAAAAGTGATGTGTTTCTAGTAGTGGTAGAACAAATGCACTGGAAACCCAACTATCCTTCTTCCTCTATGCGAACACGACTTGCACCTCGCGAACACGATGATCATAGGCCTCACACCTTCGCGATCGCGGAACCATCTTCGCGAACGCGAAGGCTAACTCCACAACCTCGCATCTTAACCTTTCGTGAATGCGGGACATGCATCGCGAACGCGAAGGTCAAAAACCTGCAACATCAACAGCGGTATTTCTGCAATTTTTCACAATATGAAATGGTCTGATTGACCACACGAAACTCACCCGAGGCCCTCGGGATCTCAACCAAGAATGACAACATATCTCATAACATCATTCAAACTTGTTCCAACGTTTGGAACGCTCAAAACAACATTAAAACACCAAATTTGTATCGGATTCAAGCATAAGAATTCTAAGAACGTCCAAATTACGGTTTTGATCAAAAACCCAACTAAGCCATGTCCGAATGACCTGAAACTTTGCACACACATCCCAAATGACACAACGGAACTACTGCAACTCTCGGAATTTCATTCTGACCCCTATATCAAAATCTCACCTATCAACCAGAAATCGCCAAAAATTCAATTTTGTCAATTCAAGCCTAAATCTACTCCGAATCTCCAAAACTCATTCCGTTCATGCTCCTAAGTCTCAAATCACCTCCCGAAGCTATCCGAACCATCGGAACTCCCATTCAAGCCCTCCAACACATAAGTCAACATCCGGTTAACTTTTCCAACTTAAGCTTCCTCAAAAGTGACTAAGTGCCTCAAACCTTACCAAATCCTTTCCGAACCCGAGCCAACCAACCCGATCACACATAGAGCCGATAGACAAGGCAATAAGAAGAAGAAATGGGGAAAATGGAGCGATAACTCATGAGACGACTGGCCGGGTCATCACATCCTCCCCAACTTAAACAAACATTCGTCCTCGAACGTGCCCAAAGTTGTTCCAAAAGCCAACCAATCGCTGAATAACCTTACCATGCACATAACCGGGGGTGATCCCACATCACCCTATCTCATATAGGTCCGATAACATAATGTAACTGAAATTTCACTATCCAACCTAGCCCATAAACCTTAGAATCACATTTTTACTTCCAAAATCATCCACAAGACCAAGATCTCACATCTATACTCTGAATATGCTCGAACAACTGTAATGACTTATACTTGCAACCTAAGGTGCATTTACATGATATACCACATAACTTAAACACTTGTAGCGATAACTTCTAATCACAGCAGTTGCACACAACAACCAAATATCGATAGAAAACCTCCTATCAACTAAAGTCTCATTCCAACACTATTATATGCTGCCAATGATAAACAAAACACGTAGTAAGCCATACCCACTTCTCAGATCAACCATTCATGAAGCCACTTCTCATTTGGCAAAGACCATAGCAAATTTCTAAGCCGAACCTCGATATTATCCTTCCAACATGCTGACATCGAATCCGTTTGCATGCATTAAAGATCCCAATGATCTCATCTAATCCAACACAACTTCTATGGTGACATGACACATCAATACAGACTAAAGCCATGACTTGCGCAATCCGTGCACCAATAAGCAACAATTCGAACATGCTCAAATTATGAAAATGACTCAAATGAAAGAGCTATACCGCAAGCTCACCAGTACCACCGTACACCATGCCGAGAACCCGTCACACACTATAGAAATAGAACACACGAATCTAACCCGCAGGATCATACCTCTACATAGCTTCGCTCCGATGCGCGACCTCATCGAAACACTGGTTCACATGAAACATCTTAAGTCACTATGCTCAAAATCGACAACCGTGCATAATATGATGTCTAAACCAAAGCAATCATCATAACCACCGCGAAGAAATTACCTAATACCACATAACTCAAAAGGACATAACCGATACACCATTCACCGAGCAATACCCAGTACTCTTCTCACTCGAATTCCACTGAGAGGCCCTAATAACATCGCACCACATGTGCTTATAACCAACAAATCCTAAAGTCTCGCAACACGGAAAGATAACTCATAGATCCCTCTGATTACTAATAGCTCAATAACAACCGAATCAACACATCCCTTACAAATAGCAACTTGAAGTCGACAAAGCCGTCTCAATGTAGAACACACATCCATATAGGTCTACCAATGAGCCACACATCAACTCTAGTCACCCATAACAGATAAATAATCCTCTGAAGGTTCACAATGACTGAATCATAGCACATACCATCATCTGGCTAGCTTACCCACATCTTTACAGTTCACAACCACGAAATAACCTATTTATGAGAACTCCCAGTCTCCCAATCCATAAAGCACACGAATCACCATATCTGATCCCAATTCCGCCGCTCGAATATACAACACACCTCTAATACTCAATCATCCCATGAGAGGTACACCTATAATTCTTCTGTGCCACCAAGCCAACTCGAATATCATCAGTCGATCAGACGAGATAGTGCCGCAATACCAATAAAGCACCCATAACTCAAACACATCGCCCTTCCCGAGATGTATACCCTCATCAAGCCACACCAATCAGTAATACCATTTCCTTCATCATCTGAAACTACCCGTGCTGCCTAAGAATTTTATGACTTTCCTATCAAAACTAAACCGTAACCTTACACATGCAATTCCTAATCCTCCACAACATATCACATATTCCATACCATCCTAGGATAACATGAGAACTTCATATCCCTTCCGAGCCACAAGAAACTATGTACTCAACTAACCAAGAACTTTCTATTGATCCCATCTAGAAGAAACCCACTATACATCCCACGCTCCTCATGCTCATAGAAAATATACAACTCTAACTGTGGTAGAAACCATCAAGGACTCTCCAAATTTCCATGCGCATAAAACTAAACCGTCAAGACTGAATCCTTCTAACTCAACCACGCTATGCAGGTCACTAAAACCCAAGAGAATTGCCGCGAAACACCTGTAGAAACTCATTACCTCCTAAGCATCCAAAGAACTAATCATATCCTTACCATACCGACTCGGCCTACTACCAAGCTATCCCATCTACTCGAGTTTACTTATGATTTACCTTCAACTTGATACTCCTTCTTGCCACAACATCACAATTCCTCAATCCAGACTTACCACACGAGACCCAAGCATAAGGCCACACCATCCTACGGTCTATAAACCGCTGAATACTCTTTAGATATTCCCAAAAGCACCACGTTCAAAATGCTTACCTTGAAGAGACTTCCTACGAATCCAGAGCCATTACCTTCACCTTCCTGATACTGATATATAGGATCCCATAATTGATATAGAAATACTACAAGTCTTGACATCCCCCAATGAAAACTCAGTTTCTAGCCACATATACAACTTGAAAATATCCAATTGTTACATGTAAAATCTTAAACACATTAGAACCATTCTCGAGAGTCATTCACTCTACTCAAACTGCAATTAGCCTGATCAAACAAACTGAACCACCCGTGCCTCAATAGTACTCTGACACCGTAGAGTGTAACCTCATCCTAAAACAACCAAGCAACTTCCTGCTCTATGCACCGAGCATCCTTTACCAACCATAACTCAAGATATTCCGTGATTCTCGCACCTATGAAGCATACTATAACCTTTATCAAGAATTTTCCTTTACTCGAGCCATCTTCGGTCTCAATCTTCATAGGCCATAACTGATTCTCCCGCATGCCTCAAACTAGAACCAACATAGCACATAACTGTGCAATCAACTAATCAATAGCAGACTCCCCCACTTGGCTCGAAGCCATAGACCGATACATATACAATAACTCATAACGCATATACTCTATTGCTGCCATAATACCATAGTGAGATTAAACTCAATCCTTCATAAGCTCGTGAAACACAGACCATTTGGTACTTTAAATCTTCTACAAAACTCGCATTAACTCTCGTAGCAGTCGAGCCTACTCTCTTAAGCAATCCAAATTCAAATTGTAGCACATACATTTCCCTTGTAGCAGAGATCTTCCAATAAATGACATAAGGGATTATGCAAACTTCAGAACAATCCGCAAGAGATAACCCATCTGCTTCGCCTCAACCAATATCTCTTTATACCTTTCCGTCGTCATAGACATTACGCAGTCACTTAATCTTTCTGAGTCTAAACTCATACCGCAACATAAAATTTACTTCACTCCCAACTAGAAAACATGAAAAGATTTTTCACATACCCATAACTCGGGGCTAAACCTCAAATCAAGATGGAAGTCAAGCACCTAATAGTTATTATATCCTCTAGCAGACCCTTCTCGTCGCTCCCAAATCATATGAATACATCTCGCGGTCATAAAATACTTATCACATAGCCATCCAACCATCACTTTAACTAATAGGGACACTACCGAACATATAAGTTCAAAAACATGTGCTTACACAATCAGCACCTCGGTACTCAAGCTGCAGGCAAAACCCAGCCTCAAGTCCTCCAGACTGACCCAACATCAACGCACAGAAATTACATCTCGCCCCTTGATCGGGAAATCACAAGCCATCGACTCACATCTAATACTAAGTGCGCATACGAACGCGTGGAAGGAATTCAAAGTGTACATTCCAAGCTGAATCAAGGATGCACGATAAGAATTCAAGAATGTGAAGCCTTTCCTAAAGGTTCTGCAGCCTCCCGAGGATAAGTACAAACATCTCTGTACCGATCTACGAGACTCTACTAAACCTGCTCATGACTCGTGAGACCTGTGTAACCTAGACTCTGATACCAACTTGTCACGACTCAAAAATCGACCCGGTCGTGATCGCGCCTATTGTGAAACTAGGTCAGTCAACACAACTCTCGAATCAACCATTTTCCAATAAAAGTTTTTTTGTACCATTTATAAACCAATAATCTCATAATAAAATTTGAAAGGAAAGTGCGGAATAATTACACAAGCTCGACATCAGGGTGTCACTAGTCATGAGCAACTACTACCACTGTCTAACCACATCAAGACCAATATGGTCGGGAAAAGTCACAATTTATACATAAGGAAGAATAAAGAGGGAGAAAGCAGAGCCGCTATCGCCAGGCAGCTACCTTGCTAACTCCGATGAAACTGTCACCAAGCTCAGAAATACCTGAATCTGCACATAAGATGCAGGGAGTAATGTGAGTACTCCAACCTAGTAAGTAATAAAAGTAAATAAAGTCTGAGCAGTAAGAAATCATGTATACCACATCATGGCACCACAGAGGATACCACATGTTTCCAAAGAAAAACAGGATACACATCAAATCACTCCGGTAAACTTCCATTTTCAGTAAAATCCTTTGGAAAATATCTTTCTAACCTTTCCCATAGAGGTTTAATGAATAATATATATAGTAAAAGTGACGAAAATCATAATCGGCCCCTCAGGCAAAGCATAGTTCGTAAACAGCCCCTCGCCATAACAGAAATTCATAACCATTTCATAACTAAAAAAACTTCAGTTTAAATGAAAGTTATTTAAACATTTGTTCAACATTTTCAATAGAGGCTCGGTCTAAAAGATGAGTGAAAGCAGTAATTAAATCAACATGTTCAATAGAAACTCACTTTAAAACGGAGTGAAAAAAACAGTAAGTTCATAAACTGGCCCCCCAGGTAAAGCATCACTCATGTACATGTATATATATAGCCCCTCAGGCAAGCTTCTCATTTACTCATGACTCAACTATTACCAATCAGTGCTCACACTCAGCACTCATGCTCAATAAGTACCATATAGTAACCGCTATGGCGTGTAGCCCGATCCATAAATATATAGTCAACTGCGCTCACTGGGGGTGTGCAGACTCCGGAGAGGCTCCTACAGCCCAAGCACTATATCGTTGTGGCATGCAGCCCGATCCATAAATATATAATCCTCACAACCAGGACCTCAGCCTCTCTCAGTCATTAACCTCACAATCAGACCCTCGTTCTATCTCAGTCATCAACCTCACAATCAGACCCTCGGTCTATCTCACTCATCAACCTCACGATCACTCGGACCATCAGTAAAATAGGGAACTTAGCCCAAACAGTTTTCACATTTTAAGAAGTATAGGGATAAAACCAGATTTAAACAATAAACAGGTAAAACATGACTGAGGATATGCTTTCAAAACAAATAGAGTGAGGAAAAATAGTGAAAGTGCCCCTAAGGGTCTCAACAGGTCGGCACAAGGCTCCAAACATGGCATACAGCCCAAAATATAATATAAATCCCTAGGACATGGAATATCATAAGATTTCAAATTAAATACGCGACTTAACAGTCGTACGGTACGGACCAAGTCACAATCCCCAACGCTGCACGACTCCACGCTCGTCATCTAGCGTGTGTATCACCTCAAAGTAGCACAACGATGTGAAATTCAGGGTTTCAAACCCTTAGGACAGCATTTACAATCATTACTTACCTCGATCCGGTCCAAACTCTAGCCCGCGGTGCCTTTGCCCTTACGAATCGACCTCCAAATGCTCCAAATCTAGCCACAATCAGTACATAAACATTAAATTATGCTAAGGGAACAAAGCCCACTCGAAAATATCCAATTTACATCAAATATCCCGAAATTACTCAAACCCAGCCCCCGTCTCGGAATCCGATAAAAAATACATCAATAAAATTCTCATTCACTCACGAGTCTGCCCATATCAAATTCATCAAATTTCGACCTCAATTGCCCATTCAAATCCTCAAAAGAAATCTCAAACTTTTCTTCCATTTTCCCCCAATTTTCACTCTAATTTCTCAAATTAAATAATGGAATTCAAGACCAAATCATGGAATTAAACCAAATATAAGTGAAGAATACTTACCCCAATATCTCCACTGAAAATCTCCTCAAATTTCACCTTCTCCCGAGCTCTCCAATGGTTTTTATGAAATTTGACTTAAACCCTCGATTTTAAAATATAAACTGTCTGCCCAGATTTTCCTTCATCGCAAACGCGACACTTCCCTCGCGTTCGTGAGGCACACTGCTTCACAGACCGGAATCCCTTCTATGCGAACGCGAGACCCTTCATGCAAACACAATGCACAACTGCCTCAACACTTTGCGATCGCTACACCTACTACGTGAACGTGTAGAACAAATGCACTGGAGACCCAGCTATCCTTCTTCCTCTATGCGAACGCGACCTGCACCTCGCGAACGCGATGACCATAGGCCTCACACCTTCGTGATCGCGGAACTATCTTCGCGAATGTGAAGTCCAACTCCACAGCATCACACCTTAACCTTTCACGAACGCGGGACATGCATCGCGAACGTGAAGGTTAAAAACCTGCAACACCAACAACAGTAATTCTGCAATTTTTCACAACATGAAATGGTCCGTTTGACCACCCGAAACTCACCTGAGGCCCTCGGGATCTCAACCAAATATTCCAATATATCCCATAACATCATTCAAACTTGTTCCAACCTTCGGAACACTCAAAACAACATTAAAACACCAAATTTGCATCGAATTCAAGCCTAAGAATTCCAAGAACTTTTAAATTACGGTTTTGATCAAAAACCCAATCAAACCATGTCCGAATGACCTGAAACTTTGCACACACATCCCAAATGACACAACGGAACTACTGCAACTCTCAAATTCCATTCTGACCCCTATATTAAAATTTCACCTATCAACCGGAAATCACCAAAAATCCAATTTCGCCAATTCAAGCCTAAATCTACTCCGGACCTCCAAAACCCATTCCGATCATGCTCCAAAGTCCAAAATTACCTTCCGAGCTATTCGAACCATCGTAACTTCCATCCGATTCTTCTAACACATAAGTCAATATTCGGTTGACTTTTTCAACTTAAGCTTCCTCAAAAGAGACTAAGTGCCTCAAATCTTACCAAATCCTTTCCGAACCCGAGCCAACCAATCCGATCACACGTAGAACCGATAGACAAGGCAATAAGAAGCAGAAATGGGGGATACATAGAGGTAACTCTTGAGATAACTGGCCAGGTCATCACACTAGCCTTCTATCTAAAGTATGGACTTTTCACACCCTCCTACATTGGAGTATCGCGTACATTGTTCACCTTTACCTTACTTACCTTAAAATCTTGTATCACGTCTTGTATATCTTTCATGACCTTCCTTTCACATAGGTATAATTCACATCCATAATTTGAAGCGTTATTATCATACTTGCACCTCTGGTGTATACATAATCCGGTGAGAGCTTCATACCGACTTCTTATGAGGCTGGTATTCTTCTGATGCCCATAGAATATGGCTACTGTACTATCTCTCTTGCACCTCTGATATTTAAGAGTGATCTTGTAATGTTCTCAATCATGAGATCTATAATTTTCTAGGTCATATAATCAGACTCTTGATTTACTTAGTTAATGTAGCTCTTTAGTTTCCTCTTCCCTTTGATCAACCTTCATGTAGGATTAAGCTATCTTCCGATTTGTGACTCATGGTATTAGTTATTACGTTTAGCCTTTCATGAGCGTTGAGGAATATCCATGATACAATCCTTTAATAATTCAATCCTTCATCTATGACCTGAGCTCAATTCTTTCTTTTAACTTATGCCGGAGTCTTCTACGGCTGTATATGCTGCATGTATTAAACTCCAAACACTTAAGTGCGTTCATAACGTAACTAACTCTGGATAACTAATCAAATAATTCTTTTTGTTCCTTCTCAGCTTTCTTTAAATGTACGCTATTACTTTTCCTGGTCCTTTTGCCTCCTTTTTGCGTACCTACGTAGCTTATCTTAGCTCCCACACATGCCAGAGTTTTCGTGCAACTCCTATGATCTCGACTATTACTTTTGGTTTTACTGCAAATATGAAGTTATGCCCATACTTGCTTATAGAGTGCTTATAATGTTGTTATGAGAATATTGTTACAAGACCTTTTCCTCTTTCGGTCACTGTGCTTAGGTTGAAGCCTTCTTCTTTATTCCCTCAGCTAGTCTTTCATTATACTACTTAGAGAGGACCCTCTGACTCTTATAAAGCTGCGAGCTTATCATATCGTATACTAGATGGAATTTTTGATGTTCTTCCTTGCCAATAATAATTCGTAGTTACTTTTCTCCATGCCCTTGTGCTTGTAGGGTTGCTTCTGAACTAACATTTTGACTGTTTTCCTAGTGGCATTCTCTTTTATTTTCGTAACACTCATATGGTACCTTTAACTATCCACTGCTATCTGAATATTTCTCAAATATTACAATATCATAACTACGAGACTGAATTCATTATGTTGGGGTTTACTATGTTTATATCGCACGATTTGCTGATTTGTCTGTATTATCTTGTCTAGTCATAACTAGGCTTTTCCTGAATTACATACTAACTACTCGTTGGCCCATTCTCATATCAATATTCCGTGTAATCCTCCTTGAGTTATTTCCTTTGCCTTATCCTACATCTCGCACTGGCTCATTATCTATCAATAACATCTCAAGCAGGAATGCATACTTCCTTTTCTTGATGTCGTTCTTGCATAATATTCTTGAATCGTAGCATATCTGTAGGCTTCGAATGGGTGCCATTTCATCCCTTTCTCATTTTTATCACATTCCGTATTTACCACTCCATAGTTACTAGAATCACTTAATTCTGACTTAATATCATGTCACTCCATATTCCCCCCTTTAAGGGAGCACTAAGGGCTAGAGCTACGATAATCTACCTATAGATGTTTACCTCTTTAATTTTGGCGTCTTTTCACATCATTGATGACCCTTTATCTCCTTATGGTAATCCTTCTCTACTAAGGATAATGAAATTCCTTACTTGCAAGGGTGACAATTAATATAATTGGCACATGCAGTGTCTTAAGCTTAACTTTGCTCACATGGGAAGCGTCTTCCTGAATGACCATTCTCTGAATTTCTCATGAATTTTCTTGTGTTGTCCATTATATTATCGTCGGAATGTAATCTGAAATTCTCATGATGTCGACTATTATCAATCACTCAATCCCTAATTCATGTTTAGTTTATCTTGTTCACCAATCTATACTAGTTCTATTACTCTGGGGTCTAACATTTCCTTCTGGTAGTTGTATTGAAATCACGAGCTTATTTCTTGAAATAAGGATATGACTTCATGGCCTATACTTTTTTTTTCTCAAGGCCTGTCACCTCTCGTATTGCCCTTCTTTGACTATAGACTCTGTAATACTGTCATTTTTTTTATCTACCGTTGTCATTCATGTACCACGTCTTACTCATAATACTTCATTAATTCTCTTCTTATTTCTTGCTAACATTTTTGTCAATCACTTTATTCTGAAAACTTCGACAAGACATTCTTTTGCATTTTAGCTCCCCCTGCCCCATCCCCGGGCTCTTTGGGTTGCCTAACATTCTCTCCCTACTAGGGACGAGAGCCATACTAAGGTAATATTTATCCATTCTAGGCTTCCAATGCCTATGTTTGTAGTATTCATATCTAGATGTACTATTTTAAAGTGTACCATCTGGGTGCCTCACAAGGAGAATTATTACCACGTTTGTAATATCTTCAAAAATGTCCGCTAATGCTAACAATCCATCCAACATATTGGGTTACTCTAACCCCAGCCGGATCCTGATATCCGTCCTTTTCTTAGTCTACACCTATTAATCTTCAATAGGGTATAACTCAGATGGGTGTGGTCAATTATACATACTTCTGTTACTGTTGAGGGTAACTCACAATGCTTATATTTTTCTGCCGGAACTGTAATACTGATAATCTTCATTAACTGGGTGCCTCATACCCTTCTTCACCTTGCTCATTTTACTTGCTAAAACTTGTGTTTCCCCTTCTTATTCTCTTTTTTTTTACCGTAAGAGTGGATAGGCATTCTTGCCTTAGGGATCCTTATCAAGAAGTTTACACATCTTCAGTAATCACATGATCTGCTGAAGACCTCACATTTATTTATCATAAGCATGATGCAAAGTCATAGGAACTCTTCCATAGCCATGTTTTTTACCAACCGTCTTTGTGGATGTAGGTACCATCTTATTACGAATAAAATAGAAGTTAGGAATTTGAATTCTTACAACTGAGCTCTACCACACGATCTAGAGTAAGAAGAAAGAGTGACATTCCTAAATGCCCTGTAGCCTCATGCTTATAAGTGTGGTGAATGACACACCCATAAACAAGACTTTATTAGACACGGCTTGTATACTCTCTAGGACAGAACAGCTCTGATACCACTTTTGTCACGACCCAAATCGATGGACCGCGACGGGCACCCGGTACCTTACTCAACCGAGTACCATCATAACGTATCTTTCATGTCATAATATCATAAATAACTAAGCCGTAGAAGCTACCGTGAAATAGGTGGGATGCAACATGTAATAACAAAATATACATAAGATATACGGGCCTACAAGCCCAAAATAACCACTTGTACCCTGAATATAGGCCAACAAGGCCATATAATATCTTACGTACATGACATCTGTCTACAAGCCTCTAAAAATATGAAATTTTCATAGAGGTCGGGACAGAGTCCCGCCATACCAAACAATACACATCTAAATCATACCAACCAAACAAGCAACTCCGAAGCAAATAGAGTGTACCAACATTTTCCGTTGAGCTGATAGCCTACTTGGAGGGCTCTCAACCTATTTATTAGGACCTGCAGGCATGAAACACAACGCCCCTAAGCAAAAAGGGACGTCAGTACGAATAATATACTGAGCATGTAAGGCATATAAATAAGTGCATAACAGACATGGAGGAAATATAGAGTAAATGACTCCACCTGTAAGTCTGAGTAACTTTGTAAATCATGAAATAATTATAGTATCATGCATATGCGTATAAATATCATGTCGTGCATAGGTACATGTTTCATAACATCATCAACCTCTGTGGGCATCTCATCATATCATCTTGGCCACTGTGGGCAAAATCATCAACGTATACCAGCTGATCAGGTGGTGGTGCGTATATAATGTCGTAACCTTTCCCAAATCCCATATATATATGCGTATATAACGTCATCTGGTCAAGGGTCAATGTACATGAATGCAATGCATGAAAAGTACGTTAATAAAATCTTTCGGAATGTCATAAAACCATTTTGTCTTTGAGTAATATCGTAAAGTAAACTCTTTTCAAGTTTCGTATTTTTTTCTGAGACCCATGAGCAGATGATAGAATATTATGACACATGGAAATTCAAGAACATAGATATCTCTAATACTTCTATGAATAGGGTCATTTATGGAATTTATGCATTTGCTCGTTTCGTTTGGGTCGTATAAATCATGCCAAAAAGATAGAAGGGATAGCCTTAAGATACCTAAACCGATTCTCTTTTGCGAAAATACGTAACTGTGGATCGAAGTAGGAAAAAATCCGTATGGTATTCTTGAGAAATATTATACCGATGCTTCCTTAAAATTGCATCTTTCGCATAATCGGATCTTGTATGAATATTTCCGAAGCAAATTTCATGTTCCATCTCCTGCGTTCTTGGTCACTACTAAATTTGGTCTTGATTACAAGACATCATCTCTTGTCTTGGAAGAATCATTAATCCCCTCATTCTTTCATCCTCTTCATACTACCATACTGGTTTTTCCCTCTCACACCAAGATGTGGCATTGCCAAGATTATAAAATTGATTGGTTCCAGCCCAGCAATTAAGCCTTTATTTGAGAAGCATGTCATTTTGAAGTTTGCATTAGTTGAAGCGACCATATCATCAGATGGGTCACTATGCTTGGTTGATGTATAAAGAACGCCAGCAGCATATCTTGCAATCAATCCACCAAGAGAATGAGCTAGAAAGGAAATCTTCTTTAGGCTCTCTCGCTTTTTTACAACCAGCATGACCATAGATCACAAAGTTTCTTCCTAACCACTTTTTAAGCTCTGTTTGTGCATATGTCCAATCACTTGGGCAGAAAAGATGACAAAGTTCTTCCTAACATTGTAACTAAGTACTTTAATCTTGAAGACTTAATGTTATGTCACCTTTCCTTCAATTGTATGAGTCATATGTACATAGACATAGTGGTTGCCACGTGGAGTGGGGTGAGAAATATTAATTATTATCCACTTATTAGGTAATTAGGTAATGTCTCATTACTCGGTAATTAACCAATTACCCGCAAAACTGAGAATTATTCTCACTTACTTAAAATATTACTCACTTTTCACATAACTTATACACCTTACTATTATGGCCATGTGGTACCTTGTATAGTACTAGTCCATAAATACTGAGTATTTTAGCTCGAACCGTATTTTATCCCAACATGCCAAACTTGGACGAAAATTCGTTTTCTTTGACTTGCTTCCCCTTTCACCTTTACGAATTTACTTATTACTTGTTTGAAATAGCATAATTCCTAAAATCTCCAAATAATCTTTTTTCTTCGACTGATGTCAGTTACCTTATGACAAATTCAACGTACAACACTACAAGGTACAATATCGTCGTAATGTAGTAATGCGGGATATGACATCTCACTTCCGGGCACATATTAATTTTTTATGGCGTATTTTCATATACGAAAATATGGGGTGTAACTAGGGGTGTGCATTCGAATCGGTTTATCGATTATTTGTTATCGGTTTATCGATTTATCGATTGTGATTTCGATTTCGAAATTTTCCTTATCGAGTAATCGATTTCGATTTCAATTTTGTCCTCTTTGGTTATCGGTTTATCGATAAACCGATAAGAATTCATTTCAATTTTTTTTTAATTTTTTCATTTCAAAAAGAAAATAAACCGATAAGAAATAATGGGAGTATTAGGCAGAAAAGATCAAGAAGATTATATTAGTATGGGGAAAAAGGCTTTAAAGTTGAACAAGTTTTTAGCAATCGCTGGTCCTTTCCTCACAGGCCTAGCAGCGATTGGCTCGACATTTGTAGATTCTTCTCCTTCTCATGGATCTTGGGCAGCTATGTTTGGAATTGTTGATGGCGCTTTGGCAAGTGTAGTTAACACAATAGATCATGGTGGACAAATTGGAATGGTATTCGAAATGTACAGAAGTAACGCTGATTTCTTCGAGTACATGCAACAATCAATTGAATCAAACTTGAGTTAGGCGTTCGTCTTATTTATAAACGGTGTTCGTCTTATTTTAGCTTCTTTTTGTCCATATTAGTTAGGCGTGCTTATAGTGATATTCTTTCCGTAGAATCCCGCAAATTTTCTTATTAGTGTAATAGATAACCGAATCGAAAAAATCGAAATCTTATTGAAACGATAACGATAAGCATATGTACAAATCGATAATCGATAAGTAATTATCGATAAGGGTCAAAATCGAATGTACACCCCTAGGTGTAACAGCATCCCCCTTAATCGAAGATTTTTCCTTACTATATATAATCAAGTCACCCTTATCCTTTACTTGGGCCAATGCCATGTTGCCTCCGATATGTCTCGGTCGTCCCTTTAGGTGTTGCGTCTTCCGACTCGTCGGATATCGGGAAAGAGATGCAGAGTGGGCTATGCTATCTTTCACTGCCCAGTCATCTAGGCGGGACGTTGGTTAGTTCGGTCGTGACGGTAAGATTTTGACCAATACAAATGACAATAAGACTCAACCTCAAAACATAATCAGTAGTATTATTACTATGTTATATGGTACGAGACATATCATCTAAAAGTTTAAATTTTTGAGTCGGCAACAAGTTCAAGTAGACAAACTCTAGTTAAAGGAGAAAAATGCTAGAAGTAGAAAAATTAGTCCCTATCCGGAGATAGATTATAGTTTAGCTAAGACATATAGTGCCAAATAAGATAAATTGATGGACCAGATTTGAATTTATTTATTGGTCAAAATAGGCTAGGCTTGTGAATTTCACCTGACTATGGCATATAAACACCCTGTTAATTGGTCCTGCCTTTTCATTTGTAAAGGTCCCCATTCTATTCACTCCATTTATATTCAAACTCTAAATTCCACTTAAGCCGGAGGCGGATGTAGTGTATAACTTACGGGTTCAACTGAATTCATAATTTTTGATGCGGAGTCAAAATTTGTATGTAAAAAATTACTAAAATTATAAAAATAGTAGATATGAACCTATATTATAATGGGTTTAATGTTAAAAATATTAAAATTAAATCTATATAATTTAAATCCTGGATCCGCCTCTGACTTAAGCTATGTGACAGTAAATGATGCATCTGTTCACGTGAATAATTTTGAGACAATATCTACCCACTGTAGGAAATTGTAGGGTTTTTTATACGAATTGCCTGCTAGATTCACTGAAACTGTAGGGATCTTTATACGAATAACCGGCTAGATTCATTTTTTTTCCGGATATACAAAGATTATACAATAATTATATATATATTTTACAATATTTACATATATAATATATTTTTCTGGTAATTTTGATATAAGTAGTTGGGTGGACGGCTATTTAAATTAGTTTTTAAAAAAGTCCAGCTTGTAAAAATGGGATTGTAGCAATTAATTGGAGTTGTTACTGTAACTGAGTATGTTAATTAGTGAAATTTATTTGAAAATTTATAGTGTTAGATAAATCGAGTTTTTATAATATTGCACTTGAGATATTTTTATATGGAGGGACATGAAAAAATATGATTTATATATTTGACACAAACTTGCTTGAAACTAGAACATATTTCAGTAGCTATTGTTATTGCATCGTTATTCTGTGATACCATTTTGCACCCAATAATAGAATTGTTTTCTACGATTATGAGATTTATTTTTCTAACTTGATGGCTGAGGGATAAAAATGACTCAAAGGCTCCTGTACAAGAAGCCAAAGTTAGTCAATGTCATTGCTAAATAGCTCTAAACTGTTGTAGACAATGAACAAAACTGACATATTCGAAATCATCACATAAATTCAAATTTATCACACTCGTGTGGAAATATGTGGCGATTGCATTTGTTTTCCCCCTTTAAATTCCTTTGGAATGGACCACTGCAGAGCGTCAATACTGTTAGGGCCTAGAGGAACGACTAGAGCTGTCAATATAAGCGGGGTTGGGCCGGCGTCAATATAGGTGGGGTCGGACTGACCCAACCCAGCTCACATGGACTTTAGTTATTAACGGGCTGGGATGGACTAACCCACTATTTTGGTGGGTCTTATAATGGTCAGTCCGTCCCAATCCTATTTGGGTTGCGGGCCCCCTCGGGCCGACCTATCATTTTTTAAAATATAATTTTATATTTTTTCTTTAAGTTCTAAACAAATAAAATATAAATATTTAAAAGTTAAAAAAATCTTATTGAAAAATTTCACAAAACCTAATAACTTTTTATACTATTCCAATATATCACATGAATACTAAAGAAGTAAAAGACAAAATTATTTTATTCACTAAAAGTCAAAATTCAAAACAAGCTATTCAAGAGAACGTCCATGACGCTTATGGGATATGTTAGCGGAAACGTAAAAGAAAGAACACAAGATTTAACGTGGTTCGGATCAAAATAATCCTACGTCCACCAGAGAACAATTGCCCTTTTTAATATTAACAAAGGAAGGGGAGATTTCTCAATTACACTTAAGAGAATTTCTCTCTTAACTCTCTACTCACTACAATGTATTGTATTATTTTGGGATGATTTCTACAAGTGAAGGAGTGCATCTATTTATAGAGGTAAAGACCTCCTCTTGATGTCATTGGTGACATCAAACTACCTCCTCTTGATGTCATGGGTGACATCAAAGGAGGAAGCTTCCTCCTAGCATCCACACCAACTCTTTCCACCAACTCTTCCAATTGGCATGCCATTGTTGACTAAACATAAACCAACATTTTCAGCATGTCATTGTTGACTAAACATAAACCAACATTTTCAATCTCCACCTTGGTTTGCGTTTCGAGCGTGTGAACAACTCTGGCCAAAACTTCTAAGCTTACTGGGCAACCCCGTTGTAAGAAACAAGAAGAATCAAACCATTGTTGAACATACCACCTCCACCTAGCAATTGTTCTCTTCGGAGTTTCATCAGTTGATGCACACCCCCGCCAAGTCCTTGCAGTGTGCAAACTTAGCGAGCGGGACTATCTTGGTCAACATGTCTGCAGCATTATCGTCTGTGATAACCTTCACGACCTTGATAGTTCCCTCATCAATAACATCTCGAATAAAATGAAATCTGACATCAATGTGTTTAGTGCGCTCATGAAATCTCTGATTTTTCATTAGATGAATAGCACTCTGACTATCACATCTAAGAGTTGATTCCAGCTGAACCAAACTCAATTCCGCTACTAAACTTTTCAACCAGATAGCTTCCTTTACCGCCTCCGCTGCTGCCATGTATTCTGCTTCTGTCGTAGACAAAGCGACAATCGACTGCAAAGTCGACTTCCAACTGACGGCACTGCCAACGAGGGTAAAGATGTATCCAGTTGTGGACCTTCTTCTGTCAAGATCTCCTGCATAGTCAGAATCCACATAACCGAGAATTGAAATACCTGTACCACTTTTTCGAAAGGTAAGACCAACACCAGAAGCTCCTTTGAGATATCTCAATATCCACTTGACAGCTTCCCAATGCCTCTTTCCTGGGTTGGACATGTATCTACTTACCACACTTACAGATTGAGCAATATCTGGACGTGTGCATACCATAGCATACATAATACTACCAACTGCACTGGCATAAGGAATCTTTGACATATGCTCCACCTCATCCTCAGACTGAGGCATTTGTGACTCTGAAAGTTTAAAATGAGGAGCTAATGGTGTACTTACAGGCTTGCACGTTTGCATATTGAATCTCTCGAGAACCCTTTCAATATACCTCTTCTGAGAAAGATGTACAACATCGTCTTCTCTTGAAATCTCCATACCAAGGATTTTCTTTGCAGCTCCTAAATCCTTCATGTCAAATTCCTTACTTAATAGTTTCTTCAAAGCATTTATCTCTGTAATGTTGTTAGCAGCAATAAGCATATCATCAACATACAACAGTAAATAAATCATTGAGTTACCAGGCATCTTCTTGTGATACACATAACTATCAAATGCACTCCTTGAGAATTCATGTGTAGTCATGAATGCATCAAACCTCTTGTACCACTGTCTAGGGGATTGCTTCAAACCATACAAAGACTTCTTTAGTTGGCATACGTGATCTTATTTTCCCTCAGCTAGGAAACCTTCAGGTTGATCCATATAGATTGTCTCTTCTAGATCACCGTGTAAGAAAGCAGTTTTGACATCAAGCTGTTGAAGCTCCAAGTCAAATTGTGCAACCAATGCTAGTAGCACGCGAATTGAGCTATGCTTCACGACCGGAGAGAAAATCTCATTGTAGTCAATTCCCTCCTTTTGGCTGAAACCTTTTGCAACCAATCTCTCCTTGAACCTAGCATCTTCCACTTCAAGAATTCCCTCTTTCTTTCGGTAGACCCACTTGCATCCAACTGTCCTCTTCCCCTTTTGTCTTTTCACTAAGACCCATGTCTGATTCTTGTGAAGAGACTCCATCTCTTCAGTCATGGCTAACCGCCATTGTGCGGCATCCTTGCAAGAAGTTGCTTCAATATACGAGGAGGGCTCCAGATCTTTAATCTCTTCTTGTGCAGCTACGAACGCATATGCAATCAAGTTTGCTTGATTTATAAGGCGTTCCGGTTCTCGTGTCTGCCTCTTCTCCCTCCCCTTCGCAATTGTGTATGGTTCATTGACAACAAGTTCTTCAACGCCTACATCTTCTGACTCATTTTTAACCTGAGTTTCTTGATCCTTTTCCTTGGCAAGCTCCACCGGAAGCTCCACCTGCTCGTTGTTCTTGTTTCCTGAAAACTCCATGGAAACTTTACGGGGATCAAGTATAGAGGATTCATCGAAGGTGACATCTCTACTAACTATAAATTTGAGTAAAGACAAACACCAAAGTTTGTACCCTTTTACTCCATCCACATACCCTACGAATATGGCCTTCTTAGCCCTTGGTTCAAGCTTTCCTTCATTAACGTGATAATAAGTTGGACACCC
Organism: Nicotiana tabacum; assembly: GCF_000715075.1. Lineage (NCBI taxonomy): Eukaryota > Viridiplantae > Streptophyta > Magnoliopsida > Solanales > Solanaceae > Nicotiana > Nicotiana tabacum. Next base: position 26,437,806 of record NC_134087.1, on the reverse strand, counting down.
AAATACTCGTAAGTATGAATAGTTAGAAGGTTCACCTGACCATACCTCATTCGGAGTCTTAAAGTCAATTGTCGATGCTGGAGATCGATTGACAATATGAGCAGCAGTGTGAACTGCTTCAGCCCAAAATACTTTGGACATTTTGGCTTGTAGGAGCATACAACGAGCCTTTTCAAGAAGAGTTCTGTTCATTCTCTCGGCAACTCCATTCTGCTGTGGGGTATGCCTGACAGTCCTATGTCTTGAGATCCCATGAACCTTGCAGAATTCATTAAACTCTTCATTGCAAAACTTCAAGCCATTGTCTGTGCGAAGATACTTGATTTTCCGCTCCATTTGATTTTCAATCAAAATCTTCCACTCTTTAAATGCTTCAAAAGCATCACTTTTTGCCTTCAAAAAATACACCCAAACCTTTCATGAGAAATCATCAATAAAAATGAGAAGATACCTCTTTCCACCCTTCGATGGAAGTTTAGAAGGACCCCATAAATCTGAATGGATGTAGTCTAGCACTCCTCTTGTCTTGTGTTTGCCAGTGCTGAAGCTGACCTTCTTCTGCTTCCCTAGAACGCAGTGCTCACAGAAGTCAAGCGTGCTGATCTTCTCACCTTCCAAAAGTTTACGATTTCTCAACATCTCCAGTCCACGTGCGCTCATATGACCTAGTCTCATGTGCCATAGTCTTGCCTTGTCATCATTAGATAGCTGCACTGTAGATGCATTTGCAGAGCCAACAATGGTGCTTCCGGCCAATGTTTAAAGGCCGTTCTCCAGCTTGCCTTTCAGCATGACTAAAGAACCTTTAGTCACCTTCATAGTTCCTGCTTCGCTCATGTACCTGTAGCCTTGTTCATCCAGAGTACCCAAGAAGATCAAATTCTTCTTCAGATCAGGAACATGACGGACTTGTGTAATAGTCCTCACGATTCCATCATGGCAGCGAACCCGAACTGAGCCAATGCCAACTATTGCACAAGTTGCATTATTGCCCATTACTACGGTTCCTCCACTTTTCTCGTAGCTACTAAACCAGTCTTTTCGGAACGTCATATGCAGAGTACAAGCAGAGTCTAACACCCATTTGTTTTCATAACTACTATTATTATTACACGATGTTGTTAGTACATAATCATTATCAAAATTATGTACCTGTTCAACTGTAGATGCACTCGCCTTTTCCTTGGACTTTGACATTGGGCAATCTCGTTCAAAGTGCCCCTTCTTGCCACAACCCCAACACTCTGTATTCTTCTTGTTCACACGAGACTTTGATCTGTGCTTTGATTTGGTCTTTCCCTGTTGGCTAGTCCGGCCTCTTACAAAGAGGCCACTTGCCTGGTCATCTCTATCTCCTTCAATGTGCCTCCGCACATCACTAGAGTTAAGTGTCTACCGCACTTTCTCAAGCTTGATAGGCTCCTTGCTATACATCATTGAATTCTCAATATCACGATATCCTGAAGTCAATGAAAATAGCAAAGCACATGCAAGCGTCTCCTCCTCCCTTTTAATTCCTGCAATTTGTAAGTCCATGACAAGTTTATTAAACGCATCTAAATGATCTTGTAACGAAGTACCTGACCCCATCTTAAATGTGTGAAGACGCCGTTGTAACAACATTCTTGATGTCACTGATCGGTCTTGGTATAGCCCTTCTAGCTTTTCCCACAACTGTTTGGCCGTCTCTTCGGTACCCGTACTCACTTCACAAAGCACGTTAGGTGCAAGGGATAGTTGGATTGCACTCAATGCATCCCCTTCAATCTTCTCCTTGTCGGGAGCTGATATATCCGTAGGATACTTTCCGTCAATAGCATGGATTGAACCTTCCCTCCGCAGTAACGCCATCATCTGGATCTTCCAGATATTGAAGTTGTTGCGTCCATTGAATCTATCAATTTCAAACTTCATGGAACTCATATTTGCTTGTTCTTTCTCCTTGGATCGTTAAAGAATCATGTCGCTCTGATACCAATTGTTAGCGGGAACGTAAAAGAAAGAACACAAGATTTAACGTGGTTCGAATCAAAATAATCCTACGTCCACCCGAGAACAATTGCCCTTTTTAATATTAACAAAGGAAGGGGAGATTTCCCAATTACACTTAAGAGAATTTTTCTCTTAACTCTCTACTCACTACAATGTATTGTATTATTTTGGGATGATTTCTACAAGTGAAGGAGTGCATCTATTTATAGAGGTAAAGACCTCCTCTTGATGTCATTGGTGACATCAAACTACCTCCTCTTGATGTCATGGGTGACATCAAAGGAGGAAGCTTCCTCCTAGCATCCACACCAACTCTTTCCACCAACTCTTCCAATTGACATGTCATTGTTGACTAAACATAAACCAACATTTTCAGCATGTCATTGTTGACTAAACATAAACCAACATTTTCAGGATATCCAACACATTTGAATCTGCTTGTGAGAAGATTGTCTTAACATCTTCACTTTAATTTATCTACATCTACAATTCATATGCAATATTAATTAGTTAAATATTAAAAATAATTAAAATGTTAAAGCTAATTAATATTTTAAGACTTTGATCTTTTAGTATGATGAGCTTAATAAACTTTAAGCTTGGGATACTCTTCTTGTTAATTTTTGTGTCATATACTTTTTATATTTTATATATTTTAAATATGTATTTTATTAGGCCCACACCCCGGCCCGGCCCAGCCCAGCCTCAATCAAGCCTCACAAGCCACGGGCTTAAAAGCCTCGTTTTTAAATGGGCTCCAAAAATTCTAGCTCAACCCTGCTAAATCACGGAATGGGCTGGCCCGACGGGCCAAACCCATATTGACAGCTCTAGGAACGACTCAACTCATAGTAGTAAAATACAAAATTGGTCGATTGCTGAAACTAATTATATTTGCTACCCGAAAAATATATAAATTATATATACCTTTCAGTATATATAACACACACTTATGCAATATGTATATTATATATATATATATATATATATATATATATATATATATATATATATATATACTATTACTTTGAAAACGGCTAAAAATATATATATTTCTCTCCCAAAAATTATATGTCCAATTAAGATTGATGAGGACCACATAATTGAATAGCATATGTAATCTAAGTTTCATCCTTTGACGTTTATAATTTTTGTTGAAAGTTAAATCCAGGGGCCGTAACTAGTGGCATGCGCTAAAAAAATACCAAAAAATAAAGATAAATTTAACTCTAATATCTTATTAAGAAAACAAATTTTGCGACTAACTCAATTTCCAAAAGTTAAGTTGTAAGACGAAAATTACTAAAGACGACGAACATTAATAGGCTGCTACTTCAACCAATGTGAAACACATCACAATTTATAAAAAAAAAACAAAACAAACTTAAGAAAACAAAGAGAGGAAAAAAAAAAGGGGGAGGGCGGGGGGGGGGGGGGGAGGATTTTCCTTTTCAAAATATGATTTTATATAAAAAGAAGTTATGAGACAGATGAATATACTTGGTGGTAGATATATCTCGGTATTTTAAAATCAAGCACTTACACCCTTCTATTCTTTATTTTTACCTGCATTTATTTCTTCTTCTTTTTTCTTTTTTCGTTTTGAGTAGTTACTGTATTAGAAAATTAGTTGATATTATGTATTTTACAGCTATGAAAACTCTGTGTAAAATTCATATATACATATAAATATATTGAAATGGATTGTAAGATCATCTTTTTAATTCCTTTTGATTACCCAATTGCTTTTTTATTGTAAAAATTGCACGGGGCATCCTATTTGGTCGCCCACATTTAACTTATATCCACTTTTTAAAAAAGTTTTAACTTGTACCCACTGTTTAAACAACTTTAGGCATCTTTATCCTCCTCCTTCTCCTCCTTTGTTTTCTGAATGCTGAAACTTGAGATATTGTCATGCGTTCTAGCCTGATGATTCATATATATCTGCTTGTCCCATTATCTTCAGTTTGGTCTTATTCACAATAATTAACCTCTTAGATATTTTAGCTTTACAGGCATATTGATTTTTGGTTCTAATTTACCTGTTGTAACTTGTTTTCATGTCGAAAATATTTTTCATTCTTTAATCTTTGAAATGAACAGCATCAATCGCTGCTAATCATGATTTATTAAATTCATTGTTGTTTAGAACTTCAGCTCTACAAAACAAACTTCAGTCCTAGAATGCTGAAGTTCATCACAAACAGAACAAAGCTTTAGCTAAAACATGCTGAAGTTCAGCAAATACAGAATAAAACTTCAGCTACTAGAATGCTGAAGTTCAGCAATTATAAACAAAAACTTCAGCTAAAATATGATGTAGTTTTATTGAACTGAAGTTTACCATTTGCACTATGAACTAAAGTTTAGGTGATTGCCTTTGCAAGTCAGGCCAAACTTCATGCAAAAATATCTGAAGTTTTGCTACACCTCAGGCAAAACATTCCGAAGTTCAAACTTCAGACATAAATTTTTGCTACTTCAGGCCGTATGTCTGAATTTACGCAAAATGTGAGTACGCTTGCAATTTTTTTTCAAAGGAGGTATAAGTTAAGAGGTGACCCAAAGGGCGGGTATAAATGCAAATGCTCATTTTTTATTTCTTTCATTTCGAGCTCAATCATGAGTAGTAGGCAAAATGCACTTTAAAAAAAATCCAATTAACCACCCATATTATCCATTAAAAAATGGGTTGGATAATGACTTTTTAAAAACATGTCGAATATGGATAAGAACCATAGTGTTCACTTAGAAAATGGATAACCAATGAATAACTAACGTGTTTAACTTTTCCATTTATAAAGCCTCAAATTGGGGATTCCTCAAGTTTAGGAGACCAGGAATTCTCCCAAAGTGATCATATTCAAGAAGCCATGAATAAGATGAATACTTTATCTGTTTTTTCATTACCCGTTTTTGATCCGTCCCATATTCGTCTGACCCCCTGTTTGCTACCCCTAATCATGAGTTCCTAGGTGGGTTACTAACAATCAATAATAAGAAACTGAAAGAGTAATTACCTCTAAGGGAAATTTAGTTCAAATCATGCATAACTATTGTATTGGGAAAAATTGTACTTAAATATAAAGGTGACGTGTCGAAACACGTAGACTGGTCAAATGATCAAAGAATTACAACTAGCCAAGAGGCACGAGTTGCAACAGATACGAGCAAATGGCAGAGGAAGAGGCACGGACAGGTATATAAATAACCCAGCGCCCGTACCTATCTAAGTCATTTATGTCCGAGAATCAAAAGGAATGAATTTGACAATAGAAAAGAGTGCAAATACGACATTTAATAGGCATTAAATGTAGAATACGTTAGAGAATTTGTATTGAATGTAATGATTATGTAACGTAGCATTCAATGTCTTTAATTACTCATAATAGCCTCATTATGATTTGGGCAAAACGTATATCTCCAAGATATCTATAAAAGGGAGATATCTGATCAATTATAAGGACACAAAATACTATTGATATAAACTTTGGTTTACTTGTTTTTCTCTTGATTACTCTCTTGCTACCTAAATTACTTTCTTTTATACACTCTTTTGATTATCAGTAACCCGTGTTCTTCTAAATTCTAGCTTTGACTAAAATTTCATTTTTTTTGTTAAACAAATTGGTTTCGTTACCGGGAATCTGATAATCTATTTTCTTTTCGCTTAACTTTCCTTGTTGCATCAACTATGTCGCACAACAATGACAACATTCAAGGAAACCAAGAAAACCAAATAAACCAACAACTTTAGAGAGATCCTCAGGATAATAACGCACTGATTATTTCTCCACGAGGCTCTCCTCGGCGATCTCGTGAAGGCACTCCTGATGGATCTCATACAGATGGACAGGCTCAATTCGAAAATGTTGAAGCTATGGATGAGGCTTTGCAAAAACTTATTACTACACAGGTCAATAAAGCCGTTCAGGCCTTGGTTAGCCAGTTACCTGCTGCACCACCCACACCTACTCCAAATAACAACACTCTGGAGAACCCTCGTTCCGGGTTTGTTAATTCAGACAGCGTTGGAACCCCCAGTGAATCGCAAGATGGAGAACAAGGTAATTTAGTTAATTTAGATTTACAAAATTTAGTACTAACCTTACAGAAACAGCTCAAGGAGCAAAGTGAGCGCATAGAGAAGATACTCGGGGTGCCACCCATAATCAAAGGGGTAGACATGGATAGATATTCGCAACAACCCTGGAAGCCAAGTGTTGCTCCACTCCCAATTCCAAAAAAGTTCAAAATGTCTGATATTCCAAAATATTATGGAATAACATACCCACGAGATCATGTGACTGCATTCACAATGGGTGTAAAAGGCAACAATTTGACTAAGCAGGAGATTGAATCAGTATTAGTCAAAAAAATTAGTGAAACGCTCACCAAAGGAGCGCTAACATGGTATTCTCTTTTACCCGAAAATTCTATAAATTCTTTTGCTGATCCTGCAGATTCTTTCATCAAAGCACACTCGGGAGCTCAAAAAGTAGAGAAAAGAATGGAGGATATTTTCAAAATCAAGCAAGGGAACTCAGAACTCCTTAGAGAATTCGTGGACAGATTTCAACGTGAAAGAATGACATTGCCACGTGTACCTGACAATTGGGCAGCTATAGATTTCACAAGTAATTTGAATGAAAAAAGCTCGGAAGCTACGAGGAGACTCAAGGAAAGCCTTCGAGAATTCCCAGCTACAACGTGGGATGATATTTATAACAGGTATAGCACGAAGCTGAGGATTGAGGAAGATACTGTTCCACGATTTCAAAAAGAAGAAAAGGTAAGTTTGAGACATGCGGAGACCGAAAAAAGATCCGGTAAAAACAGGTACGAGCCTTATATAGGACCTGCGGGAAAGGACTCATGATCAAAGCAGGGTAATCAAAGGTACGATCACAGATCAAAAAATAGAGAATCGGGTTCTTCATCAAGATTCAGGAACGAGAGAAACAACTATGAGTCACGAGATGATGATAGAAATTTAAAAGCGAGATTCGGTGGTTAGAACTTCAACATCAGCACCTCCGAGCTCGTAGCTGTTTTGAAAAGCATGGGTGATAAGGTTCGATGGCCAAAGGAAATGAGATCGAATCCAAACAGGCGCAACCCTAACCATTGGTGCGAGTTTCATAATGACCATAGACATAAAACAGTAGATTGCAGATTTTTACAAAGTGAAGTTGATCATTTATTAAAACAAGGATATCTTACTGAGTTGTTCAGTGAGAAAGTCAAGCAAGCTTACATGAAGAACAGGCAGGAGCCTCCAAAATCACCTTATCCCAAAAGAACTGTCAACGTTATAAGTGGTGGTGGAGACGTCAATGGTATATCATACACTGCAGCTAACAAAATTTCCAAAGTAACAATTACATAAGGAAAATGGGTGCGGCATGTTTTAGAGGAAGACAACATTACATTCAATGACGCAGATGTAGATGGCATATTAACCCCTCATAATGATGCACTGGTAATATCTTTAATTATACATGATACTAATGTGAAACGAGTTTTGATTGATCCAGGTAGTTCCGTGAACATTATTTTACTAAGGGTATTACGTGAGATGCAAGCTGAAGATAAAGTGATACCAAAGGCGCATACTCTATCTGGATTTGATAATTCTAGTGTCCTCACAAAAGGAGAGGTAACACTCACCACATTCGCTGAAGGAGTCGTTAAAGATACAAAGTTCCAGGTGGTAGATATGGAGATGGCTTACAACATGATTCTTGGGAGACCATGGATCCACGAAATGGATGTTGTTCCTTCAACCTTGCATCAAGTTATTAAATTTCCATCGCCATGGGGAATCTGTCAAATTCGTGGAGATCAACATACATTCAGGGCTATCAACTCTGTTACTGATATAAGCACGAGAAATGAAGGAAAATAGCAATCACAGAAGGCAGTTGAGGTGACCACAACACAAACCTCAACTGAACAAGGGCAAACAGATGTAGATTCAAGGCCTGATACCATTCAAGAACCAGAAGAGAATGAAACTATCAAAACATAGAGGAATTAGACCCTATCGTGTTATTTGCTCAATGGCCTGATAAAAAAGTCTATGTTGGAGCCAATCTTAGCCAAGGTATGAGAGGTAAGTTAATTGAATTTTTGAAAACTAACGTGGACTGCTTTGCTTGATCCCATGCTGACATGACAGACTCATAAACTAAATGAAGATCCATCATACCCTCCTGTCAAGCAAAAGAAAAGAAAGCAAGGAACTTTCAAGAATCAGGTGATTCAAGAAGAAGTCCAAAAATTGCTAAAAATTGGTTCCATTCATGAGGTAAAGTATCCTAACTGGTTAGCTAACACTGTTGTAGTTCCAAAGAAGAATGGTAAGTGGCGGATTTGTGTAGATTACACAAATCTTAATAAAGCCTGCCCTAAAGATTCTTTTTCACTACCACACATAGATCAATTGATTGATGCAACTGCAGGTCACGAACTATTAAGTTTTTTAGATGCATATTCAGGTTATAATCAGATTAAAATGGATCCAGAAGATGAAGAAAAAACTTCATTCATAACAGACAGGGGGACTTACTGTTATAAAGTAATGCCCTTTGGTCTAAAGAATGCAGGTGCAACGTATCAGAGATTAGTTACCAAAATGTTTCAAGAGCATTTAGGAAAGACTATGGAGGTATATATAGATGATATGCTTGTTAAAACTCAATATCCAAAAGATCACATATCGCACTTATCTGACACATTTTCAATTTTGCGCAAATTTAATATGAAGTTAAATCCCGAAAAATATGCATTTGGCGTTGCATCAGGCAAGTTTTTGGGTTTTCTTGTTTCTAACCGTGGTATTGAAGTGAATCCTGCACAAATCAAGGCCATTGAGGAAATCCCTGATATACTTTCAAACAAGAAAGAAGTTCAAAGATTAACAGGGAGAATTGCAGCCTTGGGAAGATTCATTTCTAAATCATCAGAGAAGTGTTTTAAATTCTTCTCAGCCCTTAAGAAGCAGGATCATTTTGAATGGAATGAGGAATGTCAACAGGCACTCAGGAATTTGAAAAAGTACTTATCAAATCCACCTTTGCTGGCAAAACCAAAGGCTGAGGAAAGACTACTCATTTACCTTGTTGTTTCGGAAGTTATGGTAAGCGTTGTTTTGGTACGAGAAGAACAAGGTAAAAATCCCCTATCTACTATGTTAGTAAATATTTGTTTGGTGCAGAGACGCAGTATCCTCAGTTAGAAAAACTTGCACTTGCATTAATCATGGCACCTAGAAAGTTAAGACCTTACTTTCAGTGTCATCTTATCGCCGTAGTAACTGCCTACCCTTTACGTAATATATTACATAAGCATGAGTTATCAGGTAGGTTAGCTAAGTGGGCAATAGAGTTAAGTGAATACAAAATCACATACCAACCTAGAACTGCTATAAAATCACAATTATTAGTTGATTTCGTGGCTGATTTTAGTCAAGGGATGCAATTAGAAGCAGAAAAAGAATTACAGGTATTCAATGGAGCTAACCCGGGAACTTGGACTTTATTCACTGATGGCTCATCTAATGTAAAAGGTGTAGGTTTAGGGATTGTCTTGGTACCACCTACGGGTGAGACCATTCGACAAGCTATGAAATGTCACTCCATAACTAACAATGAAGCGGAGTATGAGGCTATGATTGTAGGTCTAGAATTGGCACGAGAGCTTGGCATAAATCAGATTATAATTAAGAGTGATTCGCAACACGTTGTTAATCAAATACTGGGGACTTATACAACTAGGGAAGCAAGGATGCAACAATACTTAGAAAAGGTACGGGAATTGATAAATCAATTTCAAACCTGGAAAGTTATACAAATACCAAGGGATGAAAATGTTGAAGCGGACGCCCTAGCTAATCTCGCATCTGTGGCTGATGTGGCAAACGATGCAAACGCCTCAGTTACATTTATTTCATTCAGTTCTCGATCCTGATAAGAATGAGGTAAATTTTAATAATTTAACTTGGGATTGGAGGAACGAGATTGTTGCTTTTTTGCAGTATGGTACCGTCCCTGATGATAAGAAGAAAGCTCATGCGCTTCGAAAGAAGGCTGCTCGGTACTGCTTAAAGCAAGGTAATTAATATCGTAAAATGTTCGGTGGTCCCTTAGCAAGATGCCTCGAACCTTCGCAAACGGAGTATGTAATGAAAGAAATACATGAGGGACATTGCGGGAATCACGCAGGAGGAAGGTCATTGGTAAGAACCTTAATTAGGGCAGTTATTACTGGCCTAAAATGGAAGAAGAGGCAGAAAGTTTCGTGGCGAAATGTGATAAATGTCAAAGGTACGGTAACAATATGCATAAACCTGCAGAGTTATTACATCCGGTCATTGTGCCATGGCCATTTATGAAATGGGGAATGGATATCGTGGATCCATTACCACAAGCAAAAGGACAGGTAAAGTGTCTGCTCGTACTCACTGATTATTTTACTAAATGGGTGGAGGCAGGAGCATTTAAACAGGTGCGAGAAAAGGAAGTTAAAGATTTTACTTGGCGGAATATTATATGCCGATTCGGTGTACCAGAGGAGATCGTGTGTGATAATGGCCCTCAATTTATTGGAGCTCAAATCACAAAATTCTTTCAAAGTTGGCAAATTAAAAGGATTACATTAACACCTTATCATCCGGTGGGTAATGGGAAAGAAGAATCTACGAACAAGGTTATTATCAATAATTTAAAAAAACGATTAGAGGAATCAAAAGGTAACTGGCCTGAAGTGTTACCTGGAGTTTTATGGGCATATCGCACAACTGAAAAAATAAGTATATGAGAAACACCGGTTTCATTGGTTTATGGAGCTGAGGCTTTAATTCCAGTTGAGATAGGGGAACCAAGTACACGGTTCACACAGGCGACACAAGAATCTAATGACGAGGAGATGCGGGTCAATCTAGATTTACTCGAGGGGAGGAGAGAAGCTGCATTAATAAGAATGGCAGCACAAAAGCAAGTCATAGAACGATATTACAACCGAAAAGCACGCCTCAGATTCTTCAAAGTGGGGGATTTCGTGCTTAAAAAGGTTTTTCAATCTACAAAGGCAGCTAACGCGGGTAAATTAAGTCCAATATGGGAAGGACCCTATAGAGTTCGTGATATTGCAGGAAAGGGAGCATATGAGCTGGAGACAATGGATGGCAAGATACTACCTTTACATTGGAATGATGTTCATTTGAAGAGATACTATTTCTAAGGAATACCCACGGTCAAGTATCACCATTTTAAATTTAATTTTTGAATTGTTAAAATTTTACTAACAATTTTAGATGATAGGCAAAAAGCTAACCCGTACTAAATGATGAGTCATGACCTGTAAGGCACACGGAATAACCTAAAATTCCTGGCCTAGGGTTACAATTATTCTGATAGAAATTCAAATGGGTTAAGTAGTCTTCATCTATAATTGCACCTCCGAGCCCCGTATATTTTTCCTTTTCAATAAAAGGACCAAATGAGAGAAACTATCAAGTGCTCGAGGCTTCATAGTTCAACACTTAAACACTTGGGGGACTACATAATATACACAGACATGTGTATAAAGAAGGCAAAAAAGATTAAGGAAAAATCAAGCCTAAAAGAGTCAAGTGCAGAGTAAAAGTCACAAAGTCACGAGATGGAGCCACGAGCTAAGGCCAAATAAAAACCTCACTATAGTTAGGGTAAAGGCTATATACTAAAATGGGTTATAAGGAAAAACCCTGTGTCTATTATTCTTCTTTTGAAAAACGGGTTATAAGGAAAAACCACGTGTCTATTATTCTTCTTTTGAAAAAATCTATTACAAGAAAAACAGTTACGAGAAAGTTATAGATGTAATTCAAATACATGTAAAGTATTATTCAAAACTTGTCAAAGTTATTTCAAAGAAACATGTGTGTTCCTATTTCTTTTATTGTATGACAACACCATTATGAAGTTGAGACGTCTTCTTCATTAAGTGTCGAAATATAAAAGGGCCTTCTTTTATAAAACTCATGTTTAAATTAATTAGTCATGAGGTTAACAGAAGCATTTTCGAAAAACAAAAATGCAAATTATTCTATAAGTCCTTAAAAATAAAGGCAAGAATAAAGCAAGCAGAAGTTTAAGATAATAACATGAAAACTTCTTAATATGTAAAAAATCTAAGACTATGTTCGAACTTAGTCATAAAACTATGAAATTGTTTACACAGATTTCCCCATAAAAGACTTGGGGACTTGCATTTCCAAAATCAACCCTCAAATGAAGCTAAGGGTTTGATTACAATTTCCAAAATAAAAACAAAAACAAAATTATTCAAATGATTAAACTGGTCACTAAGAAGTTTGTGGAACTGAAGTAGGAATATCAATAGTAACGGGCTCAATTTGGGCAGGTGCATCAACAGATGCGGGTTCAACTTGGCTTGTAGCAACGGCTCGATTGGGCTTGAAAGAGTTGGGATACCTGTATCAGCTTCAACATTCACGAGAGCTTCAACCACGGGAGAAGGAAAGTCCTGAGTTTGCTGAGGTTTTTCAATGGTTTCATTGATCTTAGCTAACTCCGACTTCAGGTTGAAGTTTTCGTAGCCAGCCTCAATTAGGGTATCACGACGTGAATTCAAAAATGCCCAACTTACCTCAACAACAGATTTTACTTCAAGGGTCTCATAATCCTTTTCCCAATCAGCAATCTCATTCTTTATCTCTTTATTTTCAGCCAAGGCGGAGTTGTAAGAAGCTTGAAGAGAGGCATGGGAGCTCTTTAAAGCACGAACCTTATCAGCCGAGACTCGAGGGTCTTCTTGTTCTTGAGTTAAGCTTTGCACGAGCTCTCCAGCGTAAACTTCTTTTTGACTCAAAAGAGCCTTCAACTCTTTGTTCTCTTCGCTGGCCTTAGATAGTTGCTCTGAGAAGGAAGATTCGAGACGTTCTTTGTCTTTTTCTGCTTGGCTTGAGGAAGCTTTTACAACTGCTAATTCTGAAGTTAAAGCCCGCACCTGCTGCTCTAAGGTACTCTTGCTTTCTTGTAAATCTTCCATATCAATTTGTGCACTCTCAAATTATTCCTTCCAATTGATCGCCTCCAACTGAGAATCACGTGCTACCTTCTCCAAAAGAGGGATTCTGTTCATCATTTTTGTGCCGATAAGATTGGCCTAAAAAAGGAAGGGAAATAAGAATATAAGAATCCCAAATATAAAAAAAATTACAAAGTAAAGAAGGGAAAGAAGGAAAATACCTTCAAAGTGGCATGTACGATATCATTCATTAGAGTCAGGGAACTATGGCTCTCCAGCTTTGCTTTTTTCAATTGGACTGATTAAAGGTTCCAGCCATACATCTGCCTGACCTGACTTCCTCAAAAGGCTGCTATCAGCAGGAACTTCAATGGTTACCCTCCTCATAGCGGCACTTCTACTTGAAGTGCCTATTTCCGTATGGTGAACGATAGGAGGGGGAATTGTCGAAGGAGGAGCGGTAGAGGAAGTAAAAACAGTAGAAGAAGGGACAGAACAACTGGGGTTGGTAAGGAAGGAATCACGGGCACGGGAGTTGAAAAAGAAGATAAGGGTATTTCATCTAAAACAGGCCCTAAACTTCCACTACCGAAACCACTAAAGAAAAGTTGATCAATAGACTCATGAGTATCATGAGGAGTGACGTCATCGTCAGGAATTATTACTGGGGTTTCAATAGGTTCGGTAAGAGGAACAGAAAGACGAGGGGAAACTTCAGCTTCGTCATCAGAGACGATGTGTCTCCTAGCTCGTGGCCTCGTCACCAGGGAACCCCCATCTTCCTATTCTTCAGAGTCTTCTTCTTCAACAGTTTTCCTTTTTGCAGAAGAAGAACCCAAGACTATTTCTCAGGCTCTTTCTAAAGAGATACGAGTTCCCGAAGGGGTACGGGTTCCCGAAGAGACACGAGAGGCTGCAATTGCTTCATCAGTAACTCCTTGAATAGCAAATCCTGATAAAAATAACGATGGAGTTAGAACAATAAAGAAAAATATATGCATGCATGAAAGATGAAATAAAAACTCTTACCATGAGTCTTTACTTTCCAACCGGAACGGTTAGAAAGTGTTTTCCAAGACCTACCACCTATTGGTGCTGTCTTCAACAATTTATCTACCCAACCATAGAAATTGGGGATATCCTCCACCACTCCCATGGTTGCTAAAAAAACAAAATTAGAGAAGTTGATAAACTTGAAGGAAAAATGCACGAGATGGATAAAAGACTTACGTGCAAAATTCCACTTCTCAAGGAAGGGAACGTTATTCTCACCCACTAAACCAACAGTGGGGGAAGCAACAAATTGGGCATACCAGCCACGGTCCTTGTCATCTTCAGGCTCACTAAAACCCTCTTACTCCTGGCCACTAGGGTAAAAATGCCATTACGGAAAAGTCTAGGGGAGTAAAGATGAATCAGGTGAGGGAAAGTAAAGGAAACATCAGCCATATTGGTTAAATGCCTCAAACAGGCAATAGCCCTCCATATGATTGGGCCAATTTGACCCAAACAGATATTAAAGAAACGGCAAAATTCAAGAATGACTGGGTCAATAGCTGGTTTGAACCCTAAAGTAAAAGGGTATGTATAAATGAAAGAGAACCCAGTCAAGTAAGAAGTAATTCTCTAATTTATATTAGGGATAATAATGGAAAAATCATTACTCCAATGGCAGTCTTTGCGAACTACAGGAGTCAAAACTTCTGTAATTTGAGTGGGGTAAGCGTCAGCACGATCTAAAGCGAAAACCTGGTTTCTAAGAGATTCCATATCATGGTAAAAAGATAGTTCTGTAGGGACTATCTCCTCTACTAAAGGCTCACGTAATGGTTTAGAAGGTTCTTTATCCCTAAAAGAAGATTTGTAAGAAAGGAAACCTCTGGTTCTAGAAGAAGGACCAGAACTAGGAGAAGGTATAGACGAACCACCACCGCGAGTAGACCCTAAGCTACGAAGCCTACCTCTCCTTCTATGTATAATGGGGCATTAGGGAAGGTATCAACAATGTGAACTCTCCTAGGGTTAGGATTTGGTGAAGACATGGCGAAGAAGAATAATGTGAGGAAGAAGTGAACTGAGATTTGAGGAATTAAGTGTTCAATAAGCTTTATGTGGTAAAAGACAAGGAAAGAAGTTATATTTATATTAATAAGCCACCGCCAAAGGTAAAAGTGCAGTGATGGAAGGACCATAATAATGATAACTGGCACTTCGTGAATAGTGGAGCCGTAAAAAGCCTTGAAAAGGCTGCAAAATTGCAGAACCAATGGAAAAATGACACGTGTACGGAGCATTAAATGGAAGCGACAATTGAAGCGTCAATTTTGTCATAGCATTAATGGTGACAAAAATTCTCTTTTAATGAAATCCACTTCCCAAATATTCAACTGATGAATAAATGGAAAGTGGGGGGACTATCTACATTGGAAAAAATTGTATTTAAATATAAAGGTGACGTGTCGAAACACGTAGACTGGTCAAATGATCAAAGAATTACAACTAGCCAAGAGGCACGAGTTGCAACAGATACGAGCAAATGGCAGAGGAAGAGGCACGGGCAGGTATACAAATAACCCAGCGCCCGTACCTATCTAAATCATTTATGTCCGAGAATCAAAAGGAATGAATCTGACAATAGAAAATAGTGCAGATACGTCATTTAATAGGCATTAAATGTGGAATACGCTAGAGAATTTGTATTGAATGTAATGATTATGTAACGTAGCATTCAATGTCTTTAATTATTCATAATAGCCTCATTATGATTTGGCAAAACGTATATCTCCAAGATATCTATAAAAGGGAGATATCTGATCAATTGTAAGGACACGAAATACTATTGATATAAACTTTGGTTTACTTGTTTTTTTCTTGATTACTCTCTTGCTACCTAAATTACTTTCTTTTATACACTCTTTTGATTATCAGTAACCCGTGTTCTTCTAAATTCTAGCTTTGACTAAAATTTTATTTTTTTTTTGGTTAAACAACTATTAAAAATTAGAATTATAGTTGTAAGCATCTTATTCGGTGCAAAGGTCCAAACAGCACTTTTTTGGTCAAAATCAGGTTGAATAAACTAATATTAATTTGTATTTTAACAACTTATATAATTAACTATAGTAAGAGAATATAGATAAGTTCGCTATTATTCCATAATGATTAATTAATGTTCAAGGAAAACTAAAAAAATTTGGAGAGGTTGGTCAAGAGAACATGTCTTGCAAGTTAATTAGATGATTAATATCTATGATCATTATATATTGCTATAACATGTTACATGGTATATCAGAAACTATTCCTTTGACTAAATTCATGTCTCTGGTTTCAGTGAAGTCTTATATTTCCCTACGTTGTTTCTAATTTTAACTTCCTCTCCATGTGGTCTCATGTGGTCTTTCTTTCTAATTTTTTTTTAAAAAAAAAATCTTATTGTTCCTTTTCCATGTAATCTTTGGTCTTACTTCACTTAATTATCCAGATATTTAGTGTTGATATTGACTCGATATAAGCATTAATTGTTACTAATTTTTTTGTCCTATGTTGGCCTGAGGGGTTTATTGGAAATAGTCTCTCTACCTGTTCAAGGTACGGATAAGATATGCGTACATACTACCCTCCCCAAGTTCCACTTGTAAGATTCCACTGAATTGGTTGTTGTTTGCTGTAATCCTTTTTGTCCTCTTTATTGAAGTTCAGAATTGGAGGTTCACTTATCCCATTTAATAGAGCTTATATTACACTAGTGTTCATATGCAAAAAATAATTTACACCATTAGGTCACCTAAAAGATAATTAATTATACGTAACTTTTAATAATAAGTGAAAACTCGGTGTCAGAAAAATAAGAAAAGAACATGCTATAACAAATTAAATTATACCGATATATAGTGCAAAAATGTTTACGTCGCCAACATGTGTTAGGTATATCCGTAGAGGCCGTTTGGTAGGATGCATCAAGAAAATAATACATGTATTAGCTTTGATATTATTAATCTTTGTTTGGTAGTGTTTTTAAACATGTATATAACTAGTGCTTGCATTAGTTAGACACCAGTACCCTATTCAATATTATTCTTATACATAGCAAAACATGGCATTAGCAATATCTTGGTATTTATTACATAGATAAGCACGTATAAAGACAAAATTGTCCTTTCAAAAACATTTATTACACATCAAGCAAAATAGTCTATAAAAAATAATTCAAGCATAATTAGTCTCAGCATTACTAATACACTGTATTCAGTATTATTCTTATACACCCTACCAATGACCTATACTGTTATTAAACTGAAGATTCAGTTGTTCCATTTGCTAACTACCAAAAACAAATTTGTGTTGCTAATTAATGGAGGTTTGACTGTACTAATAAACCACTTTGAATCCACTTATTGTGGAATATTGCATGGAGGCAAACGTGATTATGAGGTAGTTAATTAGTATATATAATTAAAAACTTGCTTCTTATCCTCTATATAACGGATCTAACCAACATTTAAAACTACATTTTGGAATCTCCTGCGGGCTAAAATAAGCTGGTCAAACGGAATGGAGATTTTCTAACCTATGAAGATCTTTGTAGTCGGTTTAAATATCTAATTAATTAGTCTACAATTTAATTTATTGTCTCTCTTAAGTTTATAGCAAATTCCTAAAGAAGTTGGTAATTTTCATTTTATTTTTGCTTGATATATAAACCTCACATGTTGATGTTAGGGATGTCATATTAAACGTAACACTAGTTGATTAATTAATACTCCGTCAATCCCAATTTATTTGTCCTCTTTTAATCTCTTGGCTTGACTATATAGTAAATACGTAAGAGTTGCAATCAAATGAAAATGTGCTCATAAATATAACTCTTAAGTTTGTGAAACTAATATTGAGCTTATTTGTGGTTTGTAAAATAGTTAATGTTAATACTAACAACATATATGAAGGAAAAAGTTTCCCGTTTAGGAAAGTTGATATATATAACTTTCGGATAATCAACATATTGTGGTGAAATGGTTATAAGTACTCTGTCATTCTTAACCAATTCAAATTTAATCAGTGTTTAAATATGATTACTGGACACTTGGTGAAAAATAAAAAACTTTCCGATAACCCAAGTGATACCACATAGGGGGACACGATTTCATAGATATGAGTCATGAGTTTGACTTGTTAACTTGGTAGATTTGACTATATCGAGTTACCATTGCTATAAATGGAAAGGAAACAGTCTAAAAGAATTTCTGACTTTCTACTTAAGAAATAGATTGGGTGAAGACCAGTTTTATTAAAGGGTTATCATCTTTCACACTTCACATGGATAGTGGCTTACTTACTTCTTATGAGCAAAATAATTATAAAAAAAACATCACTTGAAATTAAAACTAATTATGGTCGGTCCAAATCATAATTAAGCAAAGAAAGAACATGATAGATTGTATTTTAAAAGTAATTAATTAATTATATGACCAACGTTATGACCGGTAACTGCATGCCATGTGGTCAGCACGTAATTAAACTAAATTGATTTTGAACCCCATTAATTCTCAGCATACGAATTTATACTTGCTTCGTAAATCAGTAGCATGAACCTAACATTTTGGGATTTTGTGTTGTTTACCTCAGAACAGAAAAATCTAAGGATCGATGAAGAAGAAATAATAAGTATTAGTGATCTCTAAATCAATTCCTTTAATTACAATTTCCCCTTAAAGAAACATAACTTATGTCTGAGGCAGTTTAATTTCAAGCTTAAGCCGATCCTTGAGGTCCAGTATAATGTTTTGTACTCCTCATTGTATTGGTCAAAATCTGACCGTTACGGTCGATCTGACCGACATCCCGCTCAAACGGTGAGGCAGCGAAAGACGACATGTTTCGTTCCAAATATCGTACTCCCAATACCCGTCAAGTCAGAAAAGACAACGTCTCCTAGACGACAAAGGCGGGCGTAGTACGACAGAGCATCAAACCAAGTATATAGCAGAGATTCCATAACTATATATAGAGGGGTGGGGATTTTCTTTCTCTCCTCCTCGGTAATCGTCATAAAGGAAGAACAAAACAATCTCAATGAGAATATGTAAAAAGGTCTCCCCCGGTGATCAAGGGGAGCTACAACGAAAAGTATCAATGAAATTGATTACATCTATCTCGTCTTATGCATTCTTTTTCCGATTAGTTTACAGATCTGGAATTTATTATGTTAAACTAAGATTTACCCCTTCATCCTCTTTAATTGATTTATTCAATAAGGTTCCAATATCTTTTGAGTCAAATAATTTGGCGCCGTCTGTGAGGATTTCTTAGTGAAATTTCCTAGTCTCTTCCGTATCAAAAACTGGAAACACGATTACCAACCAAAAAAAGTGCTAAGGCAAATCTCAACATAGAAGTGGAAAGAGAGCTGGATACAATCAACCATCGAAACGCCAGGAAAAACGAGCAATGTTGCAAATCCACCCTCATTCACCGACTCATCGGATGGGGGTAAGGAAAATATCATTTTGACTCACCTTCTGCTCTTTGCTCAAACAGGAATACAAGCACTGCGCAGGCGAGCAAGCAAAGAAACACCTCAACCGGTGAATGGGAAACTACTACAAAACAACCGAAATATCGCCCACCAATGACATCTCCAGACCGGAAGGCGAAATGATTAGACAAGGAAACTCCAATGTATGCATGAAATGAATATGAGCAAAACAACAACGTTTCGTACACTCCAATATTACACTCTCCAACGCGAACAGAATCAAGCGAACTGGGAATCCCCCAGAGGATACCTGATTCTCCAAAAACAGGGACTGACGACGGGTTAAAATTTCGACAAATTCGAAATAACACCCTAAAGGCCAAGAGCCTTCGCCAAAGAGAAGAGTTCGACCACAATCGAACGACAACGGGTTAAAATTTCGACAAGTTGGAAATAATACCCTAAAAGCCAAGGGCCTTCGCCAAAGAGAAGAGTTCGACCTCGATCGAACGACGACGTGTTAAAATTTCGACAAGTTCGAAATAACATCCTAAAGGCCAAGGGCCTTCCCCAAAGAGAAGAGTTCGACCTCGATTGAACGATGACGGGTTAAAATTTCGACAAGTTCGAAATAACACCCTAAAGGCCAAGGGCCTTCGCCAAAGAGAAAAGTTCGACCTCGATCGAACGACGAAGGGTTAAAATTTCGTCAAGTTCGAAATAACACCCTAAAAGCCAAGGGCCTTCGCCAAAGAGAAAAGTTTGACTTCGATCGAACAACGACGGGTTAAAATTTCGACAAGTTCGAAATAACACCCTAAAGGCCAAAGGCCTTCGCCAAAGAGAAGCGTTCGACCTTGATCGAACGACGACGGGTTAAAATTTCGACAAGTTTGAAATAACACCCTAAAGGCCAAGGGTCTTCGCCAAAAGAAGAGTTCAACCTCGATCGAATGACGACAGGTTAAAATTTCGACAAGTTCAAAATAATACCCTAAAAGCCAAGGACTTTCGTCAAAGAGAAGAGTTCGACCTCGATCGAACGACGACGGGTTAAAATTTTGATAAGTTCGAAATAACACCCTAAAGGCCAAGGGCCTTCTCCAAAGAGAAGAGTTCGACCTCGAACGAACGACGACGGGTTAAAATTTTGACAAGTTCGAAATAACACTCTAAAGGCCAAGGGCCTTCGCCAAAGAGAAGAGTTCGACCTCGATCGAACGACGATGGGTTAAAATTTTGACAAGTTCGAAATAACACCCTAAAGGCCAAGGGCCTTCGCCAAAGAGAAGAGTTCGACCTCGATCGAATGACGAAGGGTTAAAATTTCGTCAAGTTCGAAATAACACCCTAAAGGCTAAGGGCCTTCGCCAAAGAGAAGAGTTCGACCTCGATCGAACGACGACGGGTTAAAATTTTGACAAGTTCGAAATAACACCCTAAAGGCCAAAGGCCTTCGCCAAAGAGAAGAGTTCGACCTCGATCAAACGACGACGAGTTAAAATTTCGACAGGTTAATAACACCCTAAAAGCAAGGGCCTTCTCCAAAGAGAAGAGTTCGACCTCGATCGAACGACGACGGGTTAAAATTTTGACAAGTTCAAAATAACACCCTAAAGGCCAAGGTCCTTCTCTAAAGAGAAGAGTTCGTCCTCGATCGAATGACGACGGGTTAAAATTTTGACAAGTTTGAAATGACACCTAAAGGCCAAGGGCCTTCGCCAAAGAGAAGAGTTCGACCTCAATCGAACAACGGCGGGTTAATATTTTTCGATAAGTTCGAAATAACACCCTAAAGGCCAAGGGCCTTCGCCAAAGATAAGAGTTCGACCTCGATCGAACGACGACGGGTTAAAATTTTGACAAGTTCGAAATAACGCCCTAAAGGCTAAGAGCCTTCGCCAAAGAGGAGAGTTCGACCTCAATCGAACGATGATGAGTTAATATTTTGACAAGTTCAAAATAACACCCTAAAGGCCAAGGACCTTTGCTAAAGAAAAGAGTTCGATCTCGATCAAAGAGAGACGGGCTTATATTTCGACGAATGTTCGAAATAACGTCCTTAAGGTCAAGGGACTTCGTCAAAAAGAAAGAGTTCGACCTCGATTGAACATCGACAGATTGATATCTCGACAAAAATTCAAAATAGCGCCCTTAAAGCCAAGGAAAGAAAGTCTGGGACTCGCGACGGGATAATACTTCCATATGAACCCAGAAGTAATACCACTACAGCTAAAATCGTTATTGGAAAAATCGTTCGATACCATTCGGACTATGATGGGACAGCACCTCGGCGCAAGTTCGAAAACATCGATGCGTCTACAAAAGTCGTCGCCAAGATCCCATTCAACCCACGTGACACTAAATTCCTAAAGAATAGGGAACTCGTCACATGAGAACATACTTCGTACCATAGTTATAAAGAGCAAAACAAAAAATATACAGATGGCATACAACAATGAAAAATTCCTCTTTATACAAAGTCACTACGCAAACGGTCGCAGATTACATACGGCCCAAGCCAACAGTAAAAAAGAAAAGAAGAGCAAAGAAGAAATAAACAACGATCACCAACAACGAATAAAAAAAATAAAAAACGGACAAAGACAACATTCTTTCACTCGACGTCATCACCGCCACCATCATCGCCACCATCTCCAGGAATTCCTTCCTCATCATCCGCACCCTCATCGGCCTCCGATGTTGTAGAGTCATAACCACAGTTGACACGAGCCTCTCGCGCCTTTGCCCGTGCTCCTTCATATGCGGCCTCAGTGACGTTTCCCGCCTCCCACAAACTCTTGTATATATCCCACCGAGCTTCAACATGAACCCAAAGCTTGTGTAAGCGGCGGGGAACACCAGCGGAGGAAGACTCAATTTAAGCCAATGATTGCTCCTTTTCAGCCTCAAGAGCGGCGACCCGATCTCCTAAGGTCGATTTTTCCTGGTAAATCTTACCAATGCGTTCCTTAAGCCTCACCTCCATTATCGTGGCCGTTGCTCTCTTCGACTCCTGCTTGGAATGGAGGACGCAGATAGTGTTCTCCAGGCTGCCACCCTCGTCGAAGCTGAAGACCAGGCACTTTCGATACTCTCCAACCCGACAACCTTTATCTCTAACTCATCAAATTTTTCCATCCACTCCGCGCTCATCGCCTCAACCCGGATAAGGTTC
Source organism: Nicotiana tabacum (assembly GCF_000715075.1). NCBI lineage: Eukaryota > Viridiplantae > Streptophyta > Magnoliopsida > Solanales > Solanaceae > Nicotiana > Nicotiana tabacum. Next base: position 26,415,127 of record NC_134087.1, on the reverse strand, counting down.
TGATCCATCTCGAACTGCATTGACCTCAGTCTCCCTTGAAGATAGTCACACTCTGCGGCTACCCCCTTGCCTAACTCAAGCTCTTCGTCCTTCGCATGAAGTTGCTCCTCAAGCACACTATTTCTGCGAACGGCTTCCATCAACTGCTGGTCTTTCTTCTCCAATTCCTCGCCAAGGGATCGAGCATCAGGATTTTCCCTCAACCGCTCGTGCATCTCACGACACTTATTGCGATAGTGCCGATTTTTCTCCAACGCCTTCAGGAAAATCTTAGTGCGAATGTCAGCTCTACGAGCACTCTCAATCTCCAACATGTACGTTTGAAAAATGAAAAGACGGGTTAAGATCATATCATCTAGAAAAATAAAAGAAACATGAAAGAAAGGCGAAATGTATCCTCAGGCCCATAGCAGCCACTTCATGCATCAAGTCGATATCAGGAACGTTCCGGGGAGCATCGTTCTCAGCAGCGGAGCACAAAATATCGAACTATGGCACCAGGTCCTCCATATCCCCCAGGAAATTAACATTCGAAAAGATCTTAAGAATACGGAACGGGCCTCCCGCATGAACCACCGAGTGGGTGAGACCCTCTTCAAACATCCTAACATTATCAAGATCGAGGTCCGACTCGGACTCATAGTCGTCGACCACGACGCCATTTCCTCTTTCAGCAGCCGAGGAGGAAGCATGACCAGGTATAGAGGATGAAGGCCCGTCCGAAACCACAACAGCTGACTCAGAAGTCTGGCCCCCCGTCACGGTAGGTTGCTGATCAACTATAGTGACAGGAATCTTCGTCGATGGGGCAGATACAACGGCTGGATCCATCTCTATAGGAAAAGTGGTATCAACCCCCGCCCCATATCCCGTCAAGGGAGAATCTTCTTCCAGATGTATTACGGTCGGAGGTGTTGTCCCAAACTCCACTTGTCGCATCTTGGACGACCCCTCTCCTTCCTCAGCATGGGGAGATTCACCCGTCAGATTAGCAGCACGGGTCGGAGCATCATTCTGAGGAATGGCCTCCGTAGGTATAACCGCAGTCGTAGACTCAACCGAAGCAGCCCTCGATGAAGATCGAGCAGTAGACACTGCAATAGGGTGAGCAGACGATGCAGGCTGATGAAAAGCTAATGGAGGATCCCTCTCTATCCATACTCTCCCTGAAATCGACAAACAACATATAAGAAACCAAGTAAAAAGAAAAAAAATAGCAAACAAAAATGATGTCTCAGCTGTAAGGGGCCTACATCCATATTTTTCATAAAAAGTCGACCATGTGCGGACCCCCGCCGTATGGGGAAGGATAGCACTTACCCGCCCGCGAATACCTTCCACAGATGGAGGGGCAGCTTTGCAGCTGCGAAAATATAACAGGGTTTAGTACTACAACAGAAAACGGTCGGGCATCTCTCCAACTAAAAACATAAAAACTTATGCGCAAAGTTCCACTTCTCAGGGAACCCCGTAGGATCCGCCACAAGGTGCTCGGTCTACACATAGAAGTAATTCTCGTAGAAGCGATGGTTAGCCCTATCATCCATCTTCACCACCAAACTCTTCAACCCCCGATGGCATATGTGAATCATCGTGCCGCGAATAAGCTGAGGGGCGAAGATATTGAGCATCTTCTCCAAAGTGATTTCATGACCGGCGAGCTCTGCAAACTTGATCAACATAAGGAATAGTTTAATAGGTATGACGAAAGTTGAGCGGGTCATACCTCATAAAAGCGGCAGAAATCTACCACCAAGAGAGGGAGAGGAAGCGTGTACCTGATAAGAAAGGGGTAGGTATAGAATACGCAGTACCGATTGCAGTCAAAATGGACTATGTCGTCCCCTACCGCCGGCCGCATTTTAATGTAACGGGGAATTCCCCACCTAGCTTTCAATTCTACAATTTCATCCTCTTTTATAATAGAGTGGACAAGTTCTTGCTCCTCCCGACGGGACTGCAGAAGTCGGTCCATGCTTTCCCAGGACGAGGCAAGATCTCGGCGATTGATGGGACCTCCTCATCCTCTACCACTTCTACTCCTCAGATGGCCAGAACATCATTTACCGGCGTTGGAATTGTGACAATGAGGTCAGCGTGAGAGGAATAACCAGCCATTGTGCTAATTTAGTAAAGCAAAAGATAAAGAAAAGGAAGTATTAAGGTTTTCAGTTAATTGGGGACAAGTAAAAATTTGATGTATCAAGAAGAAAGTATATTCGCAAAGTTCTTTCAAGCAAAGGGTAAGGAAGTGTGCCCATCGAATGATGTGATCCTTCTATTTATAAGAGACATAAATCTCCTAAGCACGAAACCCAAAAGTCACCAATCAAATTTGATGAGGCACGAAACGTTTCAATTCCCTGGGAATGTGTGTCACAATGGCGGCAGCCACGAACAACGTTTTAATCCAAACGATGTTTCGGTTCTGAAACAGCTGCAACGGTCCAAGGGTATCGAAAGAGTGTCGTTACCTCATTCGAGTCTAAGGATCATACCCATGGGGTAGGTAGTCAGATTTCTTTCAGATGTGTGGTAATCATAATCCGTCTGCCTGGCCCAACAGGGGACGACCCCGGCAGACGGAGGGACTAACTAATTGGTCAAAATCTAACCGACATCTTTCCCAAACGGTGAGGCAGCGAAAGATGACATGTTTCATTCCAAATATCGTACTCACAATACCCGTCAAGTTAGAAAAGACAACGTCTAGGGGAAGACAAAAGCGGGCGTAATACGATAGAGCATCAAACCAAGTATATAACAGATATTTCCATAACTATATATAGGGGTCGGGGATTTTCTTTGTCTCCTCCTCGGTAATCTTCATAATTAAAGGAAGAACAAAACAATCTCCAAGAGAATATGTAAAAGGGTCTCCCCCGTTGATCAAGGGGAGCTGCAACGAAAAGTATCAATGAAATTGGTTACCTCTATCTCGTCTTATGGATTATTTTTCCGATTAGTTTAATGAGCTAGAATTTATTATGTTAAACTAAGATTTACCTCTTTATCCTCTTTAATTAATTTATTCAAAAAGGTTCCAATATCTTTTGAGTCAAACACTCATCCCAATTTATTGAAGAAGGAACCAATCAAATCAAGGTTTTTACGTACTTCCATTATAGAGGGTGTTAATTGAATTCTCTGCTTTAGCGATTTTTTTTGTGTTAAGATGGTATTTAGATCATTTTGTAAGTACTCGATTAATCCATCTAAATATTTTTGTATCCACTAACATATATACGGAATAACTCTATCCACTTAAAATTAAGTAAATCCAACTGACTGCTTATCTACCTTGTCGCAATTTGAACACAAGAGAGTTTTAATTATAGCCTCCCTCCCCCCGCACCGATCGCTCTTTGGAAATCCTATAGAAAAACAAAGTAAAAAGCTCATCCACTTATAATAAGATGGTGGAATGGCCTAAATGACATCTATACTTGTCCCACTTTATCATGTCGGTCCCTAAACTTAATAATTTGCCAATTGAACACACACTTCTTCAAACCGCGTATAATAAATGCTTATGATACGAGGCTGTCAGTGTGTGTAATGCAATCTCCTACACGTAGGACGCCATGTCAAGAAAATTAAACCACGTAGGCTCCAGGACATTTATTATGACCACATAGGAAAATAAAACAAGAAATTATTATTATCCCCCAAACCCAAAATTTCCCCTCATTTTATACTTATCTGCTTAGTTAGGGCTTAGAAAGTATGAACCACTTCTGTCTTTCCTCTCTTCTCTGTCATCTTTGCCGGTATTTTTATGTCCAAAGCCCACTTAAATCCTGTCTGTTTTTGTTTTTGCCGGGCTATTGGTTTTTTTTGAAAATGGAGGAAAATCAATAACGGAATGGAGACGAGCTCAAATCTAAGAAATCAATGGCGGAACAGAGAGGGGCAGTAATTATATAATTTAATTTTTGTTTTTTTGTCACATTGGTAGATTTATGTGCCCCAACGTAATTCTTTTTTCACTAAATACAAAATAAGGTAGTAGGGAAAGAATACAATTGCAGATCTACGGCTCCTTATTCTTTTGAAAATGGAGGAAAAGAGCCTGTAGGTGCCCAGAGAGGCACATATGGAAATTGGTCGGCATTCACACGCTATGTGTAAGCCAAAATTTGCATATTGGAAAAATAGAATAAAAGTAGAGAAAATACTGGTGTGTACGGCGAAATCAGGGAGACCGATTTCTCGTTGGTAAAGTACTTCAGGAGATTGCCTCGGAGGCTTGAGACCTCGAGCCGGGTACTTCCCTCAAGATCTGTCGACACCTGGCCCGGGGATAATGTTGGTCGAGACCCCGACGAGCATAGGAGGCTTCCGAAGAATACATCCGGGGCCGGTAAAGTCTACCAGGGCAGTCTAACGCTGGTCTACGTCTACATCACAAAGCTAGTTAGTTGTCTCATCCCGCTTCCTTTATCATTTAACGTATATTATACAAAGTTTGGATTCCTCCCTCTTATAAAAGAGGAATCATTAGCACTCTGTAAGCAAGTCGCTCCAACTATTCTACGCCAGATCAATAAACAACTCTCTCTCTTTTCTCTCTAACTTACTCGAGACCACCTCTTTTATTTATTGCTTTTATTCTTGTTCTTCATTTATTGCTTGATATTGGCCATAAAAAGCCTTCTTTAATTATACCCTAACTATTATTCCCTTCTCGGTTACCCCCAACAGCTCGAGCTCGAGCCAAAGCATCGACCTCGAGGCCTTTCATCGGTTAGCCCGGACGGCTAGCTCCTCGGTTTGATTACAACCCCGTTTTAGCTCGTATTTCATCGATAAGCTTCACATATCTAGCATCCACTGCTCTAACAACTAGCATAAAAATAGATCATGTATTTTTAGAGTCCCATCAACAAATTTAATTGTTATTATCATTTTCATGGTAAACAACTGGTTAGAAAACAGATCGGTGAACTCTTTAAAAAAGGTGGAAGGCTTGGATCTATAATATTGAAGACAAGGCAAGAGATTTGAGACACTGCCATTATCAGAGACAGTAGAAAAAAATTCAGAGACAGAAGAAAAAGAAATTCTCAAAGACAGAAGAAAAAATTATCATCACAGCCTCAGATTTTTGCTATAATTATTATTAATTCTTATTTTAATGATTATTTCTTCTTATTTTAATTATTTCTTGTTTAAAATATTCATAGTCACGCTCATTATCCGCATGAATTACATTCACTTTGTCCAGCTCAATCATTATTTTGCCACATGTGCTTGGTCAACGATCAGAGGGGTTTAAATAATAGGTTTTGATCAAGTTAAAGTATCTGAATGACAAATTGTTAAGTTTAAAAATCGACATGACAAAATGGGACAAGTACATGTGTCATTTAGGTCATTCTGCCTAATAAGATTGAAAACTTGCACCAAAATAATTGAGGTAGAATTGCGACTAAATCCATCAAATTAACTCCTAGTTTGGGAAACTAAAACTAATACTGCGGTTGAAGAGCTAACCTAAAAATATGGAATGAATAGAGGGGGTACGTGGCACCCAGGTTAAAGAGGATGCTTGGGAAAATTTATAATAAGGACGTGGCAGATTTGAGGGACGGATCCAATATTTGAATATTATCACTTTGAGTTCGAAAAAAATTCAAAATAAATTTTATTTATTGGATTTGGACTCTATATTTTATATGTTTAGTAAATATTTTAACACGACTAATAAATCCAAACTAAAATTACTGAGCATTATTAGTGCTACATGCAAGGCTTGGATTCTGCCAGGTGCAATGGTTAGAACATGATATTTAGGTATATGTCTAGATGACTATTCCACAAGATAATTAATAACTTTATGTAAGAGACTTCATTCGAACGGTTTTACTAACTTCAATAACAGAAAATTATAGTAGTAAATATTTCTACTTAGGAAATCGATGTTGTGAAAGTAAAGGGAGGAATGAAATTAAATGAGGTTTCCCACATTCAATCTTCTATGTTTTAAATTTTAATTAATGCTACCCCCTTCATTAATTCTATTGTTGACCTACTCTTTTCTACCCGTCCTTAAAGAATAACAATCACTAGTATAATTTATGAACTAGTTCACGTTCTCTATCATGTGAATTCACCAAACAATTGAGATTGTCAAAGCATTTTGTATTCACACAAGATTCGGAAGGATCGTACCCTAAAAATATACTAAACTACACGCCTATTAAGAAAATACTAAATTCTATACAAAAATACCTACTATGACCAAACTACCCCTAATTAAACATTTAATGTGAGGAGTAAGAAAACTTTTTAGGGATATGTACATAGGGGTTATTTTGTAAAAACAAATTGAATTCTTTCTTGATTACATAACTGGACACTTATTTTGAAGCAAAATGAAAAAGTAAATTGGACACTTATTGTGAACCGGAGGGAATATATTGTAGACAATCTATCTTGATGCAAGTATCAGTAGCCGATCCATGCCTCGAACTCCGAACTTATTGGTTACACAAAGATAACTTTACCATTACTCCAAAGGATGGAAAAAGAATATTGCGCTATTAATGGATTTGAACCCTTCACCTTAACTTTCCGTAAATGAAATTTTTTTTGGCCATTTAGATGTCTTTAATTGATGCAAATGAAAGAACATGATAAGAGACATTGACAAAGTTATTCAACAATTATTTTCTATAAATTCAAATACATTGTTGTTAACTTTATTTCTTCAAATTCTACTACGTACAGGGGTGTACTGTTGCGGAATATTGTGAGTTAACTAGCACACAATCACACACAAAGCAAATAGAGAAGAAAAATCAATACAAGGATTTAACGAGGTTCGGTGAAGCCTAATCTTCGGGGCAAAAGCAGAGGGAGTTTTCCACTATGAATGAGAAAAAAAACACAATATAATCTATAGAATCCCCAACTACAACCCCTCTATATAGATCTCAAAAGGTCTCAAACATATATGAGAAAGGTTTTCCAATTTGGCAAGCACTATAGGTTTTCCTTTCCCAAATCTATTAGGACAATGGGTTTTCCTAAACCTAGAGGGACTATGGGTTTCCTAAAAATACAAGAAAATAATTCAAGCCACAAATAACAAATCTTCCCCTTGGCTTGAATTCTCTTCATCAACAGGAATAACGTCTCACTACCTTGCCCTCAGCCATCGCAAGGGCTCTATTGATTGTCGCACGCATCAACCAAGTCTAGGCAACGCCTAAACTAGTTAAGAGATTTAATCTCTTCAGCCATAGCACTAATCCGTCGATTTAGTTCTGTACCCGAAATAGCTTTTGGATAGCTATAACACTCAAACGCATCAGCGGTCTCTACAACTACCAAAGCAAATCCCACAGGATTCGTATATCCAAGAAGATTCCCATCAACTACGTTTGCAAACATTTGCGGTCGGTTGATCACTCTCTTCTCTCTCCATGCTGCAATGTTATATGGTTGTTGCGCAGGTGCATCAACATTATCGTCTTGATCAATATTTTGCACCTCCTCCACTTCCTCTACTTTAGAACTACTGGGCTGAGCTAGTGGAGATTCAATTTCTAGCTCTATGCGGTCACTAACACCACAATCTGTTTCTGCTATTGCCTTCTCCCTCTGACTATCCAGTGAGGTAGATTCATTGAATGTTACATCCCTACTGATAATTAGCCCTGGAGTCTTTTGATCTGTGCACCACAACCTATAACCTTTCACTCCAGTTGCATACCCTAGAAATATGCACTTCTTTACCCTCGGCTCAAGTTTTTCATCCCTCACATGAGCATAAGCAGGACAATCAAATATCCTTAAATTTGAATAATCAGCAGGCGAACTGGACCATACCTCAAAAGGAGTTTTGAACTTAATAGTTTTGGATGGAGATCTATTGACCAAATAACAAGCTGTATTGATTGCTCCAGCCCAAAAATCTTTGCTAACACATGAGTGTGAAAGCATGCTTTGTGCCATATCACAAAGTGTTCTATTCATACGTTCTGCAACACCATTTTGTTGTGGTGTTCCGACACAAGTGCAGTGTCTCACTATGCCCTTATTGTTGCAGAAATTATTGAACTCAGAATTCCCAAATTCCAACCCATTGTCAGTTCAAAGTCGCTTAACTTTTCTTTTCGTTTGCCTCTCAACCATCGTCTTCTATTTAACAAATGTCGAAAATGTCTCATCTTTTGTTTTTAAAAAATACATCCACACCATCCTTGAGTAATCATCAATCAAAGTCATAAAATACCTGGTACCACTCTTGGAGGGAACTCTGTTTGGACCCACAAGTCAGAGTGTATATAATCTAACTTGTTTCTGGTCTTGTGTTGGGCCTTCTTGATGAACGTTACCCTTGTCTGTTTACCAAACACACAATGATCACAAAAATTTAAAACTTGATTTTTGTACCTGTCACACCCCTTTTTTCGATCTCACTTAACCCTCTTAAATAAATAAAAGGATTTGTGAAGTTCAAAAGGGTTTTCAATAAGTGACAAAAATTTGTGTTCAAAAGGATTAACTCAGAGTCGCCACCTGATATTTGATTTCGGTGTGTCAGGTCATCGTTTTTTCCAAAAATGATTTTTCCCTTTAAAACACTTTAGACTCCAAAACTAAGTCTGCACAAGAGATTCGGGTAAGAGTGTTCATTCGACTCGAAGAGAAGGTGTTAGGCATTCCCTGCGTCCCGTAACTAGTATGGTTGTATACTCGATCTAGTTGGCTTTTAAGATATTCAAATTGAGGTAAAAATAAACACAGAAAAGAAAATAAACACATAAGAGGCTCGAGGTCGTCTCCACTTAATAAAAGAAAAATGAAAATGAAAATAAAAATAAAAAATACTACAAGTTATACTTTTCGCCTCAAAATACAAATACTTCGGGGCATACCCGGATAAAAATATATACAAACTTCATGGGGCATTCCCCGGATAATAAACTAGAAGAACCGACCTCTTGCCTCAATTAAAAGTGAAATAAAGAAAGCCTAAGATTTGCCTACCAGAGTGTTACCAGCCTAAGCATGCTCCTAGCGACTTTAAAACAAATAAAGTTAAAACAACAAGAACTATTTTAAGGCTAGAACACTTTTAATTTTGTTTGCCCCAAATCCCACGACACATTCATCTTATTTTGCACTCTTACTATTTTTTAATATAGATTTTATCAACAATAAATAGATCACCGAGAGAATTAATCCAAACTACTAAAATTTCAGATTCATGGCATCAAAGTACTTTGGACAACCAACAACAGATAACATATTCAATTTCAAATTCAAGCCATTTATAAAATCAGATAGCAAGCCAAAAGAGATTAGACAAACAGAGTAAGAGTTGGACCTCAATAAATCAACGTTCTCTTAAACCTTTGTCTAAAATAGGGACCATGAATGGAGAGCTCAAAACGTATTGACACTGACTCAAAGGGTGATAACTTTTTCGATTATAAGAGTGATGGTATGAGAAGTGACCGGGATCGGAGACCACAGACGGAATCAAGTCAGCAAATTTAAATGGCTTCTACATCCCCAACTCCGATACAACTCGGCAAAAATGAAATCTGGTGTTTCGGAAGAAGAATTGACGGAGCTTTAATAACAACTGACTCAAAATTCAAATGATTTGAATGGCAAGCATGGGTGATTTTGATTATGGTATTTTGTGGCTGCTGAACCAGAGGAGCTTAGCTTTGGGTTATGGAGTTCGGTGATTTTGTTGCTAACTAAAAGACGGTGTCCTAATGCTAGTGGTGGAGGTGCTGCAGCGTTAATGGAGGAAAGCCAAAGGAATAGGTATACGAGGAAGGAGGCGACGACGTTCTTTATCCAAGCTACTAGGGTTCGTCCCTTTCTTTTTTTTCCTCTTTTTTTTAATAATAATTCGATTGAACCCTATGTAGGTTGCCTACGTATCATGCCCCTCATGAATCAGATCAAGCATGAGTAATGGACAAAATAAACTAAAAATAAAAATATTTTTGGATTTTTCATTTAAATTTTTTTTGGTTTTTCAAATACAAAATGGGAAGTAATATAACAAAAGACTCGATATTACTGTACAAGACTAGAAAGTAAAAGACAACATGAATGATAGACTCAAAACATAAAAGTATCTTTAAGCAGCTCCTGAATGCAGTGGTCCTGGGGTATTTGTCATGCTCGAGCTCTGATATACTGATCCATACCTCAAAATGAATCAGAAAATTAATTCTAAGGTAGCTTTGAATTCAGAAATGTGACGAACCATGGACGAAAATTCGAATCGACACCGGGGACTCGAACTCCAACGCCTCAACAAACCATTTTCGTCCAACCAGACGGGACCATAAATCAGCACTGGAAAACTCCAAGCAAACACGAATTTAGACCCAAGTTTTAATCGAAATCCATCTTTGAACAAAAATTCGGAATCGGAAATTGAAGAAGCAGAAATATGTATTTTTCATTTATTGATCTTTCTCTTTTGAAACGTGATTAACAGTTAACCAAATCAAAGAGATGTTTTTGTATATGTTTTTTTTTAATCTAAATAATAAAACAAAATCCTTTTTTCTATTCCCCTCTGTTGGTTGCTCGTTCTGGGTTGAAGAGGAGGGGTTTTCCGGTGAGCTGGGCGATGAAGAGGGACAACTGCTTGATTTATCTTTTGTGTTTCTTCGATTGGCCGTTGTTGCTTCTTCTTGGGTGATTCTGTCGTTGGCTTTGTGTGGCTGAAAGTGGGGTTATTGGAGATGAGGGAGTGGCCGCTTTTTACAAGTGAAGGGGTGGATGGCGACGAGTCTCATTGGTGTGCGGTTGGTTTTTAGGGGTCTAAGGTGTTGTGTTGGTTGAAGAAGAAGAGGGGACAGCTGGTGGTCACTTGGGGTGTCTCTCGGGTTTGTCTTGTTTGTCTAAGGTTAAGAAGAAAATGAAAAAGGGTTTAGTTTTTATGTACTAGGGTAAGATAAAAACGTAGGCTAGGTTTGAATTGGGTTCTAAATCTACCAAATTGAGCTAAGAAAATGCTGAAAATTTAATTTACTTTTAAAAATACTTATAACAAGGTATAAAATAACTCTTAATTGATTTTAATAAACTATTATATTTAAAATAAAACTAAAAATTAAAGTTGAAACTATTTTTGGTATTTTCAAAGATTATATTAAAATAAAATAAAAATAGGTTCAAAGTAATTTATCCTTCTAAAATACCTAATACGTTAATTAAATAGAGAAATATGGAGCTATTTTTTGTAATTTTCAAAAAAAATTCTTAAAATAAAGTAAAAGAGCCAAAACTAGTTAAAACGATGATATTTAGACCTAAACTAAACATTTAAACGCTATAAAGTGTAAAATCTCGGGGAGGGTCAAAAATTACATGTCTACAATACCCATTAAGCAAATTCTGCTTACTCAACAAAGACAATCCATTATCACTCATATGTCCAAGTCGCAAGTGCCACAACTGAGATTGATTCAGATCACTTTTCCCAGAAGCTACAACAGCTTTCCTTTCAACTACACTGGCCTGAAGATGATACAATTTAGAATGTGGTTTACCCTTCATGAGTACCATGGAGCCTTTTCACACTTTAAGTATTCCATTCTCCGAGTGAAATTTATACCCTTGATCATCCAAAGTCGAAAGAGAAATCAAATTTCTCTTTATCTGAGGAACATGCCAATAATCAATGTTTCTGATAATTCCGTCGAACATTCTCAATTTGATGTTACCAACCCCCTCTACCGGTAATGGATTATTATCTCCCATATAGACAGTCTCACTAATTTGTTTGTAAGTTGCAAACCAATTCTTGTGTGGACACATGTGGAAAGTAGCACCAGAATCAAGAACCCAAGAATTTTGCCCATGACTAGAACTCACAGCACAAACATCCCCTACATAGTGACTATCATCAGAATTATTGCCAGTGTCAACAATATTTGCCGAATCATCTATTTTTCGCTTCCCTCTTTTCTCCTTCAGCTTAGGACAATCTCTTGTAGTGACCTTGCTCCTCGCACTCATAACAATGTTGCTTCCTTGCTCTAGATCTTGCAGTTAACTTTTTCCTGTTAAAGTTCTTTTGTTGTGTTCTTCCTCTAATCACAAGACCCTCGCCCTCAATTCTACTGTCTGGAAAGCTCTTTTTCAACTCTTTAGATCTTAGTGCATTACTAACATCTTCTAGTGAAATTGTGTCTTTCCTATATAGCAGTGTATCGGCAAAAGTATCATAAGACTGTGGTAAAGAACATAACGCAATCAAGGCCTGATACTCACTCTCAGTTTTGATATCCACATTCTTCAGATCCATTATAATTGAATTAAACTCATCAAGGTGAGTTTTAACAGGTATACCTTCGTTTATACGTAGATTGTATAACCTCTTTTTCAGGTAGAGGCGGTTTGTCAGCTATTTCTTAGAATACAGATCTTCCAGCTTCTTCAATGTCGTTGATGCAGAAGTTTCTTTAGCAATTTCCCGAATAATGCTATCTATAACTCTCATGAAGATCGCACTCAAAGCCCTCTCGGAATAGCTTATGGATAGCTATAACACTCAAACGCATCAACGGTCTCTGCAAATGCCAAAGAAAATCCCACAGGATTTGCATATCTAAAAAGATTCCCATCAACTACATTTGCAAATCTTTGCGGTCGGTTGATCACTCTCTTCTCTATGCATGTTTCAATGCTATAGGGTTGTTGCACAAGTGCATCAACATTATCGTCTTGATCAATATTTTGCACCTCCTCCACTTCCTCTACTTTAGAACTACTGGGCTGAGCTAGTGGAGATTCAATTTCTAGCTCTATGCGGTCACTAACACCACGATCTGTTTCTGCTATTGCCTTCTCCCTTTGACTGTCTAGTGAGGCAGATTCATTGAATGTTACATCACTACTGATAATTAGCCCTGGAGTCTTTTGATCTGTGCACCACAACCTATAACCTTTCACTCCAGTTGCATACCCTAGAAATATGCACTTCTTTGCCCTCGGCTCAAGTTTTACATCTCTCACATGAGCATAAGCAGGACAACCAAATATCCTTAAATTTGAATAATCAGCAGGCGAACTGGACCATACCTTAAAAGGAGTTTTGAACTCAATAGCTGTAGATAGAGATCTATTGACCAAATAACACGCTGTATTAATTGCTTCAGCCCGAAAATCTTTGCTAACACATGAGTGTGAAAGCATGCTTCGTGCCCTATCACAAAGCATTCTATTCATACATTCTGCAATACCATTTTGTTGTGGTGTTCCGACACAAGTACGGTGTCTCACTATGCCCTCCCTGCTACAGAAATTATCGAACTCAGAATTGCAAAATTCCAACCCATTGTTAGTTCGAAGACGCTTAACTTTCTTTCTGTCTTCCTCTCAACCATCGTCTTCCATTTAACAAATGTCGAAAATGCCTCATCTTTTATTTTTAGAAAATACACATACACCATCCTTGAGTAATCATCAGTCAAAGTTATAAAATGCCTGGCACCACTCTTGGAGGGAACTCTGTTTGGACGAGTGTATATAATCTAACTTGTCTCTGGTCTTGTGCTCGGCCTTCTTGATGAACTTTACCCTTGTCTACTTACCAAACACGCAATGCTCACAAAAATTCAAAATTTGATTTTTGTACCCATTCAACAAATTCTGCTTACTCAACAAAGACAATCCATTATCACTCATATGGCCAAGTTGCAAGTGCCACAACTGAGATTGATTCAGATCACTTTTCCTAGAAGCTACAGCAATTTCCCCTTCAACTAGACTTGTCTGAAGATGATACAATTTAGAATGTAGTTTACCCTTCATGAGTACCATGAAGATAAAGACATCTTAACCCTAGATTATATGTAAAAGCCCGAACCTTGATCTGATACCAATTGTTGCTGAATATCGTGGGTTAACTAACACATAATCATACACAAAGCAAATAGAGAAAAAAAATCAACACAAGGATTTAATGAGGTTCGTCTAAGCCTAATCCTCGGGGCAAAAGTAGCGGGAGTTTTTCACTATGAATGAGAAGAAAAGCACAATACAATCTATAGAATCTCTAACTACAACCCCTATATATAGATCTCATAGGGTCCCAAACATATATGAGAAAGATTTCCCAATTTGACAAGGACTATAGGTGTCATGACCCGAATTTTCCACCCTCGGGAGTCGTGATGGCGCCTACTCGTAGAAGCTAGGCAAGCTACGAAATTAGAAATCCTTAACTTTTTTGTTTTAATCTTCTTACAAATTACATTAAAAAGTGATAAATATTTAAATACAGTGGAATATGAGATTAAGTGGGAGACTTAAATAAATATAAAATCCAAAATAATACAAAAATTCACATATGCCTCTACCTAGAAACTGGTGTCACAACATCCACGGACTACTAAGATCACTACACACAACTGTTTGAAAGAAAGAAAACACTGTCTGTCTCGGATACAAGAGATAACAGAACATAATAAAAGATAGAGGAGACGCCGGGCCTGCGGACGCCTGCAAAGCTACCTCGGTGTCTCGGTGGACTGAAGGTTGGCTCCCCTAATGCTGCTGACCAAGCGATGCTCCTGTATTTGTACATAAGTGCAGAGTGTAGCATCAATACAATCGACCCCATGTGTTGGTAAGTGTCTGGCCTAGCCCCGGTGAGGTAGCGACGAGGCTAGGACCAGACTCCAGATAAACTTGTGCAGTTATATAATATACAACGGAGATATAAACAGGAAATAACAGTTTAAAAGGGAGGGGGAAACATGCTTCGTGGAAACATATCAATTCTAACAGAAACTTAATAAAGTATGAAAGAACACTCGGTGTCTACAACAATACAATAACAATACTGTTGCGGTATGCAACTCGATCCCTTATCATTTAACATTGTTGCGGCGTGAAACCCGATCCACATATATAACTGTTGCAGCATGCAACCCGATCCAATATAATATCTATTGCGGCATGCAACCCGATCCAATATAATATCTATTGCGGCATGCAATCCGATCCAATATAATATCTGTTGCGGCGTGCAACCTGATCCAATATAATATCTGTTGCGGCATGCAACCTGATCCATATATATATATATAATAATGTTGTGGCGCACAACCCGTTCCAAATATACAGTCAACAATAAACATAATTAACCGTCCCGGGAAGGGATCAACAATAGACTACACTATCCCGGCAAGGGAACTCAACAGTACAAGTATATACGTCCCGGCAAGGGAGAATCAGCTATAACCAATCTTAACTCAACTCCTACTCATCTCAATTATCACCATTTCTCAATCATAAGTAGATTCCACGATAAACAAACTAAGTCTTTGCTCAATATCAAGGGTTTACTCATTATTTCAACCATAGTAACATTCAAGAATACAACAAGTATCAATTTAAGACTCACGGTCATGCTCGACACCAACGCATATATAATCGTCACCATGCCTATACGTCGTACTCAACAAGAAGCAAATAGCAAATAGGACTTAACTCTTAATCCCTCAAGCTAAGGTTAGACCGAACACTTACCTCAAACTTCCACGGCCAACTCAATCCTCAATTACTGCCTTTCCTCTCGAATTCGGCTCCAAATCAATTGTATTTATACATAAATAACTTCATAACATCAATAAATGCTAAACAATTTGAATCCAATGCCTAATTATAGCTTTCCAATCATTCTTCCCAAAAGCCTAAAAATCGACCTCGGGCCCGCTTGGTCAAAATATGAGGTTCGAACCAAAATTCGATCACCCATTCACCCACGAGCCCGTATATATAATTTATTTTCAAATCCGTCCCCAAAACAAGGTCTACATCATGAATAATTAAAAGGCATTAACTCTACCCAAATCCCTAATTTTCTACCCTTATTCACATGATTTAGGCCTAGAAATCTAATGGGTGTTAATGGAAGATGAACAAAATGAGTCTAAGATTACATACCTATGGGTTTTAGGTGAAATCCTCATTCAAAAATCGCCCAATTTTGAGTTGAGATGAAGAAGTTATGAAATTTTGAACAAATCCCGTATTAGCTACTATTTTAAGTACTGGGCGACAATGTTCATCGCGTTCACGAGAACACTGTCGCGATCGCGAAGGGCTGCCAGTAAGTGGACTTACGTGATCGCGAGTTCTTCCACGCGTTCGCGAAGTGTTGAACCCCCTGACCTTAGCGTTCGTGGACACACGTACGCGTTCGCATAGAAGAATGACCGAAATCCAGCCCACCTCCAATTTACACTACGCGTTCGCGTCACACAAGTCGCATTCGCGATGAGCAATCCCCCAATGCTCCGCGTTCGCGACTGTGGCTTCGCGTTGGCGAAGAACAACTCCACCCCTATCCTCATTTACCTTATGCGATCGCGAGAGTTACTACGCGATCGTGATGAACAACAGGCCTGAGCACCTGTAGCAGAAATTCTGCAACTTTTTCTTAAGTCTAAAACTTCCCGAATCACATCCGAAACGCACCCGAGCCCTTGGGGCTCCTAACCAAACACACGTACAAACTCATCAACATCATACGAACTTATCCGTGCGATCAAATCGCTAAAATAACCTCAATAACAATGAATTAATCCTCAAAAATCAAGAATTTTTCTCAAACTTCATCAAGTATCAAATTTAGCAATTTAGGTCTGAATCACGTCAAATGATATCCATTTTTAACCAAATTTTACATGAATGTCTTAAATCATATATAAGATCTGTACCAGGCGCCGGAACCAAAATACGGGCCCGATATCATCACATTCTAAATCAATTTTCATTTCAAATTTCCTTAAACAATTTCAGAAAATAATTTTCTTAAAAAATTCATTTCTCGGGCTTGGGACGTCGGAATTCGATTCTGGGCATACGCCTAAGTCCCGTATTTTCCTACGGACCCTCCGAGACCGTCAAATCACAGGTCCGGGTCCGTTTACCCAAAACATTGACCGAAGTCAAATTAACTCATTTTATAACCAAATTTTATCATTTTCTGACAGAATTTCATATTTAAGCTTTCCGGCTACGCGTCGGACTGCGCGCGCAAATCGAGGTAACTCTAAATGAGGTTTCCAATGCCTCGGAAGCACAGAATTTAGTTTAAAAACAAGTGAAAGGTCATCACATTCTCCACCTCTAAAACAATCGTTCGTCCTTGAACGGACAGAAGAAAGTAGTACCTGAGTCGGGGAAAAGATGAGGATAACGGCTCCGCATATCGGACTCGGACTCCTAGGTCGATGCCTTAGGAGGCTGACCTCTCTACCGAACACGAACAGAAGGAAAACTCTTCGACCTCAACTGACGAACCTGCCGGTCTAGAATAGCTACCGGCTCCTCCTCATAAGACAAGTCCTTGTTCAACTGGACAGTGCTCAAATCTAACACGTGGGATGGATCGCTGTGATACTTCCAAAGCATGGACATATGAAACACAGGATGCATGGCAAATAAGCTCGGCAGCAGTGCAAGTCTATAAGCCAATTCTCCCACTCGATCAAGAATCTCAAACGGACCAATGAACCTAAAGCTAAGCTTGCCCTTCTTCCCAAATCTTATCACGCCTTTCATGGGCGACACTCGAAGCAATACCCGCTCACCGACCATATATGCCACATCTTGAACCTTGCGTTCTGCATAACTCTTTTGCCTGGACTGAGCTGTACGAAGCCAATCCTGAATAATCCTGACCTTGTCCAAGGCCTCCTGAACTAGATCTGTACCCAAAAATCGAGCCTCTCCCGGCTCAAACCATCCAACTGGAGACCGACACCGCCTACCATACAAAGCCCCATAAGGAGCCATCTGGATACTCGACTGGTAGCTGTTGTTGTAGGCAAACTCTGCTAAGGGCAAAAACTAATCCCACGAGCCTCCAAAGTCAATGACGCAAGCTCGGAGCATATCCTCCAAAATCTGAATAGTCCGCTCGGACTGCCCGTCCGTCTGAGGATGAAATGCTATACTCAACTCAACCTGGGTGCCCAACTCTCGCTGAACTGCTCTCCAGAAATGCGAGGTAAACTGCGTACCTCGGTCCGAAATGATAGATACAGGCACACCATGAAGACGAACAATCTCCCGGATATAGATCTCAGCTAACCTCTCGGATGAATAGGAGACTGCCACAGGAATGAAATGCGCTGACTTGGTCAGCCTATCAACAATGACCCAAACTGCGTCGAACTTCCTCCGAGTCTGCGGGAGCCCAACAACGAAGTCCATAGTGATCGGCTCCCACTTCCACTCGGGAAGCTCAATCCTCTGAAATAAACCACCAGGCCTGTGATGCTCATACTTAACCTGCTAACAATTTAAACACCGAGCCACATATGCAACGATATCCTTCTTCATTCTACGCCACCAATAATGCTGCCGCAAATCCTGATACATCTTCACGCGTCGCCCAAATGAATAGAGTACCGGGAGCTATGGGCCTCCTCTAAGATCAACTCTCGAAGCCCATCCACATTAGGCACACATACTCGACCATGAGCGACCGTGTAAGATAATACATCATCATCTAAGGTGACCTGCTTGGAACCTTCGCGTTGCACCGTGTTTCTAAGGACACACAAATGGGGATCATCATACTGCCGATCACGGATACGCTGCAATAAAGAAGAACGAGCGACCGTGCAAGCTAATACACGACTAGGCTCAGAAATATCCAACCTCACAAACCGATAGATCAAAGCGTGAACATCCAAAGCAAGCGGTCTCTCACCGACCAGAATATAAGCAAGATTGCCCATACTGGCTGACTTCCTACTCAAAGCATCGGCCACCACATTAGCCTTCCCCGGGTGATATAAGATAGTGATATCATAATCTTTCAACAACTCCAACCACCTCCTCTGCCTCAAATTCAACTCCTTTTGCTTGAACAAATACTGAAGACTCTTTCCGTGAACACCTCACATGCCACGCCATACAGATAATGCCTCCAAATCTTCAATGCGTGAACAATGGCTTCCAACTCCAAATCATGAACCGGATAGTTCTTCTCATGAATCTTCAACTGCCGCGAAGCATAAGCAATGACCTTGCCATCCTACATCAACACTACACCAAGTCCAATACGAGATGCATCATAATAAACTGTATAAGGCCCTGAACCTGCAGGCAAAACTAACACCGGTGTCGTAGTCAGAGCTGTCATGAGTTTCTGAAAGCTCGCCTCACACTCGTCCGACCATCTGAACTAGGCACCCTTCTGGGTCAACCCGGTCATCAGGGCTGCGATAGATGAGAACCCCTCCATGAACCGACGATAGTAGCCTGCCAATCCTAAGAAACTCCGAATCTCTGTAGTTAATGTTGGTCTAGGCCAGTTCTTGACTACCTCAATCTTCTTCGGATCAACCTGAATACCCTCTGTTGATACAACATGACCCAGGAATGCAACTAAACTCAACCAGAACTCACACTTCGAGAACTTAGCATATAACTGACTATCCTTCTGAGTCTGAAGAACCACTCTAGGATGTTGCTCGTTCTCCTCCTGGCTGTGGGAATATATCAAAATATCGTCAATGAAGACTATCATGAATGAGTCCAAATAAGGCCTGAACACTCTGTTCATCAAATCCATAAAAGTTGTTGGGGTATTGGTCAACCCAAATGACATGACCAAGAACTCATAATGCCCGTACCGAGTGCACAAAGCTGTCTTAGGGACATCGGATGCCCTAATCCTCAACTGATGGTAGCTAGATCTCAAGTCAATCTTTGAAAATACCTTGGCACCCTGAAGCTGATCGAATAAATCATCAATCCTTGGCAATGGATATTTATTCTTGATTGTAACCTTGTTCAACTACCGATAATCAATACACATTCTCATCGAACCATCATTTTTCTTAACAAACAACACCGGTGCACCCCAAGGCGAAATACGGGGTCTAATGAAACCCTTCTCAAGCAAGTCTTGCAACTACTCCTTCAACTCTTTCAACTTCGGCGGGTCCATGCGATACGGCGGGATAGAAATGGGCTGAGTGCCCGTAGCCAAATCAATACTAAAGTCAATATCCCTGTCGGGTGGCATCCCCGGCAGGTCTGAAGGGAATACCTCGGGAAACTCACGAACAACGAGCACAGAATCAATAGAGGGAACCTCAGTACTAGAATCACGAACATACGCCAAATAGGCCAAACACCCCTTCTCGACCATACGTCGAGCCTTCACATACGAGATAATACTATGGGTAGAATGACCAGGAGTCCCTCTCCACTCTAATTGAGGCATACCTGATAAAACTAAGGTCACAGTCTTGGCATGACAGTCCAAGATAGTGTGGTAAGGTGATAACCAGTCCATCCCCAATATAACATCGAAGTCAACCATGTCTAGAAGCAACAAATTTACACGAGTCTCAAGACCTCCAATTACCACAATATACGAACGATGGACTCGATCAACCACAATAGAATCACCCATCGGTGTAGATACATAAACAGGAACACTCAATGAATTACTAGGCATGACCAGATACGGTGCAAAATAAGATGAAACATACGAGTATATAGACCCTGGATCAAATAACATGAAGCATATCTATCACAAACCAGAACAGTACCTATGATCACCGCATCTGAAGCCTCAGCCTCGAACCTGGCTGGAAGAGCATAACATCGGGGTTGGGCCCCACCACCCTGAACTACCTCTCTGGGACGGCCTGCAGCTGGCTGGCGTCCACCTTTGGCGGTCTGAGCTCCACCTCTAAATCCTCTACCTCCACCTCCAGCACCTCTACCCCCGCCTCTAGCTGGCTGGGCGGTCTATGGAACATCTGGTGCCTGAATCATAGCACGGGAACCCTTATGCTGTGATTGAGTACCCACCAACCTCAGACAAGCCCTCCGGATATGACCATACTCACCACACTTATAGCATCCACCTGAGTGCTGCGACTGAGGAAACTGAGACTGACCTTGGCGACCTGAATGACCACCCCAAAAACTCTGGAGCGGCGGTGCACTGATAAGAGCTGGTAGTGCACTGTAGGACTGCTGATTAGAATACTGCATGCGGGAACCACGGCCACCTGAAGCACCGTGAGAAACTTGAAGGGCTGACTGAAAGGGCCTATTAGGATGGCCTCTACCATGTGAATCTCTGCCTCAAGACGAGGCACCACTAAACCTACCTGAATGTCGGGGCCACTTATCCGACCCATGACCACCTCCCTACGACAGAACCATCTCAACTCTGCGGGCCACATTGTTCGCCTCCTGAAAAGTGATCTCACTCCCAGCCTCCTTACCCATCTGAAGACGCATCGGCTGAATAAGACCATCAATAAACCTCCTCTCTCTCTCTCTCTCTCTCTCTCTCTCTCTCTCTCTCTCTCTCTCTCTCTCTCTCTCTCTCTCTCTCGGTAGGAAGTATGACAAGAGCATGGCGAGCTAAGTCGATGAACCTGGTCTCATACTGGGTAACCGTCATGGAACCCTGCTGGAGGCGCTCAAACTGCCTCCGATAGGCCTCTCTCTAAGTAATGGGGAGAAACTTCTCCAGAAATAGCTGTGTTAACTTCTTCCTAGTCAAGGCTGGCGATCCGGCTGGTCTAACTAAGCAATAATCCCTCCACCAAGTCTTGGCAGATCTAGACAAGAGAAATGTAGCAAAATCGACCCCATTGGTCTCAACAATATCCATGTTCCTGAGAACCTCGTGGCAACTATCTAGATAATCATGGGGATCCTCAGTAGATGCACCGCTGAAAGTAGAAGTGAAGAGCTTGGTGAACCTATCCAGCCTCCACAAAGCATCGGCAGACATAGTTGCTCCCTCGCCGGTCTGAGCTACCACACCCGGCTGAACTACTCCAACTGGCTGAACCGCTGGAGTTTGAATTTGGGGAGCTACCTGCTCTGTAGTGCGAGTAGCAGGAGTCTGAGCCCCTCCTCTAGACTGAGAGACGGCTGGTGCTACAGGAAGCAAGCCTGCTTGGGGTAACACTCTCCATGAGGCCCACTAATTGGACCAGAGCATCCTAAGAACTGGGGTAGCAATGAACCCCTCTAGGACTTGAGCTGGGCCCACCAGAACTGTTGGGGCCGGAACCTCATCATCAAAATCAACTTGAGGCTCCGCCACTGGTGTTGCTGCTCAGGGTTGAGCTCTGCCCCTACATCGGCCTCTGGCACGGCCTCGGCCTCGCCCTCTGCCCCTCATTGGAGCTGCTGCTGGGGGCTCGGGCTGCTGAGCGATGGATAAGGAAGCACGTGTTCTCGCCATCTGCGAAAGAACAGAGTAGGAATTCAATTAGCATTTGAGAAACAAACCCGTACGACAAGAAAGAACAAATGTGAAGTTTTTCCTAACTCTGTAGCCTCTAGGGGATAAATACAGACGTCTCTGTACCGATCCCTCAGACTCTACTTAGCTTGTCCGTGAATTGTGAGACCTATGTAACCTAGAGCTTTGATAACAACTTGTCACGACCCGGATTTTCCACCCTCGGGAGTTGTGATGGAGCCTACTCGTAGAAGTAGGCAAGCCACGAAATTAAAAATCCTTAACTATTTTGTTTTAATCTTCTTACAAATTACATTAACAAGTGATAAATATTTAAATACAGTGGAATATGAGATTAAGCGGAAGACTTAAATAAATATAAAACCCAAAATAATACGAAAATCCACAAATGCCTCTACCCAGAAAATGGTGTCACAACATCCTCGGACTACTAAGATCACTACACACAACTGTTTGAAAGAAAGAAAACACTGTCTGTCTCGGATACAAGAGATAACAGAACATAATAAAAGATAGATGAGACGTCGGGCCTGCGGAAGTCTGCAAGGCTACCTCGGTGTCTCGGTGGACTGAAGACTGGCTCCCCTAATGCTGTTGACCAAGCGCTGTTCCTGTTTCTGCACATAAGTGCAAAGTGTAGCATCAGTACAATCGACCCCATGTGCTGGTAAGTGTCTGGCCTAACCCCAGCGAGGTAGTGACGAGGCTAGGACCAGACTCCAGATAAACCTGTGCAGTTATATAATATACATCGGAGATATAAACAGGAAATAATAGTTTAAAAGGGAGGGGGAAACATGCTTCAGTAAAACATATCAATTCTAACAAAAACTTAATAAAGTATGAAAGAACACTCGATGTCTACAACAGTACAATAACAATATTGTTGCGGCGCGCAACCCGATCCCTTATCATTTAACATTGTTGTGGAGTGCAACCCGATCCACATATATAACTGTTGCGGCGTGAAACCCAATCCAATATAATATTTGTTGCGGCGTGCAACCCGATCCAATATAATATCTGTTGCGGCGTGCAACCCGATCCACATATATAACTATTGCGGCGTGCAATCCGATCCAATATAATATCTGTTGCGGCATGAAAGCCGATCCAATATAATATCTGTTGCGGCATGCAACACGATCCAATATAATATCTGTTGCGGCGTGCAACCCGATCCAATATAATATCTGTTACGGCGTGCAACCCGATCCAATATAATATCTGTTACGGCGTGCAACCCGATCCATAAATATATATAATAATATTGCAGCGCGCAACCCGATCCATATATAATAGAAGTGTTCCGGGGCGCAACCCATCCCGGCAATGGAACTCAACAGTACAAGTATATATGTCCCGGCAAGGGAGAATCAGCTATAACCAATCTTAACTCAACTCGTACTCATCTCAATTATCACCATTTCTCAATCATAAGTAGATTCCACGATAAACAAACTAAGTCTTTGCTCAATATCAAGGATTTACTCACTATTTCAACCATAGTAACATTCAAGAATACAACAAGTATCAATTTAAGACTTACGGTCATGCTCGACACCAACGTATAGATACTCGTCACCATGCCTATACGTCGTACTCAACAAGAAGCAAATAGCAAATAGGACTCAACTCCTAATCTCTCAAACTAAGGTTATACTGAACACTTACCTCAAACTTCCACGGCCAATTCAATCCTCAATTACCGCATTTCCTCTCGAATTCGGCTCCAAATCAATTGTATCTATACATAAATGACTTCATAACATCAATAAATGCTAAACAATTCGAATCCAATGCCTAATTATAGATTTCCAATCATACTTCCCAAAAACCCAAAAATCAACCCCGGGTCCGCTTGGTCAAAACACGAGGTTCGAACCAAAATCCGATCACCCATTCACCCACGAACCCGAATATATAATTTATTTTCAAATCCGACCCCAAAACAAGGTCTAAATCATGAATAATCAAAAGGCCCTAACTCTACCCAAATCCCTAATTTTCTACCCTTATTCACATGATTTAGGCCTAGAAATCTAATGGGTGTTAATGGAAGATGAAGAAATGAGTCTAAGACTACATACCTATGAGTTTGTGGTGAAATCCTCTTTCAAAAATTGCCTAATTTGGAGTTGAGATGAAGAAGTTATGAAAATTTGAACAAATCCCGTATTAGCTATTGTTTTAAGTGCTGGGCGACAGTGTTCATCACGTTCACGAGAACACTGTCGCAATTGCGAAGGGCTGCCAGTAAGTAGACTTACGCGATCGCGAGTTCTTCCATGCATTCGCGAAGGGTTGAACCCCCTGACCTTCGCGTTCGCGGACACACGTACGCGTTCGAGTAGAAGAACGGCCGAAATCCCAGCCCACCTCCAATTTACACTACGCGTTCGCGTCACACAAGTCGTGTTCGCGATGAACAATCCCCCAATGCTGTGCGTTCGCGACTGTGGCTTCGCGTTCGCGAAGAACTACTCCACCCCTATCCCCATTTACCTTACGCGATCGCGAGATACTACGCGATCGCGATGAACAACAGGCCTGAGCACCTGTAGCAGAAATTCTGCAACTTTTTCTTAAGTCTAAAACTTCCCGAATCACATCCGAAACACACCCGAGCCCTCGGGGCTCCTAACCAAACATACGTACTAACTCATCAATATCATACGAACTTATCCGTGTGATCAAATCGCTGAAATAACCTCAATAAAAACGAATCAATCCTCAAAAATCAAGAATTTTTTTCAAACTTCATCAAGTATCAAATTTAGCAATTTGGGTCTGAATCACGTCAAATGATATCTGTTTTTAATCAAATTTTACAGAAAATATCTTAAATCATTTATAAGAATTATACCTGGCGCCAGAACCAAAATACGGGCCCGATACCATCACATTCTAATCAATTTTCATTTCAAATTTCCTTAAACAATTTCAGAAAATAATTTTCTTTAAAAATTTATTTCTCGGGCTTGGGACCTCGAAATTCTATTCCGGGCATACGCCAAAGTCCCATATTTTCCTACGGACCCTCCGGGACCGTCAAATCACGGGTCCGAGTCTGTTTACCCAAAACGTTGACCGAAATCAAATTAACTCATTTTATAACCAAATTTTATTATTTTACAGAATTTCATATTTAAGCTTTCCGGCTACGCGCCCGGATTGCGCACGCAAATCGAGGTGACTCTAAATGAGGTTTTCAAGGCCTCAGAAGCACAAAATTTAGTTTAAAAACAAGTGAAAGGTCATCACAATAAGTTTTCCTTTCCTAAATTTATTAGGACAATGAGTTTCCCTAAACCTATAGGGACTATGGGTTTCCTAAAAGTACAAGGAAATAATTCAAGCCACAAATAACATGTACAAACCAAACCGGAGAACCGCACCAAACCGAAATATCAAACCAAACCGATTAAAAACCCGACTAGGTTTGGTTTGGTATTGAGTAAAAAAATCCGAACCAAACCGGCATATAAATATATAATTTTTATATATACTTTTAAGACTTTATATAGAATTGTTTTTACATAAATTCTAGAAATATTTGGGATTCTCTTATGGAATGTAATATTTAATAGAATATGAAGTACTTCATTTTTATTAACCTTAAATAATGGGTTATATGATCACTTTCTTATCAAGTGTTACTGAAATGCGTCAATTTCTTTGTTCTTCCATTTTCATATGTCAAAATTTATTAAATTCTTATATCTTTTTCAAATTTGAAGTGGTATTCGATAATCTAAAATTAAATAGAACTTATCATTAATTAAGTATCATATTGATTTTTATGTTTGATTATTAAATTCGTTTAACCTTGTAAGTATACATTGTCACACCTCCTTTTTCCGACCCCGCGAAGGGCGAAGGAGTTTTTCCCAATTAAAGGACAATCGAAACGGGATTGGTGTAATTATTTCAGAGTCGCCACTTGGGAGATTTAGGGTGTCCCAAGTCACCAATTTTAATCCCGAATCAAGGAAAAGAATGACTCCATATTACAGTCTGCGTACCAGAAACCCAGATAAGGAATTCTGTTAACCCGGGAGAAGGTGTTAGGCATTCCCGAGTTCCGTGGTTCTAGAACGGTCGCTCAACTGTTATATTCGGCTTGATTATCTGATTTTATACAAGTGTGAACCTATGTGCAAAATTTAACTTTTAACCGCTTTTATCATTTACTGTTTTTATCAAGAATTGCAACGTTGTGAAAATGTATCTCGAACCGCGTTACAATTAATGTACCCGTGGTCGTCGACACACTTTGACTCCGTTGAGATTTGGATTTGGGTCACATCAATGTGCACCCGATTTTAAGGAAATTAAATTATTAAAGGCGTGTCTAAAGCGACTAGCGTATTTATTTTGGGTAGGACCGTGGAATTTTACTAAACGGTCCATCCCGAAGTCTAAACAATTTTTAAAGCAAATATTTACTGAGGGCCCCGCAATTTGTATTTTTATTCGGCGAGGCTCATCCCATTCTCATTTTTTAAGGAATTTGCAACGTCATGGAAATGCATCTCGGGCCACGCCGCAATCAATGCGCCCGTGACTAGAGACATGTTTCGACTCCGTTGGGATTTGGATTTGGGTCACATAAATGTGCACCCGAGTTTAAGAAGGTAAGGTTCATTAAAGCGTATCCTAAAGAGACTAATATGTTGTTATTTTAGGAGGGTTGTGAGATTTGCTAAACAACCCGTCCTGGAAACTAAATGCTTCACTAATATACATTTAACAAGGGCCCCGCATCTGCGTTTTGTTTATTTTTATCGAGGCTCATCTCGTTGTTATTTTTAAAGGATATCCTATAGCACCTACGTTTCTTGTCGTGTTTGTCTCTATCAATTGAAAGCAGTAAATAGCCTTAGTCGATTATAAAACCGGATTTAAAATGCTTTTACAGAATAATAAAACGTGACTTAAAATGCTTTTACAGAATAATAAAACGTGACTGCACTTATGGACAACTAGTCGCAAATTATGGGCCCAAACTAGCTCATGCGAGATGGCCAGACTTGGGCCCTGTTTTCCGATACAGGCCTAGCTGATTTTTCGATTTGGGCTCGGCCTTCCTGAGGTTGAGGCCTAGAACTGATTCTTTGTTCTTTATCAATTTATATGTGACAAACTAGCAAAAGGGGAAAGAACTTTAACTCCTGTGGATAGTTTTCCTATTTTGGCCTACATTACAGCATATATGGCAAAGTAAACTAAATCTGAGATGCAAACTAATTCATTGAAACCACCTTTATCTACGGCATACATATACAATTATCATTCGATACCCTACATTGACATCTACTATGCTTGCAAGCTAACTTCAGTATCCCAAAATATGAGCTATTAGACATTACATGACATTCAACACACCAGGACATATATATAAACAACATCTGCGGATCTTCTCTTTTATACTCATTGCTCAAACTTTCGAGTTACATTGGTAGTGTAATTGTGTACCTGGTATGGAGGACAAAGAAGAAAGGGATGATCAGCTGGGCAATATGCAGTAAATACAGCAGCAGCAGACACACAGCAACAACACAGCAACAACCAACTAAACCAAGTGTTTTCCACAGCCAACAGATAACCAACAAGGTCTCCTAGAATACAAGGAGAACCAACAAATAGTCGAGCACCAAATGAGCAATCCCAGGAAAGAATAATGAAACCACAGCAATGACTGAGTGTTCAATGCAGCAAAACCACCAGTTCAACAACCACAAACAGCTCAATAAATGCAAACAATAGAACTTGGCCAAGACAGCTTGACCAATATGCACTCTTATACAACTTTCAGGCAGTGTTTGGTTACAATGTTTATTGGAAACTACCTTATGCTTTTCAGTTTTCTTTAAACTCACTAGACCTCTCTTCAGACTAAAAGTTCCAGCCTCAAGACTAAAAATTCCAGCCTTTTCTCTCTCTTTTTCTGAAGACTAAAAGTCCAGCCCTGTTTAAGTTCTCAAATGTCCTCTTTATAGGCCAAATGCACTAGTGCAGCTGAGCTGCCTGCCCTGCCAATTGGCAGAATACCCATACCCTTTAAACCCATCCCTAAGCATCTTTGGTGCCAGCCCCTTTTGTTCCCCACGCCTGGTCTTTTGTTTAATCAAGAGTTATGGGCGTCATTTTATTATTCATTTCAAGCCCCATACTCTTATGTCTTGCTCCCCATTGGTATTAGTTTAATCCTAAATTAGTACCCTACTTGTCAGCCCATTTACACTAATCTTTTCTGTCTTTTTCAACACCCCAGAATACCCCTGCTTAACCCTGATTATTACTGCCCTGCCTATTGCAGCATCAGGGCATTTTTGAACTGATGAAAGTTCAAATTCAAGACTGCCTGGACTGCACCTTTTCAGTCATTTTTACAATGCAAACAAACCATTTTAAACAATGCTGGGGCGTTCAGTCAGTGGCAACGTTCAATTAGTCATGCGACATTATTAGCTTATTCGATTCATTAGTTATAGAAAACTAATCGACGACATTTATCGAATCGACTATACTAATTATAGCAGGTAATAATCAGTCGCTCATATAAACTATACGTTCAGGGACCTAAAGGGCATCATACAATTTTCGGTTCAATTACTGGGGCCTATATGAGTTAACTTATCTGACAATTAAACTAATCGACGATCATGTTTATCACAGAGTACATTCAGAACACACACATAGAAAATCAATCGACCAAATAAAGGGTCTTTGCTAGAGATGGAAGAAACAGACAAAGTAACAGACCAAAACAAATAACCACAACAACAAATCATGCTGACAACTTAATTAGAACTGAACAAAAAGAAAAGGAAACTTACTGAAGAAGTTCGAAATCAAAACGGACCCAAATCAGACTCAACTTCGAACTCTTGAGGCCGAACAAACTTTAATCAGGGTGTTCTCGCATGAGAACACCTTGATTAAGGTCTATTAGACCTCAAACCCTTGTCCAGACCGGCCGGGTTCCCCAGGTGCATGTGTTCTAAGGTCTGGATTTCCAGATCTGATTTTTAGGGAGTTGTGGGTAGATTCGGACCAAACCAAGCTTGGTTTGGTCACGAGGAAGGTCAGGGGAGTGTCTGGTATGAAGATGGGGTGGTTTGGCATAGGTCCGGGTTCGACTCAAATCTTCAAATGAAGATTTGAGACGAAGGAAAGTGATTCGAGTCTAGGGAGTAACAGATCCATGTTCAGGAGAGTGAGGGGGTCTTAGGGTGTTCAGGAGGTGGCCACCGGCGTCCATGCTGCCGGCTTTAATGGCGAGGGAGACGGGGGCGGCTAGGGTTTCTAATGGGAGGTCCGGGTTTGAGCTTGGGGACGAAGGGGTGGGGTGTTGGTATAGGGGGCGTGGGTGTAAGGGAAGGTTTATATATGGTCTATGGGATTGGATCTGAGCCGTTAGATCATATGATCTCAACGGCTTGGATCCGAGGGTGAGAAATGAGACGGGGTCGTTTGGTAGTGAAACGAGGTCGTTTGGTTTAAATGAGGGGTTGGGTCAGGCTGGTTATTTGGGTCGGGTTTTGAAACGGGTTACTGATAGAGGTCCTGAGCCGTTGGATCGAGAGTTTGAACGGCCCAGATCAAACGCATGATGCGGCGTCGTTTCGGGAGGTGGTCAGGGCAGGCCTGGTTTGGACCGGGTCAGATCGTTGGTTTGGGCCTGTTTTTGTCTTATTTTTTGGGCCCAAATTGATTTCAACTTTCTTTTGTTTTCCAATTTAAAGAAAAAATAAAAATAACTAATAAAACAAATGAAATTAAAACAAATAACAATATGGCACTTCAACATAATTATCATACCAAATAAAAATGTTTAGGTAAGTTAAATCACAACCTAAAACGGACGATGCACACATATTTTGAATCTTCTTTTAATGACACATATTTTTTTGTATTTTGTTTGATAATGATTAAAATGCAAAATGGACAGACCTACAAACGACTAATAACACATGTCACGAAAAGGAAAAAAAAATTTGTACAGCGAAGCCATTTGTTACTATTTTTCTTTTGTTTTCCTTTGGGAGTGATTGCTCGTGAAGCAAAAATCACGTGCTTACATACATCAACGAAAAATTATTGTCGGATGACTAAAAAAATAACTATCATGTGTTATTAACAAAATTCTACCATAAAAATATTTTAATAGATCTTAGGTTTGTCAAGTTTTTCAATTTTTACTAAACATATATTTACTTATAATTAGTTTAACAAAGTAAGATTGAAATAATATTTACATAATAAAAAAACTCGAAAAACCCGACAAAACCGAATCAATCCAACCCGATATAGCCATGTACACCCCTACGTATAATCAATACAAGTTATTGATACTTTATCTAACCAAATACAGAAAATTATCTGGAAATTAAATAATTTGTTGAATTAAACTTTTTCGTGAAAAAGATTTCTCTGAACAGACTATGATGATTTGCCCTAAATATTCTGAGTAATTATTGTTACTGAGATATTTATTTATCGTGTTCACAAGTCATATATTTCAACAAAAAAGGCATATTTCTCAAAAATCCAAACACATGCAAGCAAATATTCCATGAAATAATTAGTAGATAATTATTGATGAAAGATTTAGTTAGTCAGACTAGATCATCCCATAATTAAGAAACGTTTCTATAAATGATGATTCTCTGAATCTTTCAAAACCTATAATGTTCCCATCTAGATTTTCTCCGGATTTCATTTTCTTTTTTCCTTCTTTCTTTTGTTTATTATCAATTGGGTTTTTTATTTTTCCTTTATTCTACAGAGTTTCTCAATTCTCATGATGCCATGTGATCCACCTTTTTCTATGGAAACAAACACCATTTTAAATGGAGAAGTTGCATCTTTGATATTCCTTCACTCTCTAAGCTGACTATTCCATTTCCCCTACCCAATAATTACCAAATAACATAGTGTATACTTATGCATGTCTATTATACTTACATACGGACACACTTCTCTGTAATAGTATCTCTATATAACAGTTATTTATTATAAAAGTCAAGTTTTTGTGAAAACCGATTTTTATGTTATGTTATAATATATGTCCTATATAACAGTACTTCACTATTGCAATCAAAAAATATTGGAACAAACGAAGTTGTTATAGATAGATTTGACTGTTATTAAGTTTCTCTAGTGTTATATCCAGAGGCGGGGCCAGAATTTGAATTTATAGGTTTTGGATTTTAGGACACGACTTCAAGTGCTAGCAATTAGGTTTTATATTTACTTTTGTAAATATTTAGTAATTTTTTATACCACATATATTAGGTTTGAATCAAAATTATTGAGTTCTACCAAAACCACATATTATATACACCTCCTCCCACAGTGATATCTTCAGCAATTCGCTCACTATAATGAGGAGAAAAGGTTAAAACGGTTCATTTGTCTTTCGATATATATATATATAAAGTTGGGAATGAGAAAGCTGAAGTGGCACTCTCTAAATCAAGGAAATGTATTTATCTATTTTCTCAATTTTTGGAATTTTTTCCTATTTTAATATAATATTTAATTACTTAAAGCCAATAATTTATGGTTTGAATTTTAGCTCCATAATAAATAAGGGAATTGAAAAAACAACAGTATCAAAAATGAAAGTCATCCGTATTTTCCCCTTTCTTCTTTGTTCCAAAATGCCATATATTTTCCTTCCACTTTGTTCATTTACCTACCCATTAATTTATTGTGAAGCAGTAAAATCTGAAGAGGTGTATCACATTTATTACACCCTCTTAACTCTCTCGAATGAGTTACATTTTTTAAGTTCTCTGAAACGGTTACAACCTGAAGAGTTATGCCTCATTTACTGTACCTCTCCAAATAATTACAGTGCCTTCCCTTTGAATTTTCAGACATATAACAACATCCTTAGCCCTTCTTTCTCTTTAAATTTTTCGTTTTCCTTTTGTTCCTTTTTGTTCGTGAATTCTGTTTTGTGTTATTTTTCATAGATAGTTTGTTAAAATGTTCATTGAACATAATCGAAATGCTTGCCTTTCTCTCTCAATTTGTTGGTTTTTTTTTATCTTCCCAGCTATTGCTTATATATTATGCAATTGATTTTTTAATCTTCTCAGTTACTGTTTATTTATTATGTAATTAGACATGATAATGAAAGTTTTAACCGTTGTCAATTATTTTCTCGGATATCCACGAAGAGATGTAATTGTTGTCAATAACTTATTACGATTAATCGGTTAAAATTTCTGACTTTTAATTTTAGAGCGCAGTGTCGATAGCCTGCGCACCTATTTTAACCAACTGCAGGTGATTCTTACTTTAATATTATTCTATTAGACTAATTATGTTGTTTATGTAATTCTTGAAAACTTTAATTAAATTAGGTTCATCTTGGACATATTTCTTTCAGAGAAATAACTGAATATAACATGGAAAGAGGTGTGTCTTCTTTAAAACAATTGTGTTAAAGAAACCAATTTCTTCTTTCCGCGACAAATGATTGAAATTTATAGAGTGCACTAGTAACAAAGGCGGATCAAATTCCTTAGGCATCTCTTATGTTCTTTGCTTTCTTCTCATAAATTAAGTTGTACGCATAGTCTTTGTGAGCGTGCGTGTATATATATATATATATATATGAAACTATTTTTTGCTAAACTTGAAGAGTTTAGCGTGATACGATTGGTTACACTAGGCTAGGGGTGTACAAAGGAAATTGACAAACTGTACTAACCCGATAATCTGAGTCAAACCGAGAAAAAAACCCGACTATGGTTTGGCTTGATTTGATTTGGTGTTGGAAAAAAAACCCGATCATAATTGGTTTGGTTTGGTTTTAACTAAAGAAAGTTAAACCGAAACCAAACCAACCCGACATTATATTTATTGAAATTTTTGATATATAAATATATTTATTGTGATGTAATTTATAAATATTTCTTAAAAAATTTCATAATTTTATCTTTTAAGGTATTATCTTAAGGTTGGACTTACAACTTTTGATTGTTCCAATAAGTTTTATAGTCATTAATATTAGTAAATTAAATAATGCTAACAAAAGCTCAAACCAAAATCAAATCAATACTAATGCTAACAAAAGACATTCAATTATATAGTCAATACTACGAAGGGGAATGTATTGAATATCTATTTTTGTTTTACAATAATTTAGATTTAAATGCATCACCTATTTTTATCTTTTTTTAGCGTTTAGTCATGTAATTAATACTCCCTTATTAGTCTACTTACTTTAGCATGACTTATAGCCTGTTTGGCCAAGCTTCTAAAATCTGCTTATTTTGAGAAGTGCTTTTTTTCAAAAGTACTTTTAAAAAAAAGTGTTTTTTGGTGAGAAGCAGTTTGTGTTTGGCTAATTAATTTAAAAAGCACTTTTGAACAGTAATTAGTATTTGGCCAAACTTTTGAAAACTGCTTCTAAGTGTACTTTTCTCAAAAGTGCTTCTCAGAAAAATGCTTTTGAAGAGAAGCTACTTTTTTCTGCTTCTCCTCAAAAGCACTTTTTACCTTTCAAAAGCTTGGCCAAACACTCGAAAAAAGCACTTTTGGCCTAAAAAAAAAAGCTTGGCCAAACAGGCTATTAGTACTTTTAGATTATGTTTATTTTTATTATGGTTTTTTAATTAGCAATATATTTATATTACATAATTTTATTGTCTTTATTGTTGAATATTTTAGGATAATGCCACGACACATCTCATATTTTGTACATTAGTTTCTTGAAAAATACTTTATATAATTGTATCTTACAAGGAGTAAAGAAATATTTTGAACACAAGTTATATGTTTTGTTCTATGAAAATTTTACCGGAAAAAAATCCAAAAAACCCGAATAACTCAAAAATCCGAGAAAAATCGAGATTGAAAAACCCGAATTTTATTGGTTTGGTTTTGGTCTTTAGATTTAATAACCCGACACAATTGATTTGGTTTGGTAATCATAAAATCCGAACCAATCCGACCTATGTACACACCTAGGTTGTTTTCAACTTCCTTAAAACAAGTAAATGATTAATGATTAAGGAAAAGTGAAATGGTATATAAAGGGGAGTAGGAAGTAATAACTCCACTTGTTCCTCCCATTTCTTCTCCTCTATTTTACCTTGATTGTTTAAGCTTGATTATATTTTGTAGTCTTGAAATTAATATAGTATCACAAAAATATAAAATTAACTAGACTTGGGTTTAACTTTGTTAACTATCATTTGCATCTATATTCATTTTTTGTGTCACGTTTTAACTTGTGTCTGCTTTGCAAAAACAATTACAAGCGTACCCGCTTTTTCGCATAACTTCAGCATACGGGGCTGAAGTAGCAAAGGCAATCACGCAAAACTTTAGCATTCTAGTAGACGGACTTGAAGTTCAGCTCTAGAGCTGAAGTTTTTGTTTTGTAACTGGTGAACTTCAGCTCTAGAGCTGAAGTTTTTGTTTTTGTAACTGGCGAACTTCAGCTCTAGAGCTGAAGTTTTTGTTTCCCCCCCCACTTTAACCCTCTTATCACTAATCACATACCTTGCTCAATAGCAACAAAAACACCACATCCGCGCACGCACAC
Organism: Nicotiana tabacum; assembly: GCF_000715075.1. Lineage (NCBI taxonomy): Eukaryota > Viridiplantae > Streptophyta > Magnoliopsida > Solanales > Solanaceae > Nicotiana > Nicotiana tabacum. Next base: position 26,380,289 of record NC_134087.1, on the reverse strand, counting down.
AAATTGCACTTGCATAATAACAAGTTTACCTAGTAATTATTTTCACAGAATTTATGTTTATAACAGCAACATGTCAAAGCACAAACATTGTTAAATGCCATAAAAGGTGAAAATAACACTAAACAGAACAACAATTAAAAAGATGAAGGAAAAAAAAGTACTTCAAAACCAAACTCAATTTTTAACAGACACAGTCCTCGAAACAGAAAACCAAGGTCCAAAAGAAAAATGAAACATATACAGAAATAGAGGTTTTTGCAATCATCCCATGAACTGAAGTTCCATAGCAGCACCAACAGCAGCAGAAGGAAGGAGGAGGAGGAGGAGGAGGAGGAGAAAGGAGACTGAAGTTGTCACACCCTTTTTTTCAAACCAACCTTACTAAACCCTTTTAAAATAATAAAAAGATTTAAAGCTCAAAAGGTTTTTTAATTAAAAAGTGACAAAATATTGTGTTTAAAAGGAAATAACTCAGAGTCGCCACCTGATATTGATTTCAGTGTGCCAGCTCACCGTTTTTAAAAATAATTTTTCACACTTTGAACTCCAAAACATAAGTCTGCACCAGAGATTCGGGTAAGGGGGTTCATTTGACTCGGGGAGAAGGTGTTAGGCACTCCCCAAGTCCTGTGAAAGTCACGGTTGCGTACTCAATCTAGTTGGCTTTTAAAATATTCCAGTTGAGGTAATAACACACAAAAAGAAAATAAACAATCAAAAAAGGCTCGAGGTCATCCCCACCTAAATGAAAGAAAATTAAAAGAAGAAAAATTAAAGTTCTAAATTATCATACGCTATTTCTTCTACGATGTTCGCCACGACCTCCAATTACATTCACTTCGGGGCATACTCCCTGAAATAAAATATATACAAATCCCTCGGTGTATTTTCCGGATAAATTTAACTAAGGGAACGACCTCTCGCCTCGAAACTAATAAAAATCCTAAGGTTTGCCTACCCAAGTGTGGTCAGCCTAAGCATGCTCCCATCGATTAAAGCCATAAGACAAAAATAAGAAATAAATTGATAAAACAATTAAAGTCCAATTTATTCATGTGTTTAATGTTACTTCCCCCTACGAACCCTTCAAACGAATTTATCATTTCCCTAACTTAATCAAGAGCCCTGACCCATCATACTTCCAAATGTAACATCTTACTAGGAGTTAATCTTCATCATATTTTACTAATCAACGATACTAACTTAAACGTGAAGAATTCTTCTGGCAGAAACTTTCTATATCCTCCCTTCCCCCTTGTTCATGAACTTAGAAAAAGAACAACATTAATAAGACACATAGAAGAGATTGAAATTAATGAAACCAAGAGAGTGAGAAGTACCATAACTTAATCACATATTAATCAAACATTAATCAAAATATAAAGAGGAGGAAGAGGAAGAGGGGAATGGACCTGATACAGCAATCTTCCTTTAATAACAAGGAAGAAATCAGCGAGTACAAGCCTTGTGCCAAAATCCAAGCGAGAAAGTAAAGACGGAATGATGTAGGAACTGCGAACTGGAACACGCACGGCACCGGAAATCTCGGACTAAACCAAGCAAACTCCAGTGATAAATTCGAGCCACCCTCAAACTCAATCAACTTCCATTTTTTAAAATTAAATCAAAATTAGAAGAAGGAAACAGAAATGTATTTTTTTGATTTTATTTTTTAAACTTGATTAGAATTTAACCAAACCACAAAAATATTTTTGTATATGTTTTTGAATCTATATAAAAAAAAACGAAAATCAGAGATAAAAAAAAATTGAAAGGCAACCTTGTTTTCCCTAATCAAAACGTCTGAAATCTCCTCTCGTCTCTCTATTCCGAGGCCCTTCTGTTGCTCTTCCTCTCGGCAATCTCTATCTCGTCCCTTCCCCATTGTGTTTCTAGGGCATTCGGTTGATTCTTCTCTCCCATGATATCAAAGATCAGACTACTGAATTTTTGTATAGAGATGCTGAATGGTGAAAAGATAATGGAATGAGTATGTATGAAATAGAAGAGGCCAACAGAAAATTCTACATTAGGGTTCGTTATTCGCTGATGGCTTAGGGTGGTCTTCTAGGGCATGTGTTCAGTGTCTGTTCGTTGCTTGGGAGTGCAGCTGGCGGGGGGTGATTTTGGTTGGTGAAAGGGAGTGGTGGGCACTGGCTGAAGGGGTGGTCGTTTTTAGGAGTTCGTTGGTCTTCTTCTTTTGTTTTTTCCGTTGAGTGGTGTTGCGGCTGGGTTGGAGGTGAAGAAGCAGCCTCTGTCGAGATTGGGGTCTTAGGTTAGAAGAAGAAGATCCTCTCCATGGGTCTTTTGGGTTAAGGAGAAGGGTCTTCAAATTGGGCCTTTTTGGGGGGATTTGAAATTGGGCTCCATTTGGACAAGAAAAATTGAAGATTTCATTAATAAATTCAAGTTTCTTCCAAATTAGTATAAAATACTTGTAAAACATAAAATCACTCCTAATTGATTAAAGTAAAATTAAAAACTAAAAGTGAAACTATTTTTTTGGTATTTTCAAAAATTATATTAAAATAAAATAAAAATAGGTTCAAAGTAATATATCCTTCTAAAAATATCTAATACGTGAATTAAATAGAGAAATATGAAACTATTTTTTGTATTTTTTCAATTTTGTGATAAAAATAATATAAAAGAGTCAATATTAGTTAAAATAACTATATTAGACCTAAACTAAGTATTTAAATGCTAAAATATGTAAAATCTTGGGGAGGGTCAAAAATCACATGTCTACAGAAGTTATTTAAAAAGTGGGTACAAATTAAAAGTTTTTAAAAAAATGGGTATAGGTTAAATGGGGGCGACCAAATAGGGCGCCCCGTGCAATTTTTACTTCTAAATGTAACATGCTCTATGTATTTGGTGTTTTAGAAGTTATATTTTTTCCATTTTCCCTTTATCTTTTACCTTATTTGGAAATTCAAAATACAAAAGAAGCGAAAAAGAATGAAGAGGAAGGATACTGCAAGCTATTATAATAAAAATATAGAACTAAACTGAATATTGAATTTTTAGATTTATACTCCTGAAATTAATATTATCATAGTATTCTTACTATAACACATAAAGAACTATTTGTTTTGTTGAATTTTAAATTGTAGTATCTTAAAAGCAATAGTATAATATTTCTTTCTTTTGTTTTCGGAATTGAATTGCTTAATCTTGATATTATCATTTTGTTAGCATGATGTAAGATATCCTCAAATTTTGGCAAATGGCACAATGTCAAATCGTCAATACATAATATTAATGTTCATTAAAGCATTTTACTTTAACCAATAATTCAATTATATTTTCATCGATAAGAAAGATTTCGCCCAGCAATCTAGACCTTCAAATTAGCCCCGTAAAGTTCTTGGAAAGGAGTAAAGTGTACGCTTGTATAAAAATAGAGAAGCAACTCTTGAGAATTTTTTTTTTAAAAAAATAACCTTAATACAATTATATCATAGTTGATAATGTTATGGTTAGAGAATATAGAGAAGATAAAATTATTATATATAGAGTAAAGATTGATTTTTAATATTAAAAATTTTAGCAATAAATTTTTATACATATTCTAATAAAGACCGCGCGAAGCGCGGACAAATTAACTAGTTAATCTTATAATTCCATCTCCTATTTATTTTGTTGTTTGATTGAGTTTAATAGATGTATAGGAGACTTCTTATGTCTCCTTTTATTGTTGTTCTTTTATGTGATTGAATTGGTTAAATAACAAAATTTCAGTTATTTGTGTTAAACAGAAATAAAAGGGAATATTTGTATATCATGCAATTTTAGAAGTATTCACTTCACACATAACAAACAAGTCTTTCTTCATTCCCCAATGATTGAAATACCTAAATATAATTGACATTAGTAAATATAGTAAGTTCGGCGCTGAATTATTCTGGAAATGTTATTTTTGCAATGAGTAGGATTTGCAAAATAAATCATTCGCCAAAATAATGAAATTATGGTGGAGTAAGGGGGGAGAGAGAGATTAATATAGGCATAGCTTAATCCTAACCACATAAATGATAAATATGTTATACAATTATAGGAGTTAATTATATGGTGAAGTCAAGTGGCAAGCAAAAATGAAACCACTTGACAATTTTAAGACAACATTAATAATTAAAAATTATAAATAGAAATATAATTAATGGAAATACTTGAATGAATCTTATACATAATCTAAATAGAGAAAACTTATTAAATTTGATATGAGAAAGCTTTGTTTAAGTATGATAAGAAATGACATGCATGTATATAAGGACACATAACTAAATTCTAACAAATAAAGAAAAAAATAAAAATATTTAATAATAAAATAAATTAGAGATAATGTGAGGATATTTCTACTAAGAATTACTTTAGAAAATAAAATAAAGTAAATATATAATACTTAAAAATATTATTGATAAGTTTAAATAATATAAGAATTGCAATCAATATTTATAAAAATTAAAATTTATTTAATTTAATATAAAAAATATTATATATTTATCTATATTATATTAAAAATAGTAGCGGATAAAAATATTAAATAAAGTGAAAAGTTAAAAAAGATCATATGAAAACGTGATAATATTACATATTAGATAACATTATAGTAAAAGTAAGAAAACTAATTAAAATTCAAAAACATCTATACTAAAAATAAAAGAAAAATACTATTTGAACTTGAGATTAGAAAGACCTTAAAGTTATGATGAGTACGCTCAAAATACAGATATGACGACAAAATAATCTTGCTAGATAAAGAAAACTAAAAAATTGATACTAATGAAAATTATGATGAGTACGCTCAAAATACTAAAAAATTGATACTAATAAATAAATATTTTATGTAGGTAATTTCACTAATGAAAATTAAAAGTGAAATTTGTATCTTGAAATTAAAAGAAAATACCAAATAAATGCACGTAATACCAAAAATTATTATAAGAATATTCAATAGATTTGAAACATTATAAAAGAACTTATGTATTATTCCCTTTGTTTTAGTCTAGATGACCAATTTCGCTTATCGAGAGTCAAATTGCATAAGGTTTGACCAATATTTTAAAATATATTTTGTTATCATATTGACACGAGAAAAATTGTAACTTATAGTACTTTTCGTGTAGTTTTGTATATCTAAATTTTAATTTTAAAATACTAAATTGAATTTAGCTTCAAAATTTAGTCAAATTGATTGTCGATAAGAGAAATGTGTCATCTAAATTGAAACAGAGGAAGTAATTTTTAGACTAATTTATAGTTATATTTTAAAATAAAATATGATATTATTTTGAATATAGGTAAAATATTTATGTAAAAAGTTAATTAAAATTTCTTAGTAAGGAAGAGAATGTATAAAGAGGAAAATAGAGATAGTGCGAGGATACTTTTATTTTTAAATTTATTAAAATAAATAAATAAATTTCTTAAATAATACTCAAAAAGGTTATTAATAGATTTAAATAATGAAAGAGATCTGAATAAGAGGATAATAGTGTAAAAACACATTAAATTTCGAGAATAATTTTTTTTACATTTATTAATAATTATTAAAAGGGTAATAAACAAGACATTAAGTCAATTTATAATGTAATAAAAAATCACATTACAGTATAACAATATTAAGTAATAAATAATGTAAAAACTATAAGCAATGAACAATAAAGAGAAAAAAATTATGTCTAACAATGTAGAAGGATAAGACTTATTTGAATTTGAGATAAAAAAAATAAAGTAGTAGTAAGAATTTTGTTAAAATAATATAATTTAATGTACTCAAACAAGACAGATCACAACGTTGCATATTTAGTATTCCTTAATATTGACCGTAAAATATAATACAAGTGTCAAAATTATGAAGTTGGGTTCTTACAGATATAGAAAAAGAAAATATGTTATCTACTATGAGATTTGAAAATGGTTTCATGTGATGCTTCTTAATTAATATTAAATAATTATTTATAATCTCTATATAGAAGATTTAATTTTAAGGTTATTTGCACATAATTAAAATAATCTAAATCATTGTTTGACATGAATTATGTCCGCACATCGTGCGGGTACTAATACTAGTACAACTTAAAAAGCAAGATGAAAACAATGTGGTTAAGCCATGTGGCAAGCTAAAATGAAGTCACTTGGCAATTTTAAGACAACAAAAAAAATCTAGGCGTAATACATACGGAGACACCTAAAGTTGGCACAATCTTTCACTTAGACACTTAAATTAGGCCTCTTTCCAATTAAACACGTTTCCTAGGCAATTCTCATACCAATTAGACACGTTTTTTGCTGGCTTATTAATTAACCAAGCGCGTGTTCTGCAATCTCCGTCTACGTGGCAAAAGTAACCATTAAAAATCGTGCCACATCATTTTTTTTGTCCACCTCAGTTATATAGTGTTATTTCCACTAAAATTCAGCTCCGGCAACATGGTTAGAGGCACTTCTCAAATCCGATATCGAAAATGAAGTGGTTCTTAACCCTTCTTCTCCCATTTTACACTCACCCAACAAACCACCACCCCACCCATCAACTACTCAGCAGCAGCTTCCGGAGCTTGTTAAGCCGGAAACTAGGTTCACCGGCGATCCGGGTCTGTTTGAATCCGGCGGTAGTAGTAATTTTCTCCGGCAGCAGAGTTCGCCGGCGGAGTTTCTTTCACATATTAACTCAGATGGTTACTTCTCAGGGGTAGCCATTGGAGGGGAGCAAAGAAGTTGTCGTAGGTGGCAACGGGTCAAACTCAAAGAGATAGATAGTGAGATAATAAAAGGGGGAAAAAGAATAGTTGGCGAACCCTTTAGATTTAAGTGTGAAAACAAGAAAAATGAATAAAAGAAAAGTTTCATATGGAAAAATGAAAGGAAAAAAAAACAAATGTACTATACAATAGTAGGGGAGCTGATATGGTGGGAAATGAAGAAGATGATGGAATGCAGTTTGGGGTTGGGGTTGGGGGGGGGGGGCGAGGGGATGGGGGATTTAGTGAAAATAGGGTTTTTTGTGGTCAAATATATTTTTAATATTTAATTAATTGAAAAATGCCATGTTTATTTCATTCACGCGCTCAAGGAGACTAAGAAATACTTTCTTTGCCATGTCATAGTTTTGTGTTTAATTGGTACAGTTTGAAATGAATTCTTGTGTCTAATTGGAAAGAGGCCTAATTTAAGTGTCTAAGTGAAAGATTGTGCCAACTCTAGGTGTCTCCGTATGTATTACGCCAAAAATCTATCTATATTTATATTAAAAGGAGAGTAGTTTGCAATGTGGTTAAGCCAAGTGGCAAGCTAAAATGAAGCCACTTGGCAATTTTAAGACAACAAAAAAAAATCTATCTATATTATATTAAAAGGAGAGTAGTTTGCAATGTGGTTAAGCCAAGTGACAAGCTAAAATGAAGCCACTTGGCAATTTTAAGACAACAAAAAAAATCTATCTATCTATCTATAATTAAAAGCAGAAGACAAAAGCACCTCATGAAGCCAAATGGCAGAACAATAGAATGACACATGGCATAATTAGTTATAAAATTAGTTATTGGTTATTCTTTTTAATTTAAATATATCTAAAAAATAAAAATATTAAAAAAACTACCATATATATGTATATGTATATATATATGTATATAATTGGTTATATATATATATATATATATATATATATATATAGGTTACTTTAATTTAATTAATAAATATAGATTTCTTATATATATCTATATTAATAATTAACTATAATAAAAAAAAATAAAAAAAATTATATAAAAAAATAACTACCAATTCAAATTGGGTGGGAGTAGTTTCAAGTTGGAATTTTTAAATTATAAGAAAATAACTACCCATTCAAATTGGTAGTTATTTTTAATTAATAATTAGTTTTTGGTTATTATTTTTGAATTTAAGTATATATAAAAAACGAAAATTAAAAAATACAAAACTACCATATATATTGGTTACTTTAATTAAATTAATAAATATAGATATCTTATAATTAACTATAATAAAAAAATCAAAATATAAATATATGTAAAAATAACTACTCATTCAAATTGGGTGGGATTAGTTTAAAGTTGGAGTTTTTAAATTATTTTAATTTTTAAAAAGCAAAAAAAAAAAGCTATAAAAAACGAAAAAAAGAGAAGAAAAACTACCCATCCAAATCGGGAGTAGTTTCAAATGTGAGATTTAAAATAAAAAACGAAATTAAAAAAATAATAAATTATCAGTTCAAATTGGGGAGTAGTTTTAAGTTGGAGTTTTAAAATTATTTGAAAATAAAAAAACAAAAATAAAGAAATAAAAAAACTTCAGAGAAAAATATTAATAACGTAATATGCTAATAAAACTTTCTATTAACAATGTAGTAGCATTAAATATTTGAAAATATAATAAAGAAAAATACATAACAAAAAAGTTATTCGATGCGCTGCCTGTATAAGTCCCGTTAGTTTAACAAAGATTTTATTCACTAAAATTTAAATAATTTAGATAATATTATTAAGAACAACAGAATCTATATATAACTAAAAGGAGAGGAAAAAGCCCTTTCGTTAAGCCAAATGGCAGCTTAAAAATAAGCCACATGACATAATTAGTTAAATTATTAGAAAATAACTACCCATTCAAATTGGTAGTTATTTTTAATTAATAATTAGTTATTGGTTATTATTTTTGAATTTAAATATATATAAAAACGAAAATTAAAAAATACAAAACTACCATATATATATATATATATATATATATATATATATATTGGTTACTTTAATTGAATTAATAAATATAGATATCTTATAATTAACTATAATAAAAAAATCAAAATATATGTAAAAATAACTACTCATTCAAATTGGGCGGTATTAGTTTAAAGTTGGAGTTTTTAAATTATTTTAAAATAAAAAAACAAAAAAAAAGCTATAAAAAACGAAAAAAAAGAGAAGAAAAACTAAAAAACAAAATTAAAAAAAATAATAAATTATCAATTCAAATTGGGGAGTAGTTTTAAGTTGGAGTTTTAAAATTATTTGAAAATAAAAAAACAAAAATAAAAAAATAAAAAAACTTCAGAGAAAAATATTAAATAACGTAATATGCTAATGAAACTTTCTATTAACAATGTAGTAGCATTAAATATTTGAAAATATAATAAAGAAAAATATATAACAAAAAAGTTATTCGATGCGCTGCCTGTATAAGTCCCGTTAGTTTAACAAAGATTTTATTCACTAAAATTTAGATAATTTAGATAATATTATTAAGAACAACAGAATCTATATATTACTAAAAGGAGAGGAAAAAGCCCTTTCGTTAAGCCAAGTGGCAGCTTAAAAATAAGCCACATGACATAATTAGTTACTAAAATTATTATTTAGTTAATAATTAATTATTGGTTATTCTTTTTGAATTTAAATATATATAAAAAATGAAAATAAAAAAAATATAAAACTACCATATATATGAATATATTCATATATATATATATATATATATATATATATATATATATATATATTAATTGATTACTTTATTTGAATTAATAAATATAGATATCTTATAATTAACTATATAAAAAATGAAAATATAAATATAAAAAAAAACTACCCATTCAAATTGGGTGGGAGTAGTTTCAAGTTGGAGTTTTTAAATTATTTAAAAATAAAAAAATAAAAATAAAGTAATAAAAAAAAACTTCAGAGAAAAATATTAAATAACGTAATATGCTAATGAAACTTTCTATTAACAAAGTAATAGTATTAAATATTGAAAAATATAATAAAAAAATCCATAACAAAAACGTTATTCGATGCGCTGCCTTTATAAGTCCCGTTAGTTTAACATAGATTTTATTCACTAAAATTTAGATAATATTATTAAGAATAACATAATAAAATTTAAAATAAAAAAAAATCAATAGTAATAAATTATATATCTTCTCATATATTACAAAAAGAAAGCGAATACTAAATATTGTTTAATATAATAAAGAAAAATAGAACAAAAAAGTTATTCACTGACTATATAAGTACGTTTGATTTAATAGAGATTTCATTATTGGGTATATCGTATTGACAAACAAGATGACAATTGAATTTTATTAAAGCAATACGATCTAATAGGATCAAACAAGCCTGATCATAATTTAATTTAATTAATATTTTTTTAATATTGACCGCGCATCGCACGGGTATGACTACTAGTTATATTAAAAGGAGAGTAGTGAAGCATGTGATTAAGCCAAGTGGCAAGCTAAAATGAAGCCACTTGGCAATTTTAAGACAACATTAATTATTAAAAATTATAAATAAAAATATAATTAATGGAAGTAGTTTAATGAATCTTATACATAATCTAAATAGATCTTAGACAAATCTAATCTATACATGTATATTTGTATCTATATGTATATCTATATTTATATCTATATATTGATCCACTCATAGCTTTTTTTCTATATTAGCTAGAAATATGGAAGTGAAAAATTAATTAAACATTAAAAAACTATAATAGAAAAAAATAAAAAATACAGAAATACGTAAATTGAGATAATCTATGACTATTTATATTTTGGAGTATGTTAAAATATAAAATAAAATTAAAATTTATTTATGATATTAGAAATTAAAGACAACAACAACAACAACAACGACCCAGTATAATCCCACAAGTGGGGTCTGGGGAGGGTAATATGTACGCAGACCTTACCCCTACCCCGAAGGGTAGGGAGGCTGTTTCCAGGAGACCCTCGGCTCAAAAAACAATAGGAGATGATATATTAGTACCATAAAAATGCGTAATAAAAATAACAACAATATATAAGAGATATGAAATATGAAATATAGGATATTAAATACGAAAATACGAAAATACGAAATAGATGGCTGGTATAGTACAACTAGAAGGTAAAGCCCTGCCTCAATAGACGACCAATGACATTCCTAGTCTAACTCCTAACTGGATAGTCTCCCTCTATTGTGTTGTAGAAATATTTACACTCTCCCCTAACCTACAACCCTAATGCTCGACCTCCATAAATCTCTATCAAGGGCCATGTCCTCAGTAATCCTAAGTCGTGCCATGTCATGTCTGATCACCTCTCCCCAATACTTCTTAGGTCTCCCTCTACCTCTCTGCGTGCCCACTACAGCCAGTCGCTCACACCTCCTCACCGGTGCATCAGTGCTCCTCCTCTGAATGTGCCCGAACCATCTGAGTCTCACTTCCCGCATCTTGTCCTCCATGGGGGCCACACCCACCTTCTCTCGAATATCTTCATTCCTAATCTTATCCATCCTTGTATGCCCGCACATCCACCTCAACATCCTCATCTCTGCTACTTTCATCTTCTGGGTGTGTGAGTTCTTTACCGGCCAACATTCAGTTCCATACAACATGGCAGGCCTAACCACTGCTCTATAAAACTTTCCTTTTAGTAACAGTGACACTTTCTTGTCACACAAGACTCCCGACGCTAACCTCCACTTCATCCACCCCACCCCTATACGGTGTGTGACATCCTCGTCAATCTCCCCGATCCCCTGAATAACCGATCCAAGGTACTTGAAACTACCTTTCTTGGGAATGACTTGAGAGTCAAGCCTCACTTCAACTCCCGCTTCCGTCGGCTCAACTCCAAATTTGCACTCGAAGTATTCCGTCTTCGTCCTACTCAACTTGAAACCTTTAGACTCAAGAGCATGTCTCCAAATCTCTAGCCTCTCGTTGACGCCGCCTCTTGTCTCGTCAATTAGAATAATGTCATCAGCAAATAGCATGCACCATGGAACCTCCCCTTGAATATGATGAGTCAGTGCATCCATCACCAGGGCAAATAGGAATGGGCTGAGCGCAGACCCTTGGTGCAACCCCGTAATAACTGGAAATTGTTCAGAGTCGCCTCCTACTGTACTAACCCGAGTCTTAGCTCCATCATACATGTCTTTAATCACCCTAATATAGTTACTCGGTACCCCTTTATCCTCTAAGCAGCTCCATAGGACCTTCCTAGGAACCTTATCGTACGCTTTCTCCAGATCAATAAACACCATGTGGAGATCCTTCTTCTTATCTCTGTACTGTTCCACCATCCTCCTAATAAGGTGGATAGCTTCTGTGGTAGATCGTCCCGGCATGAACCCGAACTGGTTGTCTGAAATAGACACCGTCCTTCGCAATCTCATTTCTACCACTCTCTCCCAAACTTTCATGGTATGATTTAGTAATTTGATGTCCCTATAGTTGTTACAGCTCTGGACATCACCTTTGTTCTTATACAATGGGACCATTGTACTCCACCTCCACTCTTCAGGCATTTTATTAGTCTTGAATATAACACTAAACAATGCAGTAAGCCATTCCAAGCCTGCTCTACCCACACACCTCCACAGTTCAACCGGAATTTCGTCTGGCCCAGTAGCTCTGCCCCTTCTCATCTTACACATTGCCTCCATGACTTCATCGATCTCAATGTCCCTACAATTACTTACTTCACGGTGACTGTCGGCATTCCTCGATTCCCCAAGTATAATGTCCTGATCCCCTTCTTCACTTAGAAGTTTATGAAAGTATGTCTGCCACCTCCTCTTAATCTGGTCATCTCCCATCAAAACTTTGTCGTCATCATCTTTTATGCACCTCACTTGGTCCAGATCCCGAGTTGTCCTCTCTCTCGCCTTAGCGATTCGGAATAACTTCTTCTCCCCACCTTTGTTCCTTAGCTCCTCATACATACGAGTAAAAGTTGTTGTCTTAGCCTCCGTCACTGCCATCTTTGCCTCCTTCCTAGCTACCTTGTACCTTTGACTGTTCTCTCTCTTCTCCTCCTCGTCAGTGCTCCCTACTAACCTTAGGTAAGCCGCCTTCTTTGATTCCACTTTACCTTGGACAACTGCATTCCACCACCAATCTCCTTTGTGTCCACCATAGTGACCCGTAGATATCCCTAACACCTCTCTCGCCGCCTTTCTTATACAGTCCGCCATCGTCGACCACATTGTGCTCGCGTCCCCACTACTTCTCCAAGCTCCCATTGCCGATAACCTTCCTTCCAACTCTTTAGCTTTATCCTTAGTTAAGGCGCCCCACCTAATCCTGGGGCGTCCTTGTACTGACCTCTTCTTTCTCCTTATCCTAATACAAATGTCCATCACCAAAAGCCTATGCTGCGTTGAAAGGGTCTCACCTGGGATAACCTTGCAGTCCTCGCACAACCTTCTGTCGCATCTCCTGAGGAGTAGATAGTCAATCTGAGTCTTCGCCACCGAACTTTGGTAAGTAACCAAATGTTCATCTCGCTTCGTAAAACTCGAATTTGCAATGACTAGATCGAAAGCCTTGGCAAAGTCCAGCAGCGCAATGCCCCCTACGTTCCGCTCTCCGAAACCAAATCCGCCATGCACCTCCGTGTACCCACCTGCAGATAACCCAATATGACCATTGAAATCTCCTCCTATGAATAACCTCTCAGAAGGCGGTATACTACGAACAATCTCATCCAACCCCTCCCAAAATTTCCTTTTAATATCCTTATCCAAGCCTGCTTGTGGTGCGTACGCGCTAATGACATTTAAAGTACCCTCACCCACCACCAACTTAATAGTCATTAGCCTATCATTCACCCGCCTGACCTCTACCACGGACTCCCTAAGATGGCTATCTACCAGGATACCCACTCCATTCTTACCCCTCAGGACACCAGAGTACCACAACTTATACCCATCCACATTTTTCGCCCTCGATCCGACCCACCTAGTCTCCTGGACACACGCTATATTAATCTTCAAGTTAAGCCAAGTGGCGTATTGAGAAAAAGCCACTTGGCATTTTTATGAAATCTATTTGTTGGATTCTATTTGTATAACATTGAAAAAAATATTATTCGATATTCTTTTGTATCTAATTATTAATTGGATAAAAAATCTGTTGGGAAAGAAAGATGAAATCAAGCTATCCATAAACATATATTACCATATCTAGATTATATTATATATAAGTTCATGGTTTCCGTCAAAAAATTATTATTTGATGTTCTTTTGTATCTAATTAATAATTAATTTTTTTTGGTGGGAATGAAATATGAAATAAAGTTGTCCGTGAATATATATAACCATATTTGGAGTAATATTACATATGACAAATATACTATTAAAATATGAAATTAATACTTTGAGTTAATATGAGTAAGAGAAAAAGGTATGAAATATCCTGCTGACATAAAAATGGAAAGAAAAAATTCTTTCCAAAAACGTGTTATGGACCAAAGTCCAAAAATAAGTAAAAGAAAAAGATCATTGTGACATGACAATATATGATTACTCACACTTGCCATACAAAATTACAGGATCATCGATTTCTAATACTAATAAGGATTTCTTTTATGGTAGGCATCCTTTTTCGAGAAAGAATCAATTATAATTTTATTTTGGATCTTACACATTAATTTTAAGTTGAAATAATAAATCTATATTTAGTACAAGCTTTGTATGTGACCTTATTTGCGAACAATATATATTAATATAGGTATCATATACATTACTATACCTATTTTTAATTAAATTTTGTGTATAATTCAAATATGGTACGTATTCTTTTTCAAGAAAGAATTAATTAAATAAATATTTTGTCTTACGTCTATATTATACTAAAAATAGACTGAAAAATTTAAGAAAGAATTAATTAAACTAAAATGTTCTCTTTTTAATGACCAAAGTAGAATCTTTTGGTCGTACACACACAAAAAAGACACAATTTTCATTAAGCAGACCAATATACTATAATTATAGGTATCTTTAATTAAATTTTGTGTATAATTCAGTTATGGTAGGTATCCATTTTTTTAGAAAGAATCAATTAAAATTTTGTTTTATATCTTACACATTAATTTTAAGTTGAAATAATAATTCTATATTTAGTACAAGTTTTGTATCTGACCTTATTTACGAACAATATACATTATTATAGATATTTTTAATTAAATTTTGTGTATAATTCAGTTATTGTAGGTATTCTTTTTTAAGAGAGAAATAATTAAATAAACATTTTGTATCTTACATCTATATTATATTAAAGGAAATAATATTGAAAAATGAACAAGAGGTCAAAGGAAAACGACAAGAAAAATTAAGGCTTGGTGGTTAACAAATTTTAATTAACCACAAAAAAAATGTTGAAAATTAAAATAAGCCAAAAGCTAAAAAATGAAGATCCATATCATTTTTTGCGCACTCATTCATACAAATAGATTTACACATACCTTTTTAAAAATTAGGATTTCATATACTTAAAAATTGATTTACTAGATTGTCTTTCCTTAGGAATCTTTATTTAAACAACTTTTGCTTATGTTTGGCTTCTCTACATTACTTAGGGTTTAGCTTCCACATAAACTTCTGCAAAGTATAGCTCCAAACTATAACTATATCAGCGAAATATTAATGTCCAAAATGAGTTGGAATTTAAAGGGTCGTGTTGTTAGATTATGACACATTCCAGATCGCGAGAAACTAGAAAATTCTAATTTAATTGAATTAATTATTCAAGATGAAAAGGTACATACTCTTTTACATGTTATTTTTTTCGAGTTGTGATGTATTTTCTTCAACTTATGCACCTTACTAACTTAAATTTCTTTTCAAATTTTTTATTTTAGGGAGATTGAATTCATGCAACTATTGGAATTTTCGTACTTTCAATACAAGCATTAGGAAATGTAAGGTGTCTTACGCATAATTAGGTTTTCAATTTTCCAAAATGTTAGTGACAGAGGTTTACCAGAAATTCTTGAGTTTTTACTCATATTTTTTTGTAGTGATAAACCTCAATACTGAGGACAACTTCTGAAAAATGCACTGCAATATGTAATGAGCATTTGCTACAAAAATGTTCCCTTAGGAACGTGCTACATATCAAGCAAATTGTATAGCATCATTATTTTTTGTGGAACATTCATATCAAACAAATTGTATAGTATCATTATTTTTTATGGAACATTTATTAGGAGATGGAATGAAAGTTTTACTGAAGTCTTAAAATGTTTTTAATGTTTGGTTGTAAAGATGGTATTAACACTAACATATTAAACTTTATGGTGTAGATCGTTCTTTTTAATTATCCGCGCATCGCGCGGGTACTAATACTAGTATGCTATAATACAATTATAGGAGTTATATGGTGATATATATTTTGTTAATAGGACGTAGGTGTTTTTAGATCAAAGAAGAAGACCTTGATTTTAATTTGTAGGATTAACTAAATGATGATGATGTAATTGAGACGATAATTTGAACAGTCAATCTAATTATTATTATGTGATGAAACAGTTGGCCAACTTACTAATATTGAAGATTAATAAATTACCTCTATCTGTTTTATATTCTAAACAGAGTGAGTGACCTGTGTCCAACATTCCAAACTAGATGATTATTTATGCTAAAAGTTCCTATTTTCTTAGTTTCAAGAAATTTGTCTGATTTAAAAAAAAAAAGAAGGAATTTGTCCATTATCACTAACATCTTTGTTTCTGCATTACTTCCTCGAAACTTCTTTTTTTCACGTACTCACTCCATACTGAATCAGAAATTAGTTATATATATATATATATCAAGACGTGTCTTTCTTTCATTACGAAATACATTGGCGAGTTCAGAGACCAAATTAGGATTTAAAGTTTGTAAATGGGAGATTCTAGTCTTTTTAAATTATTAAGTCATAAATTAATAATTTATATATATTCCATGAATATTATTTATAAAATAAATACAGGGTTTGAACCAAAGCTATTAAGTTCAGCCGAGCCCGTAAATCGAAGCTCTCCACCACTCCGCGAGTTCATGGAGCGATAGAATCCAGTATTTCAGCATCGATATATATATATATATATATATATATATATATATATATGCTTTTTAATTGCCTCTCTAATATATAACTTAAAGAGTTTAAATTTTAGAAAAGAAGGGCTTTTTGTTTGAATGAACGAAATGTATCTTTTTGACACTGTTTTCTTTTAATTAATATGACCTAATGCCATGCATGTGAGATTTCTTCTGAATTTCCTAGTAAGAACTAAGAAGCAGTGGAACCAGTGGAGAAAAGTAATAGTACGTAGTATTTCTTCTTATTCTTCCCTACTTTTTCATGTACACTTGGTGTTCTTTAAAACTTAACCAAAGATGACAACAAAATACCCTAATTGTTAATTATATCTTTTTAAAAGTATCATTATACACATAAAGTGGCCAGATATACAAAACCATAAATTACTTTTTTCTAAATAATTTTAGCGCCGCGTTCTTATCTTCATGTATACAGACGAAAAGGTTTGACGTGGAACTTTCAAATACAAGAGTATATTATATATATCATTATATACGTAATTAGGAAGGGAATGTATGTTGTACAAAATTCCAAATCACTACTTTTTCAATTATAGTTACTTTAATTAGTACTATGATCAAGTGGCATTGAAAAGATTCTGTAACTTTAGCTATGATAATATTTGTTAAAAAATTTCAAATTCAACTTTCTGCCGAAAATGAAGAATCAGAGAGTTGGCAATACACAAAAATATAGAGAAGGAAAAACCAATCAGAGTCTTGGCACTTTTATAATTTGCCAGTTGATATGATAATTATGAATTTTATTTTTCTCCAACTTTACGCGTGATTGAAAATTGAAACTGACTAATTAAAAAATTCATAAAAAGCAAATCTTTGTAATGTATTACTAGTCCCTTTTCGTTATTTAATTTTTAATTTGTTACCAAATACCACTAAAGGTATTCTTCCCCAATACCTTCGATCTTGCTTCGTAGTTTCCCACGGAGAATTATCGTGTGAGAATATTGTTAGGATTGTGTGATTATCTCATTAAATACTTTAAGCTATTAGTTTAATCTTTTTATTTACTTAATTATATCTTCAACATCGTAATTAATGTGCAAGTCTAATTCTTTTTTATGATTTTTCAATTATCAAACCAAACCAATAAAAGTCGGATTTTGTAATCTCGATTTTTCTCGGGTTTTTGGGTATTTTCGGGTTTCTTTTCTTCATATTTATAGACTATAAAACTTATTGGAGCATCCAAAAATTATAAGTTCAAGCTTGAAATAATACGTTAAAATATAAAAATATGAAAAAGCTTGAGAAATATTTATCAACTACACTACAATAAATGTTTTTATGTATTAAATATATTTAAAACTTCTATACTTACAATGTCGGGTTGATTTAGTTTCGGTTTGACTATTTTTAGCTAAAACCAAACTAAATCAATTATGGTCGGATTTTTTTCCCCAACACCAAACTAAATCAAGCTAACCAAACCATAGTCGGTTTTTTTTTTCTTGGTTTGACTCGAATTTTCGGATTGGTGCAGTTTTTCGGTTTTATTTGTACAACCCTAGGTCAAACGCGAGAAATTCCTTCGGGTTTTTCCTTCTGACATTAGGCTATTGGAAATAAGAGACCAAAACCAGTGCACCACTTGATCTCTTTTGACCATGGGATCCATCAAGTATATATATCTATTTTTGGCAAATTATGTATATCATATCTATACTTTAACCCGAGGACCACAGGTTCACGTGAACCATGTTTTACATGGTTGATCCACCCCTGCTGATAATGAGTGAGAGTGGACTCATATCCATAACCTATTAAAACGATTATGTGACATTCTCGTCTAAAAGTTTAAGTTGTTAAAAAAAAAACTTTTTTTATTTATTAATTATATATTTTCAACAAAAATAATGCGCTAATGCCTCCCCCCCCCCCCCCCCCGAAAAAAATGATATTTGGTCGACAGTGACCAGAAAATTGGTCACCGGCCGTCGTAATTTAATCAAATTATTTTTAAAGCTTTGTAACTACATTATTATTATTCAAAAACGAGGGATTTTATCACTAAAAATATAGAGAAAAAAGAAAACTAAAAACCCAAAAGTTTTCGTTTTTTATCAAAATAAAAAGTAATATTCCTAGAAGTAGTAAACTATCCACCAGATCATTGGGTCACAATCACAAGCTGGCCAAATTAAAGCTGGTGGGAAAATCGGGGTAATATATAACACATATCCCTATCAAATCGTGCATATGGATATCATTATAATTTTATCTCTATATCTATTTTTCAATCTTTTAATAATACCTTATATATTCCTTTTGCTTTTATTTACTTATCATTTTGGCCTTTTGGGATTTGGCCACTGGCCATAGCAGAGTTGGAAGAATGATAGTACTGATCATTTCGAAGCCTATTTTCTTTTTTCTATTTTTTGGTAGGTCCAATCTATAAAATATTAAAATTTAATATTTATTAAATTTTTTTCATATACAATATTTATTTATTTTCGGGTAAAAAATTATTGATTTTACCTAAACAAAATCATGCATATGCTGAACATTAATATTGTTAATTTCTTGAGATAAAATTTGTACAACATTTTTTTTCTCTCTGGTTTTTTAATTAGCTGAGAGTGATTACAATAACAACAATAACCCAGTAAAATCTCATAAGTGGGGTCTGGGGAGGGTAGTATGTACGCAGACCTTACCCCTACCCCGAAGGCGTATAGATGTTGTTTCCGAAAGACCCTCGGCTCAAGATAATAAGAAAAACAAAAGGAGAGAATATTAGTTTCACCACAGAGATCATAGGAAAAATAGGAACATAAATTGCAGAAGAAAAATACAAGGCAGAAATGATGGCTAGTAAATAGATCTTGCACCGAAAAGAGAAAGTATTAAGACATGGCAATGCCCCTAGTTATTTTAGACTAAAACCTTACAAAACTAGGCTCACAACGGTACTAAGTAACGCGAGACTCAACTACCCTACAACCGTAATAATCGACCTCCACAACTTCCTATCAAGTGTCATGTCCTCGGAAATCTGAAGTTTCGCCACATCCTGCTTGATCACTTCTCCCCAATGCTTCTTAAGTCTCCCTCTACCTCTTCTCGTGCCCTCAACAACCAGCCGCTCACACCTCCTTACTGGAGCATCTGGGCTTCTCCTCATTACATGCCCAAACCATCTGAGCCGCGCTTCCCGCATCTTGTCATCAATGGGAGCCACGTGCACCTTCTCCCAAATATTATCATTTCTAATCTTGTCCATCCTAGTGTGCCCGCACATCCACCTCAACATTCTCATTTCTGCTACTTTCATCTTTTGGATATGTGAGTTCTTAATAGGCCAACACTCAGCTACATACATCATAGCCGGTCTAACCACCAATTTATAGAACTTGCCTTTGAGTATCGTCGGCACTCTCTTATCACACAAAACTCTGGATGCTAACCTCCACTTCATCCATCCTACCCCGATACGGTGTGCGATATCTTCATCGATCTCCCCTCCCCCGTGGATAACTGACCCAAGGTACTTGAAGTTGTCTCTACTTGGGATAACCTATGATTCAAGCCTCACATCCACGCCACTTCCCTCGGCTCAGTGCTGAAAATACACTCCAAGTATTTTGTCTTCGTTCTGCTCAGCTTGAAACCTTTCGACTCAAGAGTTTGTCTCCAAACTTTCAGTCTCTCGTTAACATCGGTTCGTGACTCATCGATCAGAACTATGTCATTAGCAAATAGCATGCACCATGACACCTCCCCTTGGATATGGTTTGTTAACGCATCCATCACCAGGGCGAATAAGAACGGACTGAGCGCAGAGCCTTGGTGTAACCCCATTTCAACCGGGAAATGCTCAGAGTCGCCTCCTACCGTCCTAACCCGAGTCTTATCCCCATCATACATGTCCCTAATCGCCATAATATAGGGAACCGACACACCTTTTGTCTCCAAGCATCTCTAGAGAACTTCTCTAGGAACCTTGTCATACGCTTTCTTTAGGTCAATAAACACCATGTGCAGATCCTTCTTTCTCTCCTTGTACAGCTCCACCAACCTCCTAACAAGATGTATAGCTTTTGTGGTTGAACGACCCGGCATAAACCCGAACTGGTTGTCTGATATAGACACTGCCATCCCTACCCTCGCTTCAACGACCCTCTCCCATACTTTCATGGTATGACTCAGTAATTTGATACCCCTATAAATGTTACAACTCTGGATATCATCTTTGTTCTTATACAATGGAACCACCGTACTCCACCTCCACTCATCCGACATCCTCTTTGCCTTAAAAATAACATTAAATAACCCAGTCAACTACTCCAAACCTGCTCTCCTTACACACTTCCAAAATTCCACTAGGATCTCGTCTGGTCCGATTGCTCTGCCTCTACTCATCTAACGCATAGCCCCTACGACCTCCTCAACCTTGATATGCTTGCAATGCCCGAGGTCACGGTGACTCTTGGAATGCTCCAATTCTCCTAGCACAATATCCCGATCTCCTTTTTCGTTCAGAAGTTTATGGAAGTAAGTCTGTCATCTCCTCTTAATCTGGGCATCTTCCATCAGTATCCTACCATCTTCGTCCTTGATGCATCGTACTTGGTCCAAATCCCGAGCCTTCCTCTCTCTCAACTTGGCCAGCCGGAATAACTTCTTCTCCCCGCCCTTTTCCCCTAGTTCCTCATACAAATGACCATAAGCCGCAGTCTTAGCCTCTGTGACTGACAATTTAGATTCCTTCCTAGCTACCTTATATCTCTCCATGCACGCTCGCCTCTCCTCCTCACTTATGCTCCCCACCAACTTCAGGTATTCCACCTTCTTCGCTTCCACTTTACCTTCGACCACTTCATTCCACCACCAGTCTCATTTATGCCTACCAGAGACACCGGTCGAGACCCCTAACACCTCTCTCGCAGACGCCCTTATACAGTCTGTTGTTGCTGACCACATAGTGTTTGTGTTCCCACTGCTCCTCCAAGCTCTCATAGCCGACAACTGCCACTCCAACTCTTGGGGTTTATCCTTAGTCAGGGCTACCCATCTGATTCTCGGTGATCCCCGAGCATAGCGTTTCCTCCTCTCTAACCTAATACCAACGTCTATCACCAAGAGTCTATGCTGCGTCGCGAGTGTTTCACTCGGAATCACCTTGCAATCCTTGCACAACCCACTGTCACACCTCCTGAGGAGGAGATAGTCAATCTGAGTCTTTGCTGCCGCATTTTGAAAAGTAACCAAATGCTCCTTCCTCTTTGGAAATCTCGAGTTCGCAATCACCAACCCGAAAGCCTTAGCGAAGTCCAACAGCGTGGTAACTCCTCCGTGAAATAGAAACTGGAGTATCGATCGAGCATCTATATAAAACCTGATTCTCTTTAATTCTTGGAATTAATAAACTTAATTACAAAGAATGGGCAGGGTCTTTTCATGTTTGGTTTAGATAGAGTGACGAACATAGTGTTGATGATAATACCTACTACGCACATTCCAACTTGTTTGGGGAATCAAACAATTTTTTTTAATGATTCTTAAAAATATCTTTAACTATAATTGTAAAGTATACGTTACTTTAATTTTAGAGATAATTTTATCCATAATTATTGAACTTTTGTGTTTGTTACCCGAAAGTCACTTTTTTTTTGTTACGTAAAAATCATTCAACTTTGTGTTCATTACACAAAAATCACTTTTCTTTCTTTTGTTACATAAAAATCATTTTACTTTGCTCTAGTTATCACAAAAGTCACATTTTTATTTGAAAAGTCTATTATGCCCTTGAAATTATATAAACCTTCATATTTATGTAATACCTTCTATATTATATACTATATAATATATTTTTAACTATGTATTTTATTTATAAATAATTATAATATATTCGTATTTTAAATTTTTTCATAACTTTAATTTTCAAGATATATTAGTAGTGTTAAAAAATAACTTTTTTCAGCAATTCTATTTTTTGAATTTAATTGACCGACCAACTTTGGTCGGTATGCCCTACTGACAACACATTATTGGTCGCGTTTTGGATGGTTATTGGCCATTACCGACCAACTTTGGTCAATTTTTTTGGACGTTTTTTCCCGAATTTCTAGTTGTGTAATTTTCAAAATAACCAATTGCCCAGGTAAATCCCCAAGAAAATATCCCCAACTAAATTCGCATGTAGTACTTAGGGATTTTCCTTCAGATTAATATATGATTTGTTCCTCGTTTTTTTGTTTGTTTACCCTGCGAATTTTCTCACGGAAATATTGCCGATTTATTTCTCTACTAATATATATTAAAGTTACTGACAAATTTAATAACGCTACTAATATATTTTGAAAATTAACGTTAAGAAAAAATTAAATGTATGAATATATTATAAAAATAATAAATAAAATAATATTAAGTTATTTTATTTATAAATAAAATACATAGTTAAAAATATATTATATAGTATATAATATATATAGAAGGTATTACATAAATATGAAGGTTTATATAATATTAAGGGCATAATAGACTTTTCAAGTAAAAATGTGATTTTTCTGATAACTCGAGCAAAGTAAAATGATTTTTGTATAACAAAAGAAAGAAAAGTGACTTTTGTGTAATGAACACAAAGTTGAATGATTTTTACGTAACAAAAAAAAAGTGACTTTTGGTAACAACACAAAAATTCAATGACCACGGATAAAATTAACTCTTAATTTTAACCAAAACTTTAGTTCTGTAAATAATATTTCATAAAGGTTAAAGAGTTGATGTTCAATGCTATAGCAATATATATGAAATAATAATAAAACACGTTAAAGATCGAAATAACCTTAATTTCATCTTTTATTTTTTATTTACTTCAAAATAAGGATAAAATTGTAAACTATTACGGTATACAATATATGTACGCCATATGTTCATTTTTTTATGCGATGACCTAAACATTTGACAAATAAATATGCGCTAGATATTTTAGCGAATATTACTCTCTGTATTACGACCTTTGTATTACAATTCTTGCATAATTTTATCTGCGGACGGACGACTCGAAATAAATGGGACCACCTGGTGTGGAACCACCTGGTGTTTCAGCTGGCAAAGTATGGGCATTTTAGGGTCCAATAGCCCTAGTAGTCAAATCACAACTCCAGATGGTGCTTTGGAGTCTAGTTCTTATAGGTCTAGGGGTGGATCTTGAATTTGATGTTTATGGATTAAGTATTTTAATCCTTTTAAGTTATTGCTGGATTTCAAATTAATATTTTATACATATTTAATAATTTTCTAAAATAAAATATAAAATTTGAACAAAATTATCAAATTCGGTCGAACTCGTAACTTTACTGTCACGACCCAATTCCCAAACCTGGTCGTGATGGCGTCTTTCATGAAGACAAGGCCGATCATTCAACCCAATTCATCCTTTTAAGACAATTAATTAACACCATTATAGTATAAACATGGTTTAATAATATCCAATAGCGGAAAGTATAGATAAAATACGGAAATCCAACCCAACTCAGCTTTAACCGGGGTGTTACAAGTCATGAGCTATTACAGAGTTTACTAAAATTCTACAAAGTATGGAATTAGGAACAAAGTCTGAAGATATCATAAATAACAGAAGATAAGGGAGAAAACGGGTCTGCGAACGTCATGCAGCTACCTCGATAACTCCGATGAAAACTGAACAACAGAAAACTCGCTCTATGCCTCAGGAATACCTGTACCTGCACACATGGTGCAGGGAGTAATGTGAGTACTCCAGCCCAGTGAGTAATAAATATAAGTAATGACTGAAGGTAAGAAAACACGTTAAGACACACAACATTCTATACAGAAGTAGTGAAATCATTTAAAATAACAATTCAGTGAAATATCATGTGAAATTTCTTTTAAACCAGTAAATCATGTAATTTGGCAGTAAAATGACAAGTAGAAATCTGCCTCTCGGGCTCAATATCAAAACAACAAGTAGAAATCTGCCCCTCAGGCTCAATATCAAAATAACAAGTAGAAATCTGCCCCTCGGGCTCAGTATCAAAATAATAATAAGAAATCTGCCACTCGGGCTCAGTATCAAAATAATAAGTAGAAATCTGCCACTCGGGCTCAGTATCTCAGAACAGTGTAAGCCCCTCAGGCTCAGAATAGTATGAAGCAACCAGTCAATGAAATAAGAGTACATAATTATTATGGCAGATAATGCAGATAAGGAATAAATGCATGAGTGCAATGTAATGCATATAACGGTACCATCTGGTACCCACTACGACGTGCAGCCCGAGCCATTCATATTTATTTATCGTCGACGGTGCTAACTGGGGGTGTGTACAGACTCTGGAGGGGCTCCTACAGCCCAAGCGCAATAGCAAGCCATCTCGTGGCATCAAATTTAGGCCCTCAATCTCATATCAATATCAGTATAATCACCCAGGCTCTCGGCCTCAATATCAATGTAATCAACCAGGCTCTCGGCCTCAATATCAATGTAATCAACCATGCTCTCGACCTCAATATCAATGTAACACTGTTGCGGCGCGCAGCCCGATCCATGCTCTGTCCAAAAATCATCATAAGCCCCTTGGGCATTCGTAAAACAATAGTTCTCAGCCCGAAATATCATTTAGAAATATCATTTAAGTTTTCAAATCTTAGAAAGATGGCTGAGTTTGCAAAACAGTATTTAAAACCTTGGACTGAGATCAAATGATATGCAAAATATGCGAAAACAGTGATATCAATCCCCGAAGGATTCAAATAATTGGCAAGAAGCCCAAATGTAACAATCAAATCTAAGTAAGGATGATTCTCAATTTAGTTCAAATAGAAAACACGATAAAAACATCTCTTGGGACGGACCAAGTCACAATCCCCAATGGTGCTCTACCCCATGCCCGTTATCCGGCGTGCAAGTCACCTTAATATAGCGTTACAATGTGAAATTCTGGGGTTTCAAACCCTCAGAACATCATTTACATCA
Source organism: Nicotiana tabacum (assembly GCF_000715075.1). Taxonomy (NCBI): domain Eukaryota; kingdom Viridiplantae; phylum Streptophyta; class Magnoliopsida; order Solanales; family Solanaceae; genus Nicotiana; species Nicotiana tabacum. Next base: position 26,354,450 of record NC_134087.1, on the reverse strand, counting down.
ATTACTCACCTCAAGACGGCCAAAAGTCTAGCTCGATATGCGCTTGCCTCTCGAATTGGCCTCTTCATGCGTCGAATCTATCCAAAATCAGAACGAATATGTCACATTATGCTGTAGGAACAATACCCAATCGAAAATAACTGAAAAACATAAAAATCCCGAAATTTGGCAAAACCCGAGCCCCGGGCCCACTTCTCGAAATTCAGAAAAATTAACATCAACGGATTCCTTATCTCGCCACGAGTCTATACATATAAAATTTACCAAAATCGGACATCAACTCGACCCTCAAATCTTCAGATCTTATTTTCAAATCCCTAGGCCTAAATCCCAATTTACTCCTCAAAAACATGTAATCTAGTCGGATTATTCGATGATAATTCAATATTATGGAGTAGAAATGATCACAAGTGACTTACCTCAAGATTTCCAATGATTTCTTGCTCAAACATTGCCCCAAGTCGTGTTCTTTCACAAGAAAAACGTGAAAATGAGCTAAAAAAATAGAACAGCACTAATAAAACCCATTCTGGTCGCTAAAAGACCTTTCCGGTCGCTAAAGGTGCCAAATCTGATCGCTAAAGGTGCACACCAGAACCTTCTGCATCAGCAATATTTATTTTCACTAAAAAGGCTCTAACTCCACCATACGAACTCTGAATTCGATGATTCTTATTTCTATGAGTCACAAATAATAATACGAACATAGTCCTTCAATCGAAACTCAATTCGGAGCTCGTTTGCTCAGTGCGATATCCATTTCGCTCGTTAAACAATTAACAGATGTTTCGCGTCAAAAACCCAATCGCGACTTAATGAAATTAGACCAAACTTTCCAGATCAGTCCTATAATTCATTATCAAAATTACGGAAGTCTCGAAATCAAATTTTAATCTCTAGAACTAAAATGGACCTTTGGATCATTACGTGTTTATGCTCAAAACAACAAAAATCTTCCAAAAACTCTTCCAAAACTTATCCGAGCCTCATGTGACCCCGACCAAACATGCCAACACACTCCATAACATCATTCAAACTTTTTCCAATCAACATAACACCTCAAACAACATCAAAACCATCAATTCACATCGAATTCAAGCCTAAGTTTTCCAAAAACTTCCGAAACACGCATTTGATCAAAAACCCAACCAAATCACCTCCGAATGACATGAAATTTTGCACACACATCCCAAATCACATAATGAAGCTACAAAAACTTTCGGAATTCCATTCCGACCCTTGGATCAAAATCTCACCTATCAACCGGAAATCGCTAAAATACTACTTTCGCCAATTCAAGCCTAATTCCACACCGGACCTCCAAAACCAATTCTGATCGCGCTCCTAAGTCATAAATCACATAATGGAGCTAGACAAATCATAAAAATTCCGATCCGGGATCATTTATACATAAGTCAACTCTTGGTCAAGCCTTTCAAATTCAAAGCTTTCAACTGAGACTGTTCTTTCAAATTCATTCCGATTTTTCCTGAAAACCAAAACCAACGATCTACATCAGTCATAATACATAACACGGGGCAAGTCATGCCCGAAAACTAGCGATCAAAGTGTAAAAGCTCAAAATGACCGGTCGGGTCGTTACATTTACTAACTCTTCCCTCGTTGTAGCTATATCCTTATGTGGGGACATTTGGGACCAAAGGGTCCATTAGAGATAGGGATTGGGTGAAGTTAAATCAACCCTTCAACACCCTATCCACGTGGGCATCCTAATGGTTTATCCTAGTCAGCTTTTTATATTCCGGGTTCGTACAGGACATTCGATAAAATTGAAATGATACAAAGAAGATTAACACGGTTTTTTGCACAAAAATAACACGCACAAATCAAGAAATAGTCCGATAAGCCAGTAAGCTTCATACCTTATGAAGATTTTTCTGTGATCTTCAGTGGGGCTTAGCTTCACAGTAGGACCATTAGAATCAGTTTGAATTATTGATCTCTTAATTATTTATAGTTCAAATTGAAGGAGCATGTTTAGTTATTTTCAGTACAACAAAATGCATTTCCCCTTGATAGGAAACAAGGGAGCTGCTTACTATTCTAACCATCATTATATTTGAATTCATCTAATTACTATCATTAAGTTTGTGTCACCTAATTACCATCATATGGAAAATTGTACTATAACTTATAATTAAAAACAATGTGGAAGAAATGGGTTCACCTGTATGATCTTATGTATCCATTCTATTCTATTTAAAAGATATGGTGACGGTAATGGAATCTAAGATGGAGGACTAATTGTTATATCTATAAGAGGATTTAATTAGACGGTGGCGGTAATGGAATTTAGGACGAAGGTCTTATAGTATCTATCTAAACGAAAAAATATTGAACCCATTCCTGGTCTTTCGTTGCACATAGAAGGAAAAAAAGCTTTTTCGATATCCTTCATATTGATGATATTTTTCTTTTGAGAATCGAGTCTTTAAAAGGAGGACGACTCTTTAATAGTATCATATTCGGGAAGGAAAAATTGTTTGTTCGATCTGCCTTGCATTGAACAATGAAAAGTTTAGCCAACCAGAAACTTTACATATACATAAACATCAAAATTATCGGAACAAACGAGACTGTTATAAAAAAGTTTGTCTGTACTCAATTTTAAACGTCTCACCCCATAAAACCATAATAATTCTCAAACTATACAACCGAAAAAAAGAAGTCAAAAACAAAAGGAATAAAAACCAGGAGCTAAACCCACTCAATCCAATATAAAATCAGAGTATAATATTTTAATAGCATTAATTAAGTATGAAATAATATACTAACAAGTAAGCATATGATAGCTTATGATTTGAGAATGACCCGTCAAATGCATTAATTTCCCATCTTCTGTCACATGCCCCTTTCCTATGCCACAGGACAAAATATAACCTTCTATATAAGCCCACTTCTACACCCCTCTCTTCAAACAAATTCAATTCTCTCTTCACAAAATTCTCTATACTCACATACAAAAGTTCAAATTTTACACTTAAAAAACCAAAACTCCAACACCCTTTTCACAAGAAAGCAAAACATCTCTATTTCATTTCAGCCATTTGTCGCTCCGATTCGTTTGGAAAAAAACACCACTTTCACAGTCATTTGTCGCTCTGATTCGTTTTGGAAAAAACACCATTTTTCACAAGAAAGCAAAAATGTTTACCATCTCAGAACGAAATTTCTTTTCGCGAAGATGTGTTTGGGTAAATGGACCTGTTATTGTAGGTGCAGGTCCATCGGGATTAGCTGTAGGCGCTTGTTTAAGAGAACAAGGTGTTCCTTTTGTAATTCTTGAAAGAGCTGATTGTATTGCATCTTTATGGCAAAAAAGAACTTATGATCGTTTAAAACTTCACCTTCCAAAAAAATTCTGTCAACTTCCCAAATTTCCATTTCCAAATCACTATCCTGAGTACCCAACAAAGAGACAATTCATTGATTATCTTGAATCTTATGCCAACCATTTTGACATTAAACCACAGTTTAATGAAACAGTTGAATCAGCTAAATATGATGAAGCTTGTAAAGTTTGGAGGATTAAGACTGTTTCTCCTATTGGCTGTGAAGTTGAGTATATTTGTCAGTGGCTTGTTGTGGCTACCGGTGAAAATGCTGAAAGAGTAGTGCCTGATATTGAAGGATTGAAACATTTTGGAGGTGAAGTAATTCATGCTTGTGATTATAAATCAGGAGAGAAATATCAAGGGAAGAAAGTTGTTGTTATTGGATGTGGCAATTCTGGCATGGAAGTTTCTCTTGATCTTTCTAATCATAATGCTCAACCATCTATGGTGTGCCGTAGCTCGGTAAGCAGCACACAGAGATGAATCCAAAATTTAAATTTCATGGCTTAAAATCTTTAAGTTCTTACGACTGAACCTGTTACTCTTTTGAAATAACAGTTCCGAAATTTTATGTTTTTTGAGATTTTAAAGATTTTCATAGTTATATTTTTTGAAATTGGCACATATTTAAAGAGCAGAATCCATTGACTCTAAATTTTGAGTCTGCCAATGACAATTCTTCACTTTATTTTGAGTAGCAAACCTTTAGGTTTTTACTACTGAACCGTTAGACTTCTAAAATTACGAGTTTAGAATTTAATATCTTTTTAAATTTTTGGCTATTTTTCTAATGTTATTTTGCTCTGTTTTTTCTTGTTCAGGTTCATGTTTTGCCAAGAGAAATCTTTGGGAAATCAACATTTGAGTTGGCTATGTTTATGATGAGTTGGTTGCCACTTTGGCTAGTTGATAAAATTCTACTTATTATTGCATGGTTTATATTGGGAAATATTGAGAATTATGGACTAAAAAGGCCATCAATTGGTCCACTTACACTCAAGAACACACAAGGAAAAACACCTGTTTTGGACATTGGTGCCTTGGAAAAAATTAGATCTGGAAAAATTAAGGTTATCCCAGGAATCAAGAGGTTTTCATGTGGCACTATTGAACTTGTCAATGGTGAAAAATTAGAAGTTGATTCTGTTGTTTTGGCTACTGGTTATTGCAGCAATGTCCCTTTTTGGCTACAGGTGAGAAAATGTCCTAATCCTTCTGGAATCTTTTTTTAATAATGTGGACAGTTTTGGAAGTTTCTTATAATGATTTTTAAGGTACATATACAGACAAGATAAAAAAAAAAAAATTACGCTGTCGGTGCAAGAATAAACACTTTTGCAAAAATAGCCAAAAGAAAGAGGTGGTTATAGAAGGTTCTTGAACAGTGTCCTAATGACTACAGTAAGTTTAAGTTACATATACAGACAAGATAAAGAATTTTTACACTGTTAGTGCAAGAATAAACACTTTTTGCAAAAATAGCCAAAAGAAAGTGGTGGTTATAGAAGGTTCTTGAACAGTGGCCTAATGTTATTTTTGTTATTTTATACAGGAAAGTGAATTTTTTTCCAAGAATGGATTCCCAAAGGCACAAAATAACTGGAAAGGAAAATCTGGGCTATATGCAGTTGGATTTACAAGGAAAGGGCTAGCTGGTGCTTCTGCTGATGCTACAAAAATAGCACAAGATATTGCCAAAGTTTACAAAGATGACCTTAAACAAAAGAAGCAAAAAGTTTCTACACATAGAAGATGCATCTCAACTTTTTAATTCATCTCCAGAGCATATACAAGTTCAGAAATTCCATTCTTCTTCTTTTTTTTAACAGGGGTCATGTATAAAATAAATGTGTAAAAAATATATATAGAGAATATACAAAAGGAAAACAGCAGAAGATAGCTATATACAGAGATAAGCCCTCTCCAAAAATTAGCTCAAGTTTTTGCTAACAGTTTGGGCGTTTTACCTTGAGGATGAAGAGGCATTTCTCTATTCTTTTTTTTTTTCCAAGATTTTTTTTAAAACATTGGTTTTGTTTGTATTGACTTCCCATACAAATTTGTACAATTATTATTGTTTATTTAATAAAATGACAAAGATAGTCCTTTATTGTTTTTTTTTTGGTTCAAAAATAAGCATATATTGCAATTAAGTTAAACGTACAGAGAAGTGATGCATAGACTGCATCCTACTAGAACACACACTATTAGATAATACACAACTGCTAGATAATATATCATTACACAAACCCCTAGTATTACTATTATCATCTACAACTAACTTGCATCATTTGGCAGAAGCGTTAGTCTTTGTTGGAGCAATGTTGGGATTAGACAAAACATGTTCTGGCGCCGTAGTTGTTAGTAACATTATATACTTGTCTTTTTCAAAAACTTGTCTTACAAAACCTGGGATTGTATCAAAAATACACCGAACATAGTTATTTCCAAAGGTGCTTGCTTCCTTAGCTAGTAGATCTGCCAACCTATTTTGTTCTCTGTACGCATGTTGCACTACTGGTTTATCTAACTTGTCCAGGAGGTACCGGCAGTCAATTAATATATTATCAAACAACATATTATTAGATTGAATCATTCTAACAATCTCTTTCGCATCCACTTCCACCTCCAGTGGGTTCAAATTATGTTCATGCGCAAGTGTAAGACCAAGTAGCAGCGCATGTAATTCCGCTGACATGGCTGTATTTTTTGGGATTGAAGCAGCAAATCCCAGCACCCATTCTGCTTTTGAATTTCTAATAAGTCCACCGATACCCGCATTCGTATCCGAGCAAGACCTATCTGTATTAAGTTTATAAAACTTATCTTTTGGAGGAATCCACTTAAGATTAGGCTGTCGTGTTCTAAGACATTTATGACCTTTAGCTGTTAAATAAGTGAACTCAACAGCCTGCTGAGTTGTATGGCCAATGGAAGTCTCTCAGTACTATGATTGTAAATGTTTTTATTACGTGCTAACCATATGTTCCATAGGCTTAGTGGTACAAATGAGCACAAAGTAATGTGATAAGGAAACTTAATGCCCTGACAATTAATTAGTTCATGCAACCAGTTATTTGGATGTGTGGTATTAATAATTCGATCAATATACTGGCTGATGCCCATTTCTTGCCAGTATGCTCTAGCACTGTTGCAGTCCAGAAACAAACGTTTTACTGTTTCATTTTCTTGATGACAATGTTGGCAAGTCGCATCTTGAATTAGATTAATATTTTTAAGGTAATCTTTAGTAGGGAGTCCTTTATGATATAGAAGCCAAATAAAGCCTTTGATTTTGGGTTGTATAGGGAGTTTCCATATCCAAGAGTATTTTATACCTTTATTGTATCTGTACTCTTCATAAAATTGTTTTAAGTTTTTTGCTTAGCTTTCATGACAAATTGAGTACTAATGTGTGTGTGCGCGCACATATATGTATGCCAAAAAATATATATATGTGTACATGTACGATATGATCATACTTATTTTGAACCCACTGAATCTAAATTCAGAGTTCAGTCTCTAAAATAGAACTAAAATAAACTCTTATATGAGAGAATTGTGGGCTCATTGTTAAATGAAAATGAATTTTTTAGTGAGAAAATGACTTCAAATTCACATTTTGTGCATACTTAAAAAAGGAACTGACAGAATACGTAGTACTGGAGAACGAATGTGCTAGTATTTCTCAAGTTCTTTTAAAGTCATATTCAATACGGTTTTGGGGTTCTGATAGCAACCAGTCATCATTTCAACACCCTTAGCGTGTACATTATTGGTTTAGGTACATTAAATAAGTCCCCCAAAAATAAAAATAGAAATAAAAAATAAAAAAGTATTGAGCTCAATTCTAAAGAATAATGTAGACGGGTCCTTACCATCATATTCATTGTGAACGCACTAACTTTATATTATTTGACTCCGAGTATATGGAGCCAAAACTTTGAGATCTTTCACCAAGGCAGATCTAGAATTTCTAAAACATGATTTTATCACTAAGAAAAGGAAAAAAAAAAGTACTAAGTGAAAATTGATCCATATTCCTTTGGATAAACTTAACCTTAAACCAAGTGTCCAATTCAATTTTTTTGAAACATAAGTGCCAGTAGATAATATTAGATCAATTTTAGAAAATATGTACATAAAATACTTATTTTGATGATGAGAACATGAATTAACGGGCACCTTTATTTAGGGCTAAATCCGCCCTTATTCTTTCATAATATCTCACTCATTATTATTATTGCTATTCCTTTACATTCGATTCTGAAATAGAGAGATAATCATTGCTTTCTTTGTGATGATGATTAGATTTTTATTAGAGTTTGACACAGCTCTAATCATAGTAAAAAGGTATCAACTCTCTGTTGTCTAGCACATGGACAGACTCATGCTTTTAATAAATTTTTTACTGTTAAATCTTCTCTGTAAAGCACATTAGGCCTCATTTGTTTTTATTAAGATTAAGACGTCTGAATCTGAATACGCATCTGAATATCAAGATATATATTAAGATTAAGATATTTGAATTTGAATATATAAAGATGTGTATTAAGATTTGAATAGAAATAATTAAGACTTTTTGATTTTTAATATCTGAATGTATAAAATTTATCTTTATTTGAAAATTAATAAACATAAAATTCAAATTACTGACTAATCCAATATTTTATCAATAAAATATATAGTTTTTTAAAATATGATAGTTGGTGGTGGTGATAGCTAGCGGGTGAATGCCGACTAGAGGCGGTGGTTTGTGGTAGTTTTGGTTGATGATGGTTGTTCGTGCTAGTAACTAGTAGTGATTGATAGTGATGGCAATTATGATCGATGATGGTGGTGGTGGGTGGTGATAGTTAATAATGACGGGTGGTGGTGGTAGTTATGACTGAGGAAGGTGGTGAGCGGGTGATGGTAGGTTATAATGATGGACAATCCCGGCTGTGGTTGTTGATGGTGATGGAGTGGTTTGTTGTGGTAGTTGAGGTGGATGAGTGTTGATTATGGGTGAGAATGTTATATGGTGGTCGGAGTGGTGGGGATAGTGGGTGGTGATGGTCGATAATGCTGACGGCTATGATCGAGGATTATGGTGTCATGCTGGTGGTGGAGATGGTGGTGGTGGTGGTGGTTGAGTAGGGTGGTGGGGGTGGTTGAGTAGGGTGGTGGTGGTAGTTGATAATGGTAGGCGGTGGCGACAGTTAATAATGAATATGTGATAGCATCTTAATGAAATTAAGTCTCTGTTATAGATCTTAATCATACAGACCTATTCAGACTCAAAAGTGATTGTGAAGTAAAAAAAATACTTAATAATTAAGATCTGGATAATTAAGATTCAGATTTTAAAAACAAATGCACTTAATGTCTGAGATCTGAATAATTAAGATTCAGACCTCCATTAAATGCAAACAAATGAGGTCTCGCCACATCTATAAAGAAACTAGGAAAAGTTAAAGTAATAAAACGTTTTATCAGTATAGTATTTCCATAATTAAGCTGTCTACTAAATTATTTTTGTGACAAAATATAGTATTACTAACAAACCAAATCAGAATAATATCTCGGTATAGTATTGGCATAAGTTGTCTTGAAACTAAATTTGGTCACAAAATATTGTTCTAAACTTCTAATAAATCTAAGGGTCAGAATAGTCGAAGTAAAACAGAACAATGTCAAATGGCTTCGCCCGGACTCGAACCGGAGACCTTCAGTGTGTTAGACTGACGTGATAACCAACTACACCACGAAACCAGGATGTTAGATCCTGGCACCCTATTTTATAAATCCGTAAACTAAAAAAAATTACGGTTGTGTTTTTTGAATTTATTTTATTAGTTTACCTTCAAGTGATATGTATTTTTATTTTAACTTGTAATTCTTTAGATTTATTGGTCTGATGAAATTATCGGGCGGGGGTAAATATTTTCCATCTCTATTCAGAGGCGGACCTAGGATTTAAAGGTGGCAGTGCACATGAACAAACTGCTCAACTAGTACCCCCATCGGACTTTAATCTTAAGGGTTCCAAATAAAATATATAACCATTTTCAACATATATACACTTATATATTCAGAATTTTTGCAAAGTAAACTGGGTGCGGTTTTCTCCAAGCATAGGTCTGCTGATATCAAATCATGTTATTTCGAGGTAAGATTCAGAGTTTGTTCTAGCTGAAGTTAGCTAGAGATGATCTTTGGGCTATGACGACATTTGTATAAAACCACATAGTATACATTTAGGATTGAAGTTTGTCTTTCTGAAAATTGAAATGAATATAACAGGATAAAAAGCTTCTCTGGAATGGTCCTTTGAAAATGTTTTTCATCCACAGACGAATAACGAGCTATGCTACAATATGTAAGAATGTCAATAACAGCAGAAACGTTGTTATCATTTATCAATAGAAGTTTCTCAGACTCAGTGGTCCATATATGATTGTTACCCTAACAGAAGTTCAAAGAAAAGTTCCTCACTTCAGCACTTAGAGCAAGAAGTTTCTACAACATTTTAGTACTTTAAATTAGTTAGAACAGCGTACGTATAATATAGTTCCAAGTCAGACATGAGTATACACATTCTATTCACATTTAATTCTGTTGGTTGATGAAGTTTTGTGGCGACATGTCAAGACACAGGCCTTCTGCTTTATACCGGATTCATTCGAATCCGGTACTTTTTATGCGTTCGGAGCATAAATTAATGTGTCAAATGCACTACAATTACAATAAATAGTAGGTCTGAACATATATATAATTTTAAAAATACAATAAGATTAATGCTAAAAATCTTAAAAATTGAATGTGCAAAGCTTATCAGCCTCTAATCTGCACTCGTTGTCATATAAGAAAAGCAGGTTTGCAATGTTAGGACGCAATATGCATGACTAAGAAGAATGAAGAAGAAAGTATTGAGGATAAAATGAAATTGGGTCATAAAGTTGAATTGCTGATATAGTCAACTCTTAAACTTCAAATCTTGAATTCGCCATATTGCGAATTCATGTTCTCATCTATTAGGTTTCCTTTTTTTTGTTCCTAAGTCCTAATAAACATTCAACTATGAAGAATTTGGGGGCAAGTGCACAAGTAGTCATTTCTCAGGGATGCTATTTAGAGATTAACTATTACTTATTTTGCCTTGAAATTTTAAACTAAAAATCTTAACTTCGAGACAATTTAAGACATTTTTTGTCCCCGACAATTTGAATTGAAAAATTAAAATAGGCTCGAACCCGAGACCTTTTGTTAAGGGAAGAGCAGCCACATCCATTGCACCACATCCGTTGATGATTAGAATTTTATACTATCAATGTATTTTAAGTTGTAAAATTTGCCTACTTATTTTCAAAGTTACCAATCCCGTTTTTTAGGGACAATACATGGTAAAAGTTGAACTCTTCAAATAGGAGCCCGGAACCAAAATGTGGTTGATTTGGACTCAAAGAATCAAAATCTTAATGACCGCTTGTCCGTTAAGGTATAGCGCGGTTATTCACCGCGCATTATTTGAACTTAAATGGGCGGGAAGGTATAGCGTCTTTATTTACCGCGCTATAGTATAGTGCAGTAAATAAGGCGCTATACCTACATAAATAAACAGGCCATTTTCCTTCCCCACCAAATCAGAACCCTACCCCCACCCATTTTTAACCCCCCCCCCCAATTAAAAAATGAGAAACAGCGGTCCCCTCCACCATTTTTAACCAAAAAAAGCCCGAGTGGAGCCCACCGGTCCCACAAAAAGTATAAATTCTCGGTCCTACATCATATCTAAGGCGTTATCTCGTAGTGGGTTGTTTGTTTCGGCTCCAAATCACCAAATCTTCAACTTTCCAAAAACTTTAAATCGAGGTATTCCGACTTATTTTTTGTTAAAACTCATGTATAAAAATGTCACGACCTAAACCAATGAGCCGCGACGGGTGCCTGAGTACTACCTGTCAACCACCCCTAAGCATGCGTCTAAGATATGAATCTAAATAACATCTGCTGAATTACGAAAATAACATATATGAAGGAAACCTGCCAACAAGGCATATCTACGTATACATGCAAGATACAGTGGGCGAGCCGGCAAGGCTGCTACAGACAACTATACATCCAAAACTGAAAGCCGACAAGGCCACATACAACCCAACTAGACATACTATCTACAGACATCTAATAGAAACATAACTGTACAAACGTATCGTACCAAAATCAAAAACAGCTCCGGATCAAGTGGAACACGCCAACTCTCGCTAATCAGGGATCCTAAAAAGGGGGACCGTTAGTTTGCCTACCTGCACCTGCGGGCATGAAATGCAGGCCCCGTAAAATAGGGCGTCAGTACGAAAAATATACTGAGTATGTAAGGCATGAAAATTAGTACGTAAAAGACATAGATGAAACATGGAATAAGGAAACACATCTTTAAATCTGAATAACTTTGTAAATTCTAAAACGTTTATAATGTCATGCACGTGTGTATAAATGTCGTGCCATACATAGGTATGGGTGTACATAATATCATCAAGCCGCTGAGGGCATCCCATCATATCGTCTCGGCCACTGTGGGCAATATTATCAACATATACCACCTGATCAGGTGGTGGTGCATATATAGCACCGTAACCTTTTCCCATATCCCATATACATATATATACATATATACGCGTATATAACACCATCTGGTCATGGATCAATGCACATGTATAAATGAATGAAATGTATGAAAAATACGTAATAATCTCAATATTCCTTCCGGATAAACTTTTCCAACTGCGTATTATTCTGAGACCCATGAATAGAAGATAATAATAATTCTCATGGGGAATAAAGAATATAGACACCCCTATTATTTTTATGAATAGAGTAATTTATAGACTGAATTAGTGTGGCTCAGGCCCAATTCTTATTTATATGTTGTATAACAGATTAGGCCCAATTAGTTAGTTAGTCAAATTTTATTTTCTTATTGGGTCATGTATATATAGAAGGGGAACCCGGTTTGTAATAGATAGATTTGATATTTTTCATTTGTTTGTTCAGTCAATAAGAAAGGTTCTCGAATCTTCTCTCCATTTTCTCTCTAACTTCAGCTTCTTCTTCACCATCGAATCTGAGAGGATAATGAACATTAACATGGTATCAGAGCATAGATCTGTGTTCGTCTAGTGTCATGCTTCCGACCGATTCTACCCTCGCCGATTTTCGTTGAGTTTTTCGAAGTATAACAGTGTTCGTCGATTATGCGATATTTTTCGGTTAATTCTTTGGTATTCGATGGGTTTTCTTCACGAGATGGCATTTTTTGGTGTTGAATCTGAAGATTTGGTCGACATTCTTCAAGTTTTGACCGCTTGTTCGAGCTAGGGATTTGAGCTAGGGTTTTCTCCCTCGATTTTCCTTATTTCTGAAGGTCGTTCTCTTTCCGGTTGCGAAAGAGGCTGGTATATCTACTCTATTCTCTTCTATTCCGGTGATATAGTTGTTGGTGTTCTTACTATTTTAGCCGTTTTCTCTCTTTTTGTTGCCAATATGACAAATGGTAACTCTGATCCCACTCAAACCATTGCATCTCCTTCTGGTTTGCGCACTGTGTTTCATGAAGACGATTATACTCACCCTTGTCACCCCTTATATGTTCACCCTTCTGATGTGCTCGGAACTTCTCTCCACTCCTTTTGATGGTACATGTTATGGTAGCTGGAGATGCACTATGTTAATTGCCTTGTCTATTAGAAATAAAACTGATTTTATAACTGGTGCTACTGGGAGACCTCCTGATGGGTCACCCTTAGCTAGACAATGGCAAAGGTGCAATGATCTCGCAATATCCTAGCTGGTAAACTCGTTGTCTAAAGACATTGCTAGGAGTGTAGAATATTCTAAATTTGCTAAAGATATATGGAATGAACTAGAAGAAAGATATAGTAAAGCTGATGGGGCCAGGGTCTTTGAATTAAAGAAGGAACTGGCCCATATCTCTCAAGGATCTCTTGATATGGCCTCCTACATCAATAAGATAAAACAGTTGTGGGATGAAATTGCCTCCATCTCAGCTGGTAGGGCAAGAGTTTGTACTTGTGGGGCCAAATCAGCTGAGGATGAGGAACAAAGAGCTTTTCAATTCCTCATGAGTCTAAATGAAACTTATGTTCAAACCAGGAGTAACATCTTAATGATGAAGCCTCTTCCTTCTGTTGGGACAGTATACAGTATTCTTTTGTCTGATGAAAAGCAGAGGCAGGTATTTACTGGGACTCAGTTTCCCTCTAACTCTGCTTCTTTCACTGCTGGTGTGCTGAATCCTACACCAAATCACAATGTTGGTATGTCAAAGCCTAATTTCCCCTCCAAGGTTTCCCTTGAGTCTACTAGGCCTTCTGCGGTGTGCAAATATTGCAAAAAAACCCAGTCACAGCATTGACAGGTGCTATAAATTGCATGGATTTCCACCCAATTTCAGACCTACAAAGAATTTGGGGCCCAAAAGATCAGTTGCTCATGTTGAGCTTGACTTTAACACTATGTCTGGTATTCCTACTATGGAGTATGGTGCTGATATGTCTCAGTCTCAGAGTCAGTCTTCCTCTGCAGTACTTGGCCTTACCAAGGACCAATATTCCCAACTGATGATGTTACTTCAGCAGCAGGCCCAAATCACTGCTTCCCCTCCTGATTCCAACCTCATAGGGTCTGCCAACTTTGCTGGTATGTTGCCCACCCAAAAGGGAGTGTCTTATGGAGCTTGTATGATGAGTAGAGTAGATGGAATAATTTGGATAATAGATTCAGGAGCATCTGATCATATGACCTCCAATAAAAATTTGCTTTTCAATATACAAACCTTACCTGTTCCTTACCTAGTTTCTCTTCCCAATGGCTATAAAGTCAAAGTTACTAACATTGGCTCTGTAGTCTTATTCCCTGATCTTACTCTTCACAATGTTCTTTATATTCCTAGTTTTTAATATAATCTCATTAGTGTTCATAAGCTGTTATGGTATGATGTTGATATTGTACAGTTTACCAAGGCTGCTTGCACTGTACATGGCCCTTCACTGAAGAAGTCAGTGGTGCTTGGTAGGCTGGACAATGGGCTTTACAAACTCTTTCAACAAGCCATTTCTGTTGGGCAACAGTGTTCTACTTCACTTTCTCCTTCTCTTAATACTTTTAGTTCTGTTTCTTGTTCTTCTTCTGCAACTAGTGATACATCCTTTGTAACTACCATTGATGTACCTAATAAAGTCAATAATGCTGATGTTGTTTGGCACTATAGACTTGGACATGTTTCTTTCTCTAAGATGAAGCATATGAATAATATTGGCTGTATTTTTTCTTCTAAACAGTCTTTTACTTGTCCTATATGTCCTTTAGCAAGACAAACAAGATTATCTTTCCATGATAGTTCTATACAAACTACCAAACCATTTCAATAGATTCACATAGATACTTGGGGTCCATATTCTACATCTACTTATACTGATTCTAGGTATTTTCTAACCATTGTTGATGACAATACTAAAGTTACTTGGACACATTTCATGGGTGCCGAGAGCAATGCTTTTGACCTTCTCAAAGTTTTTATTGCAATGGTTGAAACTCAGTTTAAATCTGTAGTCTAAACAATTAGAAGTGATAATGCCCTTGAATTAGGTTCTAGTATTGCAGGTTCTGCGTATTTCTCCAGTAAGGGAATTATTCACCAAACTTCCTGTCCACACACTCCACAATAAAATGGAGTGGTGGAGAGAAAGCATAGACATTTACTTAAGACAGCTAGAGCCCTTCTCTTTCAATCTCATCTTCCTATTCATTTTTAGGGAGATTGTATTCTTACTGCCACATACTTAGTTAATAGGTTGCCTTCTACTTTACTCCTTGGGAAAACACCTTATGAAATGTTGTTTGGGTCTGTACCTGCATATTCTCATCTCATAGCTTTTGGATGCTCTGTTACTCTACTGATACTAAACCCCACGAAAATAAGTTTCGTCCTAGATCCATTCCATGTGTTTTTATAGGATATCTCTTTGCCAAGAAAGGATACAAATTATATAATCTCTCTACTAAAACAGTCTTCATCTCAAGGGATGTTGTTTTCAAGGAACACATTTTTCCTTTCCTTGGCTCATCTGTTGGTTTACCTGATCTTCATTCTCATTTATCTCCAGACACTTTTGATTCTTTTACTATCTCTTCTCCATCTTCTTCCAATTCTTGCCCTCCTTCTCCTGATTCTTCCTCCCATGTTCTTTCTCCTCCTTCTTATTCTGATTCCCCTCCATATTCCTCCAATTCTCCCATTTCTCCCTCTCCTACTTATGATCTTCATTTGAGAAGATCTTCCATACCTCATAACCCTCCTACTTACCTTAAAGACTTTGTTTGCCATTCCTCTTCTCTCATTCTTCCACCCAGTCATGATGCTCCTTCTATTACTCAACTTCATATTCCTGAACCTCACTTCTATTCCCAGGCTGCAACTGTCCTTGAGTGGCAGGATGCTATGAGGAAGGAATTTGAGGCTTTGGAAGCTAACAAAACTTAGGAAATTGTTCAGCTGCCCCATGACAAAAAGCCTATTGGCTGCAAATGGGTTTATAAGGTAAAGTATAAAGCTGATGGGAATATAGAGAGGTATAAGGCTAGATTAGTTGTCAGGGATGATACTCAGGTAGAGGGTGTTGATTTCCATAAAACATTCTCTCATGTTGTCAAAATGTCTACAGTCAAAACCCTTATTGTTGTGGATGTCAAACAAGGTTGGCCTATGTTTCAACTTGATGTCAACAATGCATTTTTGCATGGTGATCTTGATGAGGAAGTTTTTATGAAACTCCCTCCTTCTGTTGGGACTTCTTCTTCTTCTGTTCCTTTAGTTTGCAGGCTTAGAAAATCTCTATATGGGCTTAGACAGGCTTCCAAGCAGTGGTATGCCAAGCTATCTCAAGCCTTGCATTCTAGGGGATATACACATTCTCTCAATGATTACTCTTTATTCACTAGGGGTTCTGGGAAGTCTATGGTCATTTTGATTGTCTATGTGGATGATATTATATTAACTGGAACTGATGAGTTTGAAATTGCTTCTCTCAAGGAGTTCTTGAATCTTCAGTTTAAAATCAAAGACCTTGGCTCTCTTAATTACTTTCTTGGGATTGAAGTACTTCACACACCTTCTGGGGTACTTTTGCATCAGAAAAAATTTATCCATGATCTTTTAGCTAATTTTAACTCCTCTGATTGCTCTCCTGTCACTTGTCACCCTGAGTTAAATGTGAAGTTAAAGGCTAGAGAGGGGGATCCTCTCCCCAATCCTGAGACTTATAGAAGCTTCATTGGTAAGCTCAATTTTCTCACTCACACCAGACCTGACTTAAGTTTTGCTGTGCAACATCTCAGTCAGTTCATACAGCAGCCCTGCTTTCCTCACATGAAGGTAGCCTTGCACCTATTGAGGTATCTGAAAGGGACTTCTGATTTTGGGCTATTCTTCTCCAATTCTCCTGATCTTTCTTTGCAAGCTTATTGTGCTAGTGATTGGGGATCTTGCCTTGATAGCAGAAGATCTATTTCTGGCTTTTATATTTTTCTTGGTGGTAGTCTCATTGGATGGAAATCTAAGAAACAAGTAGTGGTCTCACTTTCTTCAGTTGAGGCTGAGTATCGATCTATGAGCAAAGTCATGGCTGGTATTACTTGGGTTTGTAGGCTTTTATCTAATTTTTGGGTGTCTTCTGCTTCTCCTGTTCCTCTATATTGTGACAGCATATCTGCCATTCATATTGCTCGTAATCCTATTTTTCATGAGCGGACCAAATACATTGAGTTGGATTGCCACTTTGTTCGTTCCAAGCTCACTGAAGGTCTCATTAGTTTGTCTCACACTTCCAGTACTTCTCAGCTCGCAGATGTCTTCACCAAACCTTTGTGTGGGCCTTCTCATCATCTACACATTCGCAAGTTGGGAGTTCTCTCACCCTCCAACTTGAGGGGGGCTGTTGAGATAGGCTGAATTAGTGTGGCCCAGGCCCAATTCTTATTTATATGTTGTATAACAGATTAGGCCCAATTAGTTAGTCAAATTTTATTTTCTTATTGGGTCATGTATAAATAGATGGGGAACCCGGTTTGTAGTAGATAGATTTGATATTTTTCATTTGTCTGTTCAATCAATAAGAAAGGTTCTCGAATCTTCTCTCCATTTTCTCTCTAACCTCAGCTTCTTCTTCATCATCGAATCTGAAAGGAAAATAAACATTAACATACTGTGTGTTTGCTCATTTCTTCAGTATAATTTGGACCATGCCAAAAGAAAAAAGGGGGGGCCTTAACATACCTATTCCTTGAATTATTAAACGAAATGAAGTTTCTTCTTCTGCGAAATATGAATGAAATACTGCTTCTGATCTATGAAGCTTTCTTTTTAAATTTAATCTTGCTTCTGCTTCAATTGTTTTGAATAGCAATGTCCTATGTACAAGACTTGGACGTACTACTATTTTCTTATCCAAAATGAACCAAACACTTTAATGTTAAGCAAGCCTTTTAAAAATGACTCATTCTTATGAGTCATTTAAATGATTTACACGTTACTTTATCATACTAAGCATGTATGACTATGAGTCATATGCTTAAATGGTGGTCTACTGTCATATTTCTTTTGGGTATAATTAATTAAGTTTTGTCCGCTTATTAGTTAACTGGGTAATGTTCTATTACCCGGTAATTAATCAATTACCCGCATAATTTAAAAATTAACATAAATTACTTAAAATTTTATTTATTTTTAAAATACTTTATATATTATACTACCGTGGTCATATGGTACCTTGCATGATACTAGTTCATAATTATCGGGTATTATCGCTCGACCCGTATTTTATTCCAAATTGACCACTTTCAACGAAATTTATTTTCTTTAATCCGTGTACCCCATTATCCTTCATAACACTTATTTATCGCTTGTTATAAATGGCGTAAGTACGTTAATGTCAAGATGATCTCATCCCAGATTCTACGTCGGTTAACTAAAAACGAAATTTTAACATACGTAAACGCGAGATGTAACATCAAAATGCCTTTTAGTTGTTTTTACTGTGTTCTATGTTATTTCGTGATTGTTTTGTGATTTAATTAATTTGTTATTTTTTATCTGGATTATATTATTAGTGTGATAAAAAAAATTAATAAAATAGAGAAATTATTATTAGTTGTTAAAAAAAGTTAATTAGTTAATTTTTACTTTGGTATATATGGTTTTTCGTGGTTGTTTTGTAATTAAATTAATTTGTTATTTTTATCCGATTTAGATTAGTTATTTGCTAAAAGATTAGTAAAATAAATAAATTATTATTTTAAAAATAATTAATCTTATTTAGATGTTATTGTTGTACATATATGAATATGTGACTTTAGTTCCCTATAGTGGTATCTTGTGCCCGTAATTTTAATGTAATGCTCGTATTTGTAATGTGGTGCCCTTTTAGCATAGTAAAATGTAGTGCTTTTTAGCGTAGTATCTTTGTAACTATTGAAATTAATCATTTAATTATCTATTAAATCCAAAAATATCTGAAAAAAGTTGATAGTTCAAACACAAACTCTCTCGAATTCTAGTCAACAAACGTAAGAAAATAACATTAGAAAACAACAATATTTGTCAAACTAAGTACTGTTACATGAATATTTAATAATTAAATCTTGTATAGTTATGAAAATTAATTATTTAATTTTATTATATTAAAAAATAGGTGAGTAAAAAATGAACATATAAAATAATAAAGTAACATATAAAATAATAAACTAACATATAAAAAAATAAAAAAATATATAAAATAATAAGCTAACATATAAAATAATAAACAAATATATTAAATAATAAACAAACATATAAAATAGTAAACTAATATATAAAATATTAAACTAACATATAAAATAATAAAGTAACATATAAAATATTAAAAATGGGAGGGGAAATTATTGGCCCAAGTGTTGATAAAATATTAAATATCAACCTAATTTACAATATAGTAAAAATATCGAATAAATTTTAATATTAAAGATTTTGCAATATATTTAAAGACGTTAAACAATGAAAAAGAAAAATACTTTAATTAGTATTGTTCAATTTACAGTAGTCGTCATGGAGGTTCCACCTGTGCATCCCAGACCTACATTGCTAGAGTTACTGTTGCTACAGGTCGAGCATAGGCCTTCGTACATATGGGAGGGGCAGTTATTGGCCCAGACGTTCTGCGCTAGACGGTAGACGATATGTGGGAATTTCTCAAGGCCCACCATCTCCATCACCATATATTTAGACCCCTTCAGGATACGTATTTCTATAGGATCATAGAGATCGGCCGGTTGCAGTTGGACTGGTCATTGATCACGGCTTTATAAGAGTGGTGGCGACCGGAGACGCACACTTTTCATTTACCCGTTGGCGATGCTACTATCATGCTTCAGGATGTGGAAGTTCTGTATGGGCTGCCGGTTGATGGACATCATGTAGCTTACCCACATGCTCTTAGAGATTATACCAGATTGCAGTACCTATAAATGTTGCAACGGCTCACTGGTTTCCAGCTAGCGGGAGTGGCTGCATTGGTTGGGGTTAGTCGTCTGCGGTTGATGCCCGTCCGACCGCATCTGGAGGCAATGGATGCGGACATTATGGATGATACACCGGATCTTCATATTAACAGTACACGAGATTGTTGATGTTGCTTATGTTTGGAGGGGAATTGTTCCCGGACACTTCAGGAAACCTAGTCATCTTGAACGACTAGATGATTACCTGGTTACAATTGGGTACAACTATTCTTGGTTACTTGTATAGGCAGATGTGCCGGGCGAGCATCGGCACCAAGCGAAACATTGCCGGATTTTTGCCGCTGCTGCAGCTGAAAACATAGTCAACTATTTTCATGATTATAACATACATAGTAAAAACATACCTTAAATTTTACGTCCACAGTATATTAGGTTTGGGTTTGGGAGCGGTTCCTGCAGTTCTAGCCACATCTACCACCCACCGCTCAGGATACACCACCTCCATCGTTTCTACCTTTAGCTAGAAGGTGGGTTGATAGGCGAGGTTATGGACATGAGGTCGAGGCTCGACATAATCTCCCCTATTACAGGGATTTGTTGAATTTGCTTGAGGGCGTGCAGGTACATGTATACTTAAATTAACTTGGTCTGGCTTCATATGTGTTACGTATACTTACGATTCCTGTTTTTACTTAATAGTTCATATGGAGGCCTTACAGCGGCGAGCTAATAGCTGGTTTGCCTGATTATTGCTCGACCGACCAACTTATGTGGAGCTCTTCCTTCCCATTGATGTGTCTCGATATTGTCGAGCATCATGCCACCGAGTGACGCCTTTACCAGTTTGGTCGACCGCGGCTTATACCTACTCCACCCACTTGGCTTAGGACACATCACCAGCAGGATGATCATTCCAGAGTTGACCAGACATATGTGGCCTGGCCAGAGGGGCAGATTCAGATTTGGGACCGTCGGCCTGACCTGATTCCTCCACCCCCTCCACCTGATCGTACGGACGGTGAGCATGAGTATATGGGCTGGTATCGCAGCGTTACCCGACTTTTTGTCAAGAATCCCATTCATCGCACTGGTGGCCGGTACATTCCATACGTTGGGAGGCATGAGGCACTAGTATGTTATTTTTTATACTTACTTACAACGTTAACCTAGCGTTCCATAATTAATATTTTACATGTTGTGCAGGCTATTGGCCTACATCTATTTTACCAGTTGGGACTGCATATGCAACAACATACTGATGAGGGAGTGGCAACTTTGCACGAATATGGCTGGTAGGTTACAGATCTGGCTTCCCGGACATTGAGGCGAACCCGAGATGATGAGCACTTAGGGTACGAGGCTGATTATGTCCTGCTAGAGCAGTACCATCAAGGGCCAGCAGTGGAGCCTGAACGTGGTCGACATGGCATGCGTACCTAGAGAGGTAGGGGTGTCCCACGAGGTCGTGGGGGTCAGAGAGGATGTGGTCCCCAGCAAAGGGGCGTTTAGACACCTGTTGAGGATGTTGGAGTTGATCAGCGGGGTGACCACCCTGAGCCAGATGATGTTCCTGGTGATATGCCATCATTCAGTCTTCAACTGACGCCAGGGACTTTATATGTGACCCCGTCAGCTCCATTGTTGATCACAGGAACGACCATTATGCGATAGGAGTGGGATCAGCATTTTCCTGGTCCCTTAGAGCCATCGATGGTTGCAGATGATCGTCCGATACGAGATGTGCATAGTGGGCGCCGACTGAGTTATGGCTCATCATTGAGGGTTGCTGAGGATCTTTCACAAGATTTTGTAAGCTTGTATTACTATTATTTATATTATTTTTTATTTCATTAATTAGTCATAAATATCTAAAGCATTTTTTAAGGCATCATCCTCGCTCGTCACGGAGGCCACCTTGTGCAATAATGACATGCCTGAGACGGATGATTATATTCAGGAGCCCACCGAGACCATGTTAAGACAATCTAATTTTTTTTAGCTAACACGTACATTTGTAATATATATTTCATATACTAAAATATCTTATTATTCTGTAGGTTACTTCTGGACCGACGGACCTTTCTACCGAGCCTGCCAGCCTTATCGACGATCATGCTGCAATGCATCCTCCGATAATGAAGTGACGTAATGAGAATGATCATGATAGTGTAGCCGGGGGGATGGGATGCGCCTCAGGGCAGCCAATGCTTTAAAGCATACAGACTGTGGGACACATTGATATTTTTGATTATCTGTACATATGACATTCAGTATATAATAACAATATTATTTATGGTTTATATTATATGCGCATTTGTTTTTATTTCTCGGATTATTTATTAGTTTAATACTACAACACAAAAATAAACATAGCAACTTAACATAATTTAAATTCGGTACAACCAATGAAAATACATGACACGGAAAATATAAAGATAAAATACTACACTCAACACATCCATGTGTTTGTTTAGTTACTATCACCCATTATTCTCTGCTTCAACCACTTAAATTCTCTTCTAACCAATTTTTTTTTCTTCCATCTCTTTTAGTTGCTCCTTCACTACCGCAAGTTGTTGTTGTAGTTTAAAGATCTGGAGTTCGTATTCACCGGTCATATTCCAAATATAGTGCAAATAATATTTGTAGTATTTCTGGTTAGTGAGTTCATCATATCAATCTTCAAATGTACATTAATTTTCATCTTACCAATGGAGATTATAACACAACACTATTAATAAACATGTTATATAAAAAATATAACAAATATTTTTTACAAAACAATAACTTACAAGTTGTCTACATATCCAGCGTTTGCGCCCCACATTACCATTTGACCAATATGGCTTCAAAATCGCATGTCTGCCACAATAACAACTTGGTACGTCATTGCATCCAAACATTTTTTAATGCAAGACAGATGAAAAATTAATGGAAAGCTTTTCTACTTGTTTCGTTAAGCGCAAATAATAACTAATACGTGCTAGGTTTTTATAGGCAGATAATACACATAACTCATATTGGTGACGCGCTATGCTTTGCGTGATAATGTTTCTTTTGGGTCAAGACTGCTTTTCCAGAATGACAGTTTATTTTGCTCGACAAGACAATACACATAACGCATATTGGTGCTGTGATATGCTTTGCGTGATAATGATTCTTTAGGGTACAAGACAGCTTTTCCATAACGACAACTTTTTCAAGTCAACAAGACATTATACATAATGCATATTGGTAGCGCGCTATGATTATTTAGGGTATTGATTCTTTAGGGTACAAGACAGCTTTTCCAGAATGACAGCTTTTACAGAACGATATCTTTTTCAGGTCGACAAGACAATACACATAACGCATATTGGTAGCGCGCTATGATTCTTTAGGGTATAAGATACCTTCTTAAACTGAAACATGAGATATGTATTCAAAGACCATTTGAAGAAACATTACAACATTGATTTAAAAAATACCACTAACATTTAATAAGTGGTTCACGAAGAGGCAAAAGGGTGAAGGTTCTTCAACAGATCCCCATGGAACACGTCATAATATTATCGATGCCTACCTTAAAAAATATGCTAGGTTGCTATACTGATTTGGTAGATGACAAGTGGTATGGTGTTCTGCGTCCCTTGGAAAATAAGACTATCAATATAAACACTGATCTCAAAGTTGTCGCGCACTTTATTGAGGGCAAAACGCATTCTCAAATGCCTGAAGGTATGCGAATTTGGGGAGAAAAACTACAATGGGTTCTCCTTTACTCAAAACAATGTGATTATGAAGTATTATGTCGTTGGCATGGGCTTATTGTGCCACAAGCACTGTCTGCAACCTTCCAAACAAACACACATAAAGATGAATCAGAAGTGATTCGGCATTTGATAAAGGAGATTCTAGAGATGGAAAAGGCACTAGATGTTCATCATGCAATGGATGATCTTAACTTCCTGGGAGGAACGGAGGATCAGTATTGGGATTTATTAGAAAATAAAAAATTACATAGAGACGATGATTATCCTATTTTCCCAACAGTTGTCGAGTGGGAGGGACTACCTAAGTTTCTACCACAGACGTTGAACGTAGGAGTCCCATATTATTGTAGAAATCTAGCAAGTGGTCTTATTGATGATAGCGATGAAATACGAGAAATGTGTGTCAACTGGGGCCTAGATTATGATGCCCTCGGTCCTGAAGGGTATGTACACGATGTTGACGAAGAATATGAAGATGGTGACAATGAAATAGTGCTAGACAACGACGATAATGGTGAATGACAATTATTTTTTTTCTTGGGGTGTATGTTAAATTATTGTACTGAAGTATTAATGCTAAATATCAATAAGACTTAACACCAATGGAAACATAATTTTATTTCATACATTCTGCAAGATGAACATGTACACTTATTACGAGAAATTACTGAAATAAAATACTGCGTGTATCCTTGATAATTGGGCACATTGGATGAACTTCCACCGGGAGCTGAATTACCATCGCTACCCAAACAAGCTGAAGGATATTTACAAGGGTTGTATCCTATTTGCGAACATATGCCACATTTATGGGCATAAACGGTATCACCAGCATCCATTTGGTTCCGTATACACGTTCTTTTTGCATTTGTCGTTGATGCAAATACTCCTTGTTACACACTTTTTAAATGGTTCCGACGACCAATAATGCTCAGAACCCACTGGTTGTGTCCACTATAGGTATTTAAGTATGCAACAACACTATATTCTTTATCAACGTACCTCGTTGCCGCAAAACTTGTATGTTAAAACCATTTCATGGCATGTGAGCACCGCATGTGATAGATGGACCATATCCCACAAGAGCATAAACTTCTGGCTTCATTGACGGTGTGTGTATTATTCCCCCAATTTTGATGGATAGCGGTGCGAACTTCAAAAATATTTTCGCTCGTTGCAATACTGCAAAAATGAATGCCAATGGGCTCGCTTCCTATATTTCTTAAATCTTTTCATTGGTATTGGCATAAATTCAATACCCCTTTCCATCAATGAAGATGGACCTCTAGCCCTTTCAACAAACCTCTCCGCCATCTGCTTGAATGACATCCGCACCATGACAGTGACATGCAATCCACGTGCAAACTTCAATAACCCGTTGAAAGACCCTGACACATTTGTAGTTATAATTCCCATCTTCTACCACCATCCGCATGCAAAGTCCACTTGTCAAGCTTATGTAACGCCAACCAAGTACATGCTCCTTGGTTTTCCTACCTGATCAATTCCATTCGCCTCCTGAATTTACACTCTTGGTAATCTATTGCAGCCATCCACATTAAATCATGCAAATTCTTGTGGGGATATGCCCTCTAGAAATTGTCCTTCAGGTGCCTCACATAGTAACGGTAGTAGGCATACGATTCCTGCCATGCATGCAAATTATGTACAGAACTTAAAATACTGCCATACTGATAAGATATGAGACAAATACCTGAACGTTGTCTGACAACTTGCTCCTTCGGGTGGTTCGAAAATAGTGTCCACGTCTCTTGACTTTCATTGGCACAAATAACAAAAGCTAGGGGAAATATATTTCCATTAGCATCAACTGCAACGGCGATCAACTTAATAGCATACTTTTTATAGACATGAGCATCATCTATTGATATTACCGGCCGACAATGCACAAACCCATTAGTTGCTGGTTTAAATGCCCAAAACATATATTGGAATATGTATTCTAGTATTCCCAGACTCCACTCAAGCTTCCATTCAATAGCAGTCTGGGGTTAAAGTGTTGCAATATGGCCATGTACCTAGGTAGAGATGCAAAAGACTTATCACAGTTACCATAAATAATTTTAGACGCACGTTTGCGCCCGAGAAATGACTTTCTTTTGGTAATGGTATACCCATATTCCTGGTGGACAGATGTTATACACTCTTTGATCTTGTACCTTATGGACGCACAATATGTGGAATCAAGACAAGAGAAATCAAGCCAACATTCAAGGTAAAATGATTTCCACTGAATGTGTCTATTTCACAATTGTGGGTGCCAATATATTTACCCACAACCTACATATTTATTTTCAGCTTTCTCGCACGAAGCATCCAAGTACAACCGTAAACCATCTACGACAAATAACCTTGTATACATCCGGAGATGACTCATGAACTACGATCTCACTACACTCTTTTATGTTGTACATTCGCACCGTCATGCTTAGGAGCACTTTATTAGGAAAAAACATGCCTTTTGACAACACTGTTGCTTTAGATTCATCCCACATTGCTGTCCGAATTTTGTCAAGATACCTTGTAAGGGCATCCATATCCGGCATACTTGAAAAATGATCAAGGTAGGGACTCTCCCTTGAATGAAATGGCACGTGGGACTCATGTACTCTTGGTCTAACTGGAGGTAGAGCATGCTCCCTCGTCAAATCAGGTTTAGCATTCTCTTCCTCCTCATCATCACCCTCATTAAGCAAGGGTGTGTCATCTCCAAACTTATTAGTATTGGTGTCTTAATCATTATTCTCTTCCTGACTATACACATCTACTAGATCCCGATGAAATATGTCGTCTTCGGGCAATTGACTAAGCACAGGACCTTCAAGTTGCTCGTTTTCACTGCACAACCAATAAAACAATGAGTTACTCAAATTGATCCAAACTTTATATATAGCTTTATCACTTCACTTACAAATCATAATGTGTTGACATCGCATGATGGATATTATCCCGTTGATGATGACTCCTGGATGGACCACCATGATCCAACACACCAAAACTAGGCATATTCCAACTCGGCGTTGCTTCATAACTTGTAAAATCCATATCTGGACGATACCCCTTGTGGAATATATGAGTGTTAATACAAATTCAATACATAAAAATAAATATCGTAACACAAAGAAAAATTGAAGTTTACCGCTCGGCTTGTGGATTATGTAAACTAGAAGAGAAATTATTTCCTCGCTCCTCATTCGCCCGTGGAGATAAGTTTAGATCATGCCAAACTCTTTCATCCAGAACCTGTTCGGCTAAAACTGCTCCAAAATAACCACCCGATGATTGAGGGATACCCCTACTTTGCGGAACCTCATTATTGCGGACGTCTTCTGACTTGACGTACATTTCCAATATTTTTATCATAAAAAAATTCCATTATTCATCAGGAGTCCTCAAAAAATCTCTCAGAATTTTTTCGTCTTCAATGTTAAACTCAGCATAACAAGAAACCCCTTGCGGAGTGACAAAATACGGATATCTTTCGGTTACTTTAATATTCACCAAACGTTTGCTCACACTCATTTTTTTACATAACAACGATACATATGTATCGTGCTCCATTGTAAGTGGCAACTTAACATGACACTGTGGAGAACCACTATAACTTACTGAGTTATTCGCTACCACAACCTCACCTCACCTCCCCTCCCCCCCAAATATAATGAAACCGTAATTTTTCGCTCTTCAGACATTATGAAAAAATGACAAAATAACTTAACGAACAAATATTTCAGAAGATTTGAAGGATCCTGAATGAATTTTTACAAAATCCTGAAACTCTTTAAATAAGGAAAAAACCAGTCCGGGGGTACAATTATTTGAGGTATAGCGCCTTAAATATGTGCGTTATACCCAATTGAATTATTGTTGTGTCAGTTAAGCCTAGAAAAATTAATGATGGACACGGTATTTCATCGCACTGTACCTTAACGGACAAACGGCCGTTAAGGTATAGCGCGGTAAAATACCGCGCTATACATATTATAGTGCCCAGTATTTTTTCTATACATTTTGATTCTTTGATTCCTTCTAATAGTACTGTTTTCTTGTTCCAACACTGGCAGATTAGCACATGGAGTCATTGCAATTCTCAATTACTTGGCGCCTTGAATTAACTTCCTTTTCTTGACTTTAGCATATTCCACACAACAACAATAGTTCGTGCTTTTCTTTTCAAATCAGTGCTAATGAAGTCAGCTTGGAAAGGTACACTGACACGATCATGCGATTTGTGGTTAGATTGTACCTTGTTGACATTAATTCCTCAAACATATCGAATTGAGAGTGCATTTGATACGATGAAAGTCATGTTATATTTTATGAAAAATATTTTTGGTATTTGGTTGCTGAGTAGGATACTTTCTTGAAAATATATATATTAAAATTAACAATAATATTTGCAACTCAAAGCGTGTTTGAATGAAGATTTTAAACCGTAAAGAATAAATATGATTTCTAGTGTGTTAGTTGAAAAAAATAGCTAGGAAATAAAAATAATGATAATCGTAAGGAAAGTAACATCACTCATAAGTATGGGTGTTTAAGGGCCTCCCTTTTTTGGACCCGTATGGGTTACGGTCCGGGCCAGTTCCGGGTTGATTCTTAACGGGTTTAACGGGTTCGGGTTCAACCGGGTAAAAACTAAACCGTACAGGTTACGGGTTGAGAGGGTCGGGCCGGGTTTAGTGTAATTTTAATATTTGTTTTTTGGAATTTTGTATAAATATTGTAATAAGTGCAATAAGTGCATTACAAAGTACTAACATAAAGAATACAAGGAAGATGGGGAAAAAATGCACTTATTGCAAGTGCTACTTTTATTTCTTAATTCAAATTTCAAAGTTTCAAACTTACAAATTGAAAGGTTTACATTTTTTTCAACAAGTAAAATAGTAAATTCAAAGGTTTTGCATTGCCTTAGTAAGTTCATCATAATCAATATGAACCGATTGACCTTCTTCTGGAGTGTTAAATTCGGATGGGTTTCCATGTGTTAATATATCTCCAAGTTTCTCGTCTTCTGGGCTATCAACATCTTCACGTCCTTGATTTCTTCGTTCCGATCTAATCCAATCTCTGAAACATACTAAAACTTCCAAAGCATTACTTCCCAATGAGTGGCGGGTGTCTCCAAGTTGTTGTCTTGCTTGGCTAAATGCACTCTCCGATGCAACAGTAGAAATTGGTACATTCAGCACGTCCCCAGCCATAGCGAAAAGAACAGGAAATTGCTTTCCATTTCTCATGCCACCATCCCAACGGTGAAAAATTCCTTTGTGCGAGGCTCTTTTTGCTTCTGCAAGTAGAATTGAAATTCATCAATGTTCCTGCTACTGGTTTGAATGTTAGAAAATGTAGAAAAAATATTAAAACTATCAAGGCCTTCTTCATCATCCACAGTAGCAGAAGTGGTACAATGCATAGTTGGATTAACATTGCCTACATTAAGAGCATCATCATCAATCACATTTGCATAATAATTATATAATTGTTGTAAATATTCATTTAGCTTGTTCATACAAGTATATAAATCTGGGGTTTCAATTGGTCTAATCTCCATATAAGTATATAAAGCATTCATTAATTGGTGACAATCAGACATCTTAATAGAAGGATTTAAAACAACACCAACTAAGTAAATCGGAGGAATTGGAAAGAAATATTTTTTGAATTTTGCTTGCATTTTTTCAACAACATCCCTATATTTTTCTTTCTTCTTAAATTCAAAGAGTAGAAAAGAAATTTCAGCTATATGTACTAAAACCATAGTAACAGTAGGGTAATATGCTCCAGAAAACTCAACAGTAGTTGTATAAAATTTATGTAAAAATTTAACAACATCATTAATGACCTCCCAAGTACCACTTGTTAGCATACGGTTTGGATCAGTACAATGCGCATTAGCAACTTCAGTTATTGGAAATCTATATTTGTAGCAACATTTTAAAAATATATATGTATAATTCCATCTAGTAACAGTTTCGTCTGGCATGAATCTGGGTTTAAGGTTATACTGGACACACTTATTCTTAAATTCCTTTATTCTAGATTGTCTATTATTTCCTTGAATAACACCAACTGCTCTTCTAACATGAGTAATCTCAGTCGAAAATAAATCAAGGCCACTTTTAACAATTAAATTATAAATATGACATGCACACCTAACATGAAAAATTTCCTCAAGAGGCGGTTGCAAATGCAGTTTTATTATTGAAATTGCGGCATTATTGTTAGAAGCATTATCAAAAGACATACACAATACTTTTTGCTTGAGATTATAAAATTCAACAACTTCACAAATAGTACTACTTATAAACGTAGCAGTATGACTCTGATCTTCATCATATCTAAAAGCGATAATACGTTTTTGCATACAGGTAGTATCATCTATCCAATGACATGTAATTGTCAAATAATCATTTCCATTAACAGCATGGCCAATATCAGAAGTTAGAGAAACTCTACAAGGAAGGTGGCTAAACAAATAACGTATATATGTTTGATATTGTCCATGAAGTCTAAATATATCAGCTCTACAAGTACTTCTAGGGATACCTTTAAATAAAGGATTGTAAATCCTTTGAATATACATAATAAGATATGATGAAGAAGCAAAAGAAAAAGGTAGACAACCCAAAGCAATCATTTTTGCGAACTCCTCACGATCCTTTATTTTATCATATTTCACTAGATCTCCAGTAGTAGGGTTAAAGTTGTTTGATTTCCATCACCATCAACGGCTCATTCTATGGGATGCTCAGTTCTCATATGTCTACTAAGCGTCCCAGTCCCCCCTAAATTTCCTCCAGTCAAATGTTTAAAATCACCTTTATAAAGTTTGCATTTAACTCTCTCAGTACCTTCTATTATTTCAAAAAAATTTCCAAACCTTACTTCTTTTTCTACGATTAGTAGTCGGAGCCACAGGTGGTCTACTTCTAGTGCCACGACCACCACCCCTTGTAGCAACCCCAATACTACCAACTCCAACACTAGTAGGTGTAGCTGGTATCTCATCTTCCATTCCTATTTCATTATCTTCTATTCCAAAATCTTCTTGTAATTGTTCATAATCTATATCTAAATTATCATTAGGCGATGATTCGAAAACATGTGTAAATGATAATGGGTTATTACTCTTACTACCAGATGCTGAAGGACTATCTTTTTTTTATTTTCCCTACCAGTAACTCTTTTACACGCTCTTTTAGCAGCAATAAATATATTGTAAAAATTAAAGTATAAGCTAAAATTAAATATGCAATTAAAATAGTAAATAAGAGAAAGAGTTGGAGGGAGTGCACCGAATTCGCCAATAAATTGAGCACTTGATTAGGCAATCCCGAGGTTACCACGAACAAATGTCAAGCAAGTATTTCAATTTTGAACTTCAATTGTTCAAAGTTCAAACTTCAAATTCTGAATGACAAAACACGATAAATTAAATTCAAGAAAAGAGAGCCAAATAAAATTAGATTGAAAACTTAAATTCTTGCAAATTGGAGAATGAGAGAATGAGAGAAATTGAGATTGAGAAATGAGTAATGAGTGAAGAAATGAAGAAGAGGGGGGGGGGGGGGGGGGGGGTATTTATAGTTTTAGAGAAGGTTAGTTTTGTAAATTGAAAAAGGGTTAAAAATTTAAAAAAAGCTATCTGTGCAATTTTTCCGTTGGCCAACGGACCAAAACATGGTCTGACCGTTGCCAACGGTCTGTTGGGCCCACAAGTCAGAAAAATTTTAAAAAAAAACTAGCCATTTGAACTACTGTTCACTCTACCGGGTTCAACAGGTTCCGGTTACCCGTTTGGGCCAGATGAACCGCGCAAACCCCCCAAACCCCCTATCCAGCCCAGCCCAGCCCCCCTATTACTGGTCCGATCCGGTTCCGATCCAACCCAGCCCGTTTAACACCCTTACTCATAAGTGAAGGAAGTTATTCAGTTCTCCCCCTTAGGTTGAAAACATATTTTTAGTAACAAAACAGTAAAAAATGATTTACTCATGAAAAATATTTTGTTGTATAAATAACTTCATATCACGACCCTAACCCCGAACCCGGTCACGGTGGCGCCTCTCGTGAAGACAAGACCAGCCAGACCAAAACAGACTTAAATAGTTAAATACCATAAATAGTTTTAAAACATGATATAATAACCATAATTTGCGAAAATAACGATAACAACAGTAAAAACCATCCCGACACAGCCCAAACCGGGGTGTCACAAGTCATGAGCAACTAATAAATCCGGATACCAGTCTACTAGATACGAAACCCAATACAGAAGTTCAAGAACATGAAAATAGTAAGATATGGGAGGCAGGGGGGCTGCGGACGCCAACAGCTACTTCGTAGTCTCCGAAAACACTGCCTGGACTGGGAGGATCAACACTCAGGAGCGGACTCTATGATGCCTGAATCTGCACGCACGGTGCATGGAGTAATGTGAGTACTCCGACCCAGTAAGTAATAAATATAAATAATGGCTGAAAGCAAGAAAACACGTAAAGGCACAAAGCAATTCTATATCAAGCAGTAAAATCACTTAAAGCAGTAAATTAGTGAGGAAGTCAAATGAAATTCCTTAAACCAAGTAAAACATGTAATTTAGCAGGTAAATAACAAGTAGAAATACGCCTATCGGGCACAGTAACAATCGCTCAGAACAGTATCAGCCCATCGGGCTCACTCTCAGATCATGATGGGTACCCGCGCTCACAATGGGTGTGCAGACTCCGGAGGAGCCCTTTACGACCCAAGCG
This sequence comes from Nicotiana tabacum, assembly GCF_000715075.1. Classification (NCBI taxonomy): domain Eukaryota; kingdom Viridiplantae; phylum Streptophyta; class Magnoliopsida; order Solanales; family Solanaceae; genus Nicotiana; species Nicotiana tabacum. The sequence continues at coordinate 26,322,008 of NC_134087.1, read as the reverse complement.
CTATATCAAACCACCTCGTGGTATCATCTCTCGGCACTCGGCCTCACATCACTCAACCCACCTCATGGCGTATAAAAGTATCTCAGGCCCTCAGCCTCATATCACTCAGCATATCCTCACATATGGCCCTCGGCCTCACTCAGTCCGAAAATTCATCACAAGCCCCTCGGGCATTGGTACAACAGTGGTTCTCAGCCCAAAACATCATTTAGAAATATCATTTAAGTCTCAAAACTGAGTAAAAGTGGCCGAGTTATAAAACAGTAGGAAACAATAGGACTGAGTTCAAGTAATAATCAATACAGTGAGGAAATAGTGATAAAAATCCCCGGAGGGTTCAAATAATTGGCACGAAGCCCAAATATGGCAATCAGCCCAAATCATGATGATAACAAACAAGTTTCAGTCAAATACGCGGTAAAAACATCAATCACGACGGACCAAATCACAATCCCCAATAGTAAACGACCCCACGCTCATCATCAAGCGTGTGTCTCACCTCAATATAGCACTACGATGTGCAATCCGGGGTTTCAAACCCTCAAGACATCATTTACAATCATTACTCACCTCGAACCGGCTACAACTCTAGATCGCGACGCCTTTGCCTTTCGAATCGACCACCACGTGCGTCGAATCTATCCAAAATCAGAACGAATACGTCACAATATACTAAGGGAACAAAACCCAAGTGAAAAAAATTGAAAAATATCAAAAATCCCAAAATTAGCAAAACCCGAGCCCCGAGACCACTTCTCGAAACTCAGAAATTTTTACATCATTAGATTCTTTATCACACCACGAGTTCATATATATCAAAAGTTCTCCAATTCGACCTCAAATGGTCTTTCAAATCCCAATTCAAAAGTTCAAAATCCCAAGTCCTAGTTCTTCCATTTTTAGCTTAAGTTCCAAGAATTTCTAGGTTGATTTCACAATAGATCACGTTTTAGGTTCAAAAATCTTACCTCCAATCAATTCTCCTTGAATCCTTCTTTAATCACCCTCAAAACGCTCTCAAAATGCTCAACTATAAACTTTCTGCCCAGGTCTGACTTTCCTTCTACGCGAACGCGGTCAACCTCTTACATTCGCGTAGCACAAATTTACGTTGACCAACTTTTACCATTCGCGAACGTGATACCTCTTCCGCCTTGAACTTCGTGAATGCGAGACACCTGATACGAACGCGAAGAGCAAATTCCACTGGACCCCAAATCCTTATACGCAAACGCGGAGAGCCTCATGCGAACGCGAAACACAAACTCCTAGCCTTCCGCGAACACGAGCACCTCTCGCGAATGCGAAGGCTTAATTCTAGCCTTCCTCAAATTTTTCTACGCGAACGCAAAGAGATAATTCTCTGCAACAGCTGGGCAGATTTTTCTGTAACTTTCAAACTCCAAAATGGTCCGATTGACCATCCGAAACTCACCCGAGGCCACCGGGACCTCAACCAAAAGCACCAACACATCCTAAAACCTCATTCAAACTTGTTCCAATTATCAAAACACCTCAAACAACACCAAATCCATTAATTCACATTGAATTCAAGCCTAAGTTTTCTAAAAACTTCCGAAATACGCTTTCGATCAAAAACCCAACCAAACCACGTCCGAATGACCTGAAATTCTGCACACACATCACAAATGACATAACGAAGCTACAGCAACTCTCGGAATTCCATTCCGACCCTCGAATCAAAATCTCACCTACCAACCAGAAATTGCCAAAATACTAACTTCGCCAATTCAAGCCTAATTCTACACCGGACCTCCAAAACCAATTCCGATCACACTCCTAAGTCATAAATCACCTACCAAGCTAACAAAACCATCGGAACTTATATCCGATCCCTCTAACACATAAATCAACACCTGGTTGACTTTTCTAACTAAAACCTTCTTAAAAGAGACTAAGTGTCTCATTTCTTACCAAATCCTCTCCAAACTCAATCTAATCAACCCGATCACCTTAAACACGGATAACGAAGCATAAAGAAGCAAAAATGGGGAAAACAGAGCGGTAACTCATGAGACGACTAGTTGGGTCGTCACACTTCAACCATACCAAACACGCCCTGAATGTCACAAATACTTTTTGCTAGTTATACACTTGTTCTTTCTCTTTCCTCCTTTTGAATGTATTTCCCTAGTATAGGTATGCAAGTACATAGGAGGATTTGCATCTGTACCGTATATTTGTGCCACCTTTTAACCTACACCCTATTTTTATTATTGATTTGGTAGCCAGCTGACAAAAAATCCATAATAATATGACAATTACACCCCGAAAAAAGATATAAAACATGCATCATGCATTAATCGTATGATCTTCAACTCATTCGTGAAAAAAGATCTCCTCCTCTCTTCTCAACAACTTTATCAAAAAATCAGAAATTGTCCAGATTCATCTTTAGAATCACACTTGCATGAAGTTGTTTCACCTTGAAGCTAAAACTTCATGCTAATGTAGTATGAAATTGTTTCATGTTGAAGCTAAAACTTCGTGCTAATATAACACGAAGTTGTTTCACATTGAAGCTAAAACTTCATGCTAATGCATGTTGAAGTTATTTATCCTGCATCCTAAGGTTTTTTCATGAGTTTTATTCGAAACTTCTGTCTAAACATGCTGAAGTTATTTAATTCATTTGCTGAAACTTTAGACAAAACATGTTGAAGTTATTTAGTTCATTTGCTAAAATGTTAGACTAAACATGCTTAAGTTTTTTAGTTCATTTGCTAAACCTTCAGACTAAACATACTTAAGTTTTTTCTTACAGTATGTAGTTTTCTAAAGAGTTTTTGCTAATGCATGATGAAGTTATTTAGTTCATTTGTTAAAACTTCATACGAAAACATGCTGAAATTTTGTAACGCAACCTATAGTTTTGTCCTGAGTCTTATCCGAAACTTCAGTCTAAACAAGCTAAAGTTTTTTAGTTCATTTGCCAAAACTTCAGCTTAAACATGCTTATGTTTTTGTCCGGCAGTTTGTCAATAGTCTTTTATTAAAGAAGGGAAAAATCATCTTTTTAAAATACTTTTAACAAAAAAAATATATACGGATGCAAACGGAAAAATAAAACGGGTATAAGTTAAAAAGGGGCGACCATATAGGGCGCCCCATGTAATTTTTACAAGTACATAACATTTGCAGCCAACAGTTTAGGCCTGCTTGAAGCCCATATACTTGTGGTCTGTCACTGCAGCCCAATGATTGCTTAATTTTGGGTAGAAATGGGGATAGCCACTTTTTAACATGGTGTTTAGTTTTTATCCATTATTTTTAATGCTGAGCGAAAATAGCTACTACTCTATTAAAATTAATACGAAAAGATGTTTTTACCCTTTCTTCACGAGTGTTGTGTAAATATTAAGGACATGGTGTCCTTAACATTTACACTGCACATATGAAGTTAAGGACATGATGTCCTATAGTTTAACAACTGAAGGTGCAAATACAGGACATTTTTTTCTTAATACTCACACATCTTTCATGAAGTTAAGTACGCAATTTCCTTAATATTTACACAACACTCATAAAGTTAAGTATACTATGTCCTTAACATTTACACTACATATATGAAGATAAGGACACCATGTCCTTAACATTTACACTGCACATATGAAGTTAAGGGCATGAGGTCCTAAAGTTTAACAATAGAATGTGAAAATACAAGTTAAGGATATTATGTCCTTAACATTTACACTGCACACATGAAGTTAAGGACACCATGTCCTTAACATTTACATTACACATATGAAGTTAAGGAGAAGATGTCCAAAAGTTTAACAACGGACGGTGCAAATACATGACACTTTGTCCTTAATATTTACACACCATTCATAAAATTAAGGACACCATGTCTTTAATATTTACACAACACCCATGTTTAGCACATGGGTATTGTCATGACCCTAAACCCAGACCCGGTCGTGATGACGCCTATCATGAAACAAGGCCAGCCGACACAAACCCCCAATAGCAATTTAACAGTTATAATAATACGATTTGAGTCATTAATATGCTATAAATCCCAAAATAAGAGTGAAATAGAACAATTTGCGGAAACAACACAGTCCGACATCGGGGTGTCACCAGTCATGAGCATCTAAAACATCCGTCTGAGAATAGGAAAAGTCTACAAAGTTTACTACAAATCCAGTACAAATGAAAATAAAGATAGGAAGAAGGAACACTGGGCTGCGAACGCTGAGCAGCAACCTAGTGAACTCCGAACAAGCCGCTGAAAGTAATCAACCCTCGCTAGCAGGACCTGAGGCTCCTGAATATGCACACAGGGTGCAGGGAGTAATGTGAGTACGCCAACTCAGTGACTAATAAAAGTAAAGGCAGCTGAGCGATAAGAAAAAACGTAAAACACAGCAACATGCTACAAAGAGGAAGTATAAAACCAATACAATGCAATAAAACAGTGAAAACTTGTACAAAACACCTTAGTTCAGTAGAAACCTCTTTAAAACCTCTTTTAGCAGTTAAACGAGTGAAAAAAAAAAAGCAATGAGAAAAGATAGACACATAAAATTAGCCCGTCGGGCAAAAGACCAATAGAATCAGCCCCTCGGGCTATCTCACAATCACTCGTATCAGCCCCTCGGGCAATAACACGAAACAACATTAGCCCCTCGGGTTATATCACATCACAAACTGGGTACCCGCGCTTACTGGAGGTGTACAGACTCCGGGAGGGGCCCCTTACGGCCTAAGCGCAATAACAATCCATCTCATGGCGTAATCATACAAGCCCTCGACCTTATATCAAGCCACCTTGTGGCGTACAACACAGGACCTCGGCCTCATAATCATGAATCAGCTCAATACCGTTGTGGCGCGCAACCCGATCCCATAATAACCTCACAACACAGGCCCTCGGCCCTACTCAGTCAGAAATCTCTAAAAGCCACTCGGGCATAGTAAAATATGATGCTCAGCTCAAAATATCATTTAAGATATCAAAACAGAGTAAACATGGTTGAGTTATGAAAATAGTAGAATATAGCATGACTGAGTACAAGTATAAAGTCAAAACAGTGATGAAAAGTAGTAAAAATTCCCTAAGGGTCCAAAATAGTTGGCACGAGGCCCAAATATGGCATTCAGCCCAAAACATAATGATAGCAAACAGTTTTCAATCAAATACGCAATAAAACAGTTATTCGGGACAGACTAAGTCACAATCCCATATAGTTCACGATCCCACGCTCGTCATCTAGCGTGTGCGTCACCTCAAAATAGCACAACGATGTAAAATTCGGGGTTTCATACCCTCAGGATACATTTACAATCATTACTCACCTCTATCCGGTCCAAACTCTAGCCCGCGATGCCTTTGCCTCTTGAATCGGCCTCCGGATGCTCCAAATCTAACCAAAATTAGTGCACAACCATCAAAATATGCTAAGGGAACAAAGCCCACCCAAAAGTAATCAAATTACAACATAAATCCCGAAATTGGCCAAACCTGACCCCCGGGCCCACGTCTCGGAATCCGATAAAAATTACATCAATAGACTCATTATCACTCCCCGAGTTCATTCATATCAAAAGTACCAAAATCCAACCACAAATGACCCCTCAAATTCCAAATTTTAGGTCTCCAATTACAAGCCCTAGTTTCTTCAATATTTAGTCTTAAATTCTACAAATTCCATGATTAATTAGGTAGAAATCACATTAGGATTGAGTATTAAGTCCATAAATCTTACCTCCAAGTGTTTTCCCTTGATTCCCTCTTCAAAAAACTTTAAAATTGCCCAAAATTGGTGGAACTTAGGCTAAAAATCGCGGAATTGGTCTTTTAAAACATTCTGCCCAGCACTTAAAACCTCTTCTTCGCGAATGAGGTCAACGCCTTGCGTTCGCAAAGCACAACCTGGCGTTTACCACTTATTCCTTATACGCGAACGCGACGCCCTGTACGCGAATGCGAAGACTCAACTTCACAACCCATCGTGAACGCGGCTTCCCTCTCGCGAACGCGAAGCTCACTGACCCCAACCCTTCACGAACACGGGACTCCATCACGAACGCGAAGGCCAAACCTCCTGCCTCTCATCCTAACCCTTCGCGAATGCGAAGGCCAAAAGTTTGCAACACTCACAATAGATTTTCTACAATCTTTTTCAACTTGAAATGATCCATTCAACCATTCGAAACTCACTCGAGGCCCTCGAGACCTCAACCAAACATGTCAACCTATACCATAACATCATTCAAACTTGTTCCAACCTTCGTAATGCTCAAAACAACATCAAAACATCAAATTTGCATCGGATTCAAGCCTAAGAATTCCAAAAACTCCCAAATTCCGCTTTCGATAAAAAAGTCCATCAAACCACGTCCGAATGACCTGAAATTTTGTACACTCATCCCAAATGATACAACGGACCTACTGCAACTCCCAGAATTCCATTCCGACCCCTATATCAAAATCTCACCTACCAATTGGAAAATGCCAAAATTCCAATTTCGTCAATTCAAGCTAAATCTACTCCGTACCTCCAAAACACATTCCGATCACGCTCCTAAGTCCCAAATTACTTTTCGAAGCTATACGAATCATCAGAACTCACATCCGAGCCCTTTTTCACATAAGTCAACATCAGGTTGACTTTTCCAACTAAAGCTTGCTCAAAAGAGACTAAGTGTCTCAAACCTTACCAAAACCTCTCCGAACCCGAGCCAACCAACCCGATAGCACATAATACTGCTAAACAAACTAATAAAAAGCAGAAATGGGGGAAACGAAGCGGTAACTCCTGAAACGACCGGCCGGGTCGTTACATCCTTCCCCTCTTAAACAAACGTTCGTCCTTGAACGTGTCAAGAAACATACCTGAAGCCTCAAATAGGTGAGGATATCTGCTCCGCATCTCTCGCTCAGTCTCCTAGGTAGCCTCCTCTATGGGCCAACCTCTCCACTGTACTTTCACTGAAGCTATATCCTTTGACCTCAATTTTCGAATATGATGCTCCAAAATAGCCACTGGCTCCACATCATAAGTCAAATCACCATGTAACTGAACCGTGCTGAAATCCAAAACATAAGGCGGATCGCGAATATACTTCCAGAGCATAGAAACATGAAATACTGGATGCACACTAAACAAGCTGGGTGGCAAAGCAAGCTCATAAGCTACCTCCCCAATCCTCTGAAACACCTCAAAAGGCCCAATGAACCGAGGACTCAATTTACCCTTCTTCCCAAATCTCATAACACCCTTCATGGGTGAAACCTTCAACAGAACCTTCTCACCAACCATATAGGACACATCCCGAACCTTCCTATCAGCATAACTCTTTTGTCTCGACTGCGTTGTACGAAGACTCTCCTGAATCACCTTCACCTTATCTAGAGCATCCTGCACTAAGTCTGTACCCAATAGCCTAGCTTTACCCAGCTCAAACCAACCAACTAGAGATCTACATCGCGTCCCATACAAAGCCTCATATGGAGCCATCTGAATACTCGACTGGTAACTTGTTGTTATAAGCAAACTCTGCGAGCGGTAGAAACTGATCCTATGATCCTCTGAAATCAATGACATAAGCACGCAATATGTCTTCCAATATCTGAATAGTGCGCTCGGACTACCCGTCCGTCTGAGGGTGAAAAGTTGTGCTCAATTCAACCTAAGTACCTAACTCTCGCTGCATAGACCTCCAAAATTGCGAAGTAAACTGAGTGCCCCTATCTGAAATGATGGAAACTGGGACACCATGCAAACGAAAAATCTCCCGAATATAGATCCCTTTCAACCGCTCTGAAAAATAGGTAGTACACACAGGAGTGGAGTGCACGGACTTGGTTAGCCGATCCACAATCACCCAAATAGCATCAAACTTCTTCAAAGTCCATGGGAACCTAACTACAAAGTCCATGGTGATTCGCTCCCACTTCCACTCTGGAATATCCATCTGCTGAAGCAAGCCACCATGTTTCTGATGCTCATATTTCACCTGCTGACAATTGAGACACCGAGCTACAAATCCCACAATGTCCTTCTTCATTGTCCTCCACCAATAATGCTGTCTTAGATCATGATACATCTTTGCGGCACCCGGATGAATAGAATACCGCGAGCTATGGGCCTCCTCCAGAATCAACTCCCGAAGCCTATCTACATTGGGCACACATATCCGGCTCTACATCCTCAATACCCCATCATCACCAATGGTCACATCTCTGGCATCATCGTGCTAAACTTTGTCCTTAAGGACAAGCAAATGAGGATCATCATACTGGCGCTCTCTGATGCGATCAAATAAGGAAAACTGAGAAATCACACAAGCCAATACCCGACTGGGCTCCGAAATATCCAACCTCACGAACCAATTGGCCAAGGATTGAACATCAACTGCAAGAGGTCTCTCCCCAACTGGAATATATGACAAACTCCCCATACTCACCGCCTTCCTACTCAATGCATCGGCCATCACATTGGCCTTCCCCGGATGGTACAAAATAGTAATATCATAATCCTTTAGCAATTCCAACCATCTGCGCTGCCTCAAATTGAGATCCTTCTACTTGAACAAGTGCTGGAGGCTATGATGATCAGTAAACACCTCACAAGACACACCATACAAATAATGCCTCCAAAACTTTAATACGTGAACAATGGCAGTCAACTCCAAATTGTGAACAAGGTATTTCTTCTTATGGGGCTTCAACTGACGAGAAGCATAAGCAATAACTCTACCCTTCTGCATCAATACACACCCAATACCAACTCTCAAAGCATCACAATACACGGTATATGAACCTGAAGCTGATGGCAAAACTAATACTGGAGTTGTGGTCAAGGCAATCTTGAGCTTCTAAAAGCTCTCCTCATACTCATCCGACCACCTGAATAGAACACCCTTTTGAGTCAACTTGGTCAAGGGCGATGCGATAGATGAGAATACCTGAACAAACCGGCGGTAATAACCTGCGAAACCAAGAAAGCTGTGAATCTCTATGGCTGAGGATGGTTTGGGCCAACTCTGAACCGCCTCTATCTTCTTTGGATCAACCTGAATACCCTCGCTGGACACCACGTGCCCCAAGAAAGCCACTGAACTAAGCCAAAACTCACACTTGGAGAACTTTGCATAAAGCTTCTCCTCCCTCAATCTCTGCAACACAACTCTCAAATGCTCCGCTTGCTCCTCCTGACTACTCGAGTATACCAGAATAATATCAATGAAAACTATGATAAACGAGTCGAGATAAGGCCGAAACACGTTGTTCATCAAATGCATGAACGCTGCTGGGGCATTGGTCAGCCCAAAAGACATCATAAAGAACTCATCATGAGCATATCGGGTCCTGAAAGCCATCTTAAAAATATCCAAGTCCCTGATCTTCAACTGGTGATAACCTAAACGGAGATCAATCTTGGAGAACACTCTCGCTCCCTGAAGCTGGTCAAACAAATCATCGATACGAGGCAAAGGATACTTGTGAGCACGTGATTTTTGCTTTGCACGGCAATCGCTCCAAAAGAAATAAAAAATAATAATAATTGGTCCTGCTGTACAATTTTTGGATTTCTGTGCAGCATTTTGTTGATTTACTTGTAACTTTTGTCCATTTTTATGTATTTAGCTATTTAAAACAAAATACAAAAAATGTGTGGGTCATGCATAATTCGAACCGTAATCCGGTCGTCAAGTAGAAAATCATAAATAGGCATCTTCGTCCGTGATTTTGATTGGTTTGATTTTACCTGTTCTGAAATATTTTAGTATGTGTGCAAATAATTGTATTGAGTGTGTATTTAATTTTTAATTTGATTTTTTGCTTAAGTTTTGTTTTCAAAAAAAAAAGAAAAAAAAAAGAAATAATCTTCTTCCTCCGGATTGGGCCAATTTGTTAAAATTGGCCCAAACAAACAATGCCCAAACCAGGCCTGCCGGTCCAGTCCAGCTGATACCCAGGGTGTCCAAACGACGCCGTTTTGGTCCAAACTGATCTGGGCCGTTGATCTCAGATTGATCAACGGCCACGATCACCTCCCCTTAACCCACTAATGGCCCCGACCCGTTTTCACCCGGACCAACCCAAACCCTTTACCCTCAAAACGACACCGTTCCATTTAAGCCCTCAGATCCAGACCGTAGATCTAGATTGATCTAACGGTTAAGATCCGCCCACCCACTAACTATATAAACCCTTTACCATACCCTGCCCCCCCAGCCAACACCCCTGCCTTCGTCTTCACCAAACCCGTCCCCTTCAAACCCTAGCTGCCCCTGTATCCTTCACCATGAAATCCGGCAGCACGGACGCCGGTGACCTTGCCCTTAACACCATAGAACCCCCTTGCCGTCCTGAACCCAAATCTATCAACCACACACCTCGAATCCCTCCCCACCTTCTCGAATCTTCAAATGAAGATTCGAGTCAAAACTCGATCTACACAGTTTAACCCCAGTTTCACACCAGACACTCCCCAGACCCCCCTCGTGACCAAACCATACTTGGTTTGGTCCGAATCTGACCAGGGAAGCATGAATCCCAGATCTGAGTTTTGGAAATTTTGTAGTTCTTCGTCACTAGTTCAACCGAAGAGATTAAGGTCTAATGGACTTTAATCAAAGTGTTTCTCATCTGAGAAACACTTCGATTAAAGTCCGTTCAGCCTTAAGAAAGGTCTGTTCGAATCCGAGTTCAAACTTTTGATTTTTTTTCGAGTTTTAAGGTGAGTTTGCTTTCTTTCCTTTACTTGTTTTAGTCCGTGTGATTTGTTTTAAAAGTCGGTTCATGTTTGTCTTTGAATTTTTACCAACTTTTGTTTGTCCACTTTGCCTGAACCACTGTGTTTGTTTGAATCCCTCCTTTATTCTGATAATGCGTGTGTATATGCTGTGCGAATAATTGAGCTCCAAATTTTGGACTGACTAGTTGACTCCTCGAGTACATTTCTGCTTAGTCAGTATAATTCGAATCATGCATCGATACTGTTTAAATGTCTGATTTTTGGCTACGATTGTGTATGTTAATGCTAATATAGTCGAGTCGACATGTGTCGTCAATTAGTTTCAACTGTCCGAACAATAACAAATCGATTTACTTCTGCTAAGCATTTGTTGAATCAATTAAGAACCAGTTTTGTTTACTTATAGCTGTTGATTTGGATCAGTAATGTAAAAGGGATGTTTGGTTTAAATTCTGAATTGGAGGGCATGTGCACTCGTGCACAGCATGTGCATTGGTGCACCTCATGTGCTTTGTGCACAACCTGTGGCCTGCATAAAGGTCTTTTGTTAAGTTTTAAATAATTTGACAGCATATGCTGTCAGATATATTCTACTGCCCATACCTTGCTTTAGTTTAAAAGTATTAAACCTTTTAAAAGTTAAGTCTGCCAGGGATTGTTGATGGGGGTTAATACTTAAATAACTAATTGGAATCTGAAAATGTGAAGGCACATGGGAGGGTACTGTGATATTCTAAAACAGGCTGTTAAAAGGGGTAGTGTTAAGGCTTATAAAGGGGGGCAGACATCTAACTAAGAAAAGGGGGATACAGAATTGGAGAAGACACAGACCTAAGAGAGGGAAGGGGGACATACACTGTGAGGATATAAAAGAAAAAGAAGAGATCTGATAGATACACATAGATACAGAAATAGAAAGAGAGCAAGAAAGAGATAAAACAGATTAGGAAATCAGAAACTTGGTCTTGTTTGTCTGAAGTTCATCTGTTGTCAATACGTTAGGCAGTGTTGCTTCTTCTAAGTTTCAATCGAGTTTATTGTTAGTGTTTTGTTGCATTTGGTATATCCCGGAATTGGATTGTCTGGAGTATTGTTGCCATCACACTGTGTGCTGTTTCATTTGGCTGTTTCTTCTTCAACTCTAGTTCCACCTCGCAATAGAATCCTTTCTGTTGTGCTGTTCTGATTGCTGCTGTTACTCTGATTCTTGCTGCTGCTATTCTGTTTCCTGTTGCTGCTGCATTTCTGTCCTGCTGCTACTGCTAGTTCTGTTTCTTGCTGCTGCTGATTTCTCTACCTTTTTCTCCTTCTCCTTTGCATTTCAGTATTTCCAGGTACACATTTCGAGTCCCCATATTGGTGTAACCGAAACAGTTTGAAAGCATGAAATGAAAAAGAGTTGAAGAAGTTCAAAAGTTATTTGTTGTAATATTTGTGGTATATTAATGGGCCTGTGTAGTTGTTAGTTTACAATTCAACAGTACGAAAATATATGTTAACTAACACTCATCTGAGTTTAGTCCTTCATGTTTTAGTTTGTAGTTGTTTTGTTAATACGGGGTATAGATACTCCAAACTTATACTATGCTGCCTTGTTTTATTTTAGTCCTTTTGCTGTGTCTCGTTAGGTAGTACATAAGATCACATTCAAATCCCATTAGTAACAATGCCTAGTAGTTAATCCCTTTAATCTTGCCTAAGTAAGTTTAGCTAAATTCAACTCAAGAAATGTTCGGAGTATGTAGCGTTTCACCAGCCTGTATGTCATTTTCATTAAAATCAAAGACAGGGTCCGCGAAATACTGCGTCTTTCATCTTGCAAACAATTCACCAAATGAATCAAATGATTGACAGGAAATCCGGATTTGGTTAAGTAAATTAGCACGTACCTTTTTTTTATTTATTTTTTTTAGAGACAAACATAATAGAAGATGTAGCTACTTTAGGATATCTCTCGTAAATAATAAGACGAGCCTCGCCAAATAAAAAATACAAATTGCGGGGCCCTCAACAACTAATCATAATATTTAGAATTCGGGCTAGGTCGTTTAGTGAATCTCATGGCCTTCTCAGAAAATAGCAACGCGTTAGACTCTTTAAGCGCGGCTTAATTAAATCATATTCTTAAATTCGGGTGCACATTGATGTGACCCAAATCCAAATCTCAACGAAGTCCAAATGTGTTGACAATCACGGGCGCATTGATTGTGACGTGGTTCGAGATGCATTTTCACGACGTTGCAATTCTATAAAAATAAGTGATAATAATAAAAGCGGTTTAAACTTAATAAAAGCACATAAGTCACAACATGTATTTAAATCAGATATTTAGCCATTATAACAATTTAAGCGACCGTGCTAGAACCACGGGATTCGATGGTGCCTAACACCTTCCCTTGGGTCAACAGAATTCCTTACTAAGAATTTCTGGTTCGCAGACTTCATTTGGATAAGTCGAAAATTTCCTTGATTCGGGATTCAAGATAAACCGGTGACTTGGGACACCAAAAACCAAACCTTTCCCAAGTGGCGACTCTGAATTAAATAAATAATCCCATTTCGAATATTGTCACTTAAATTGGAAAAACTCCACCCGCGCATCTAACCCTTCGGGGGCGGGGCGCGCAAAAGGAGGTGTGACAATACTTGTTCTTGATTGTTACCTTGTTCAACTGCCTGTAATCAATGCACATCCTCATCGAGCCATCCTTCCTTTTCACAAATAGAATAGGCGTACCCCAAGGCGACACACTAGGCCGAATAAACCCTTTATCAAAGAGTTCCTGAAGCTGCTCCTTCAACTCCTTCAACTCCGCTGGTGCCATACGATACAGCAGAATAGAAATGGGCTGAGTTCCCGGCACCAGATCAATACCAAAATCAATATCCTTATCCGGTGGCATGCCCGGCAGGTCTGCAGGAAACACATCGGGAAAATCCCTCACAACAGGAACAGAATCAATACTTGGATACTCTGCACCAACATCCCTCACAAAGGATAAATACGAAAGACAACCCTTCCCAACCATACTCTGGGCCTTCAAGAATGAAATTACCCTACTGGGAGCATAATCAGTCGAACTTGCCACTCAATCTGTAGCACACCCGGCATAGCCAATGTCATTATCTTAGCATGACAGTCCAAAATAGCACGGCACATAGATAGCCAATCCATGCCCAATATAACACCGAAGTCTACTATACATAACAATAGAAGATCCACTCAGGTCTCAGGACCCCCAATAGTCACCACACATGACCGGTACACATGGTCTACAATAACGGTATCACCCACTAGAGTATATACATGAATAGAAAAAACAAAAGACTCACGGGGCGTATCCAAATAACGAGCAAAGTATGATGACAAATAAGAATAAGTGGAACCGGGATCAAATAATATAGAGGCATCTCTATGGCAGACTGAGACAATACATGTGATTACGGCATCTGAAGCAATAACATTGGGTTTAGCTGGGAGTGCATAGAAACGGGCCTGACCGCCACCTGATCGACCTCCCCTCTAGGGCGACCCTTAGTTGGCTGACCTCCACCCCTAGTTGGTTGGGTGGGTGGTGGTGAAGTAACTGGCGCTGAAGCCGATAGCTGACTCCTCTGCTGAGATGAACCCTCAAGAAGACAAGGACACTACCTCCACATATGACCCAACTCTCCACACTTATAGCAACTCCCAGGCGCTGGAGACGAGGACTAAAGGGAACCCCTAGTATTGGAATGACTAGCAGATGCACCTGGCATAGAAGAGCCCTGAACTGATGGAGCACGGGACGAACTCTAGGCTGGAAGGGCACTGAGTGATGACTGGCCCTGATGAGAACTGTGAGAACCATGACCTGATGATGCCCCATGATAACCTGGGCGAGCTGACTGAGCATGTCTGAATGGACGACCTTTGCCGTGCTGAAACTGACCTCTCGAAGGAGCACCACCATAACTACCAGATCCTCGTGGCCTCTTGACCTCCCTCTCATCTCGCTCTTGGCGACGAACTAACTCAATCTCATGAGCAATGTCTACAACCTCCTCAAAAGTAGAACCAGACACCCTCTCCCTGGTCATGAGAATACGAAGCTGATATGTGAGGCCATCAACAAACCTCCTAATCCTCTCTCTGTGTGTAGGAACCAACCAAACTGCATGACGAGCTAACTCCGAGAACCTCATCTAATACTGCATCATAGTCATCTCTCCCTAATACAACCACTCGAACTGCCTGTGCAGCTCCTCTATACGAGACTGCAGCACATACTTTTCAGAAAAGAGAACGGAGAACTACTGCCAGGTAAGAGGTGCTGCATCAACAGACCTACGCCTCTCATAATCCTCCCACCAAGTGAAGGCAGCTCCAGAAAACTGAAAAGTAGTAAAAGCGACCTCGCTGGTCTCCAGAATACCCGCTGTACGAAGAATCCTTTGACACTTGTCCAAGAAACTCTAGGCATCCTCACCCTCTACACCACTGAAAGTCGGAGGCTGAAGTCTACCAAACCTCTCCAACCTACGCTGCTCATCCTCTGGCATAGCAGGGGATACATAGTCCTGAATAGATGCAACCGACTGGGCTGGAGGTGCCCCCGGTGTCTGAAGTCCCTGCACAAACTGCTCGGGTGTGAAAGCGGCGGGAGTCTGAGTGCCTCCCCTGGCCTGAGAAGTAGTTGCAACTCCAGTAACTGAGACCGCCTGAGCTAGGCTAGTGCATACTGATAGAATCTGATCCAGGGCCTCCTGAAGACCCGTAATCACAATGGGCACAACTGGTGCATGAGCTGGTGCTGCTGGAGCGTCCATAACTGGGACCTGATCCTAAACTGGGGCGGCTAGTGGATCTGCAGGTGCTTCCCTAGCTGCTGTGCGGGCTACACCCTTGCCCCTACCTCGACCTCGACCGTATTCTCGGCCTCTAGTGGCCCCAGCTGGTGGTACTGGTGGTCGTCCATCCTGACCGGTAGCACGTGTCCTCACCATCTGTGAGAGAATAGAATAACAGAAGTTTAGTACTCGGATCAACAGATTCGCACGACAAGAATTTCAAGAATATGAAGTTTTTCCTAAAGGTTCTGCAGCCTCTCGAGGATAAATACAGACGTCTCCGTACCGATCCGCGAGACTCTACTAAACCTGTTCATGACTCGTGAGACCTATGTAACCTAGACTCTGATACCAACTTGTCACGACCCTAAACCCGGACCCGGTCGTGATGGCACCTATCGTGAAACAAGGCAAGCCAGCACAAACCCCCAATAGCAATTTAACAGTTATAATAATTTGATTTGAGTCATTAATATGCTATAAATCCCAAAATAAGAGTGAAATAGAACAATTTGCGGAAACAACACAGCCCGACATCGGGGTGTCACCAGTCATAAGCATCTAAAACATCCGTATGAGAATAGGAAAAGTCTACAAAGTTTACTACAAATGAAAATAAAGATAGGAAGGAGGAACAGTGGGCTGCGAACGCCGAGCAGCTACCTAGTGAACTCCGAACAAGCCGCTGAAAGCAATCAACCCTCGCTAGTAGGACCTGAGGCTCCTGAATCTGCAGATAAGGTGCAGGGAGTAATGTGAGTACGCTAACTCAGTGAGTAATAAAAGTAAAGGCAACTGAGCGATAAGAAAAAATGTAAAACACAACAACATGTTACAAAGAGGCAGTATAAAATCAATACAATGCAATAAAACAGTGAAAACTTGTACAAAACACCTTAGTTCAGTATAAACCTCTTTAAAACATCTTTTATCAGTTAAACGAGTAAAAGAAAATCAATGAGAAAATATAGACACATAAAATTAGCCCATCGGGCAAAAGACCAACAGAATCAGCCCTCAGGCTATCTCACAATCACTCGTATCAGCCCCTCGGGCAATAACATGAAACAACATCAGCCCCTCGAGCTATATCATATTGCAAACTGGGTACCCGCGCTCACTAGGGGTGTACAGACTCCGGGAGGAGCCCCTTACGGCCCAAGCGCAACAACAAGTCATCTCGTGGCATAATCATATAGGCTCTTGGCCTCATATCAAGCCACCTTGTGTCGTACAACTCAGGCTATCAGCCTCATAATCACGAATCAACTCAATACCGCTGCGGTGCGCAGCCTGATCCCATAATAACCTCACAACACAGGCCCTCGGCGGTACTTAGTCAGAAATCTCTAAAAGCCACTCGGGCACAGTAAAATATGATGCTCAGCTCAAAATATCATTTAAGATGTCAAAACAGAGTAAACATGGCTGAGTTATGAAAATAGTAGAATATAACATGACTATGTACAAGTATAAAGTCAAAACAGTGGGGAATAGTAGTAAAAATCCCCTAAGGGTCCAAAACAGTTGGCACGAGGCCCAAATATGGCATCAACTCAAAACATGATGATAGCAAACAGTTTTCAATCAAATACGCAGTAAAACAGTTATTCGGGACAGTCTAAGTCACAATCCCCAACAGTGCACGATCTCACGCTCGTTATCTAGCGTGTGCGTCACCTCAAAATAGTATAACGATGTGAAATTCAGGGTTTCATACCCTCAGGACAACATTTACAATCATTACTCACCTCTATCCGGTCCTCTAGCTCGCGATGCCTTTGCCTCTCGAATCGGCCTCCGGATGCTCCAAATCTAACCAAAATTAGTGCATAACCATCAAAATATGCTAAGGGAATAAAGCCCACTTGAAAGTAATCAAATTACAACACAAATCCCGAAATTGGCCAAACCCGACCCCCGGGCCCACGTCTCGGAATTCGATAAAAATTACATCAGTAGACTCTTTATCACTCCCCGAGTTCATTCATATCGAAAGTACCAAAATCCAACCACAAATGACCCCTCAAATCCCAAATTTTAGGTCTCAAATTACATTCACTAGTTTCTTCAATATTTAGGCTTAAATTCTACAAATTCCATGATTAATTAGGTATAAATCACATTAGGATTGAGTATCAAGTCCATAAATCTTACCTCCAAGTGTTCTCCCTTGATTCCCTCTTCAATCCTCTTCAAAAAGCTCTAAAAATCGCCCAAAAATGGTGAAACTTAGGCTAAAAATCGCGGAATTGGTCTTTTAAAACATTCTGCCCAGTACTTAAAACCTCTTCTTCGCGAACGCAGTCAATGCCTCACGTTCGCGAAGCACAACCTGGCGTTGACAACTTATTCCTTCTACGCAAACGTGACGCCCTGTACGCGAAGACTCAACTTCACAACCCATCGTGAACGCGAAGCTCACTGACTACACCCCTTCGCGAACGCAGGACTCCATCGCGAACACGAAGGCCAAACCTCCTGCCTCTCATCCTAACCCTTCGCGAATGCGAGGGCCCACTCGCTAACGCGAAGGCCAAAATTCTGCAACACTTACAACAAATTTTCTGCAATCTTTTTCAACTTGAAATGATCCGTTCAACCATCCGAAACTCACCTGAGGCCCTCGGGACCTCAACCAAACATGTCAACCTATCCCATAACATCATTCAAACTTTCCAACCTTCGGAACGCTCAAAACAACATCAAAACACCAAATTTGCATCGGATTCAAGCCTAAGAATTCCAAAAACTCCCAAATTTCGCTCTCGATCAAAAAGTCTATCAAACCACGTCCGAATAACCTGAAATTTTGCACACACATCCCAAATTACACAACGTACCTACTGTGACTCCCGAAATTCCATTCCGACCTCTATATCAAAATCTCACCTACCAACCGGAAAACGCCAAAATTCCAATATCGCCAATTCAAGCCTAAATCTACTCCGTACCTCCAAAACACATTCCGATCACGCTCCTAAGTCCCAAATCACTTCCCCAAGCTATCCGAACCATCAGAACTCACATCCGAGCCCTTTTTCATATAAGTCAACATCCGGTTGATTTTTCTAACTTAAGCTTACTCAAAAGAGACTAAGTGTCTCAAACCTTACCAAAACCTCTCCGAACCAGAGCCAACCAACCTGATAATACATAATACTGGTGAACAAGGTAATATGAAGCAGAAATGGAGAAAACGGAGCGGTAACTCATGAAACGACCGGCCGAATCGTTACAGGTATTTTTGTCCGAACAGGTAAAAATTTATTAAGCATTGATTAAAGAGTAAATACATTTTAAACAGTGGCTAAAGAGCAAAGGCATCTCTAATTAGTGGCTAACTGTGCACTTTCCCTAATTTTGGGCCAAAAAGGTGCCCATTAAATTTGGAAATTTTTTCGTTCTTATACACTATTTGAAACCTTATTACGAAAAATATTCAAGTTTTTGTATCTAGTCGACCTAAACAGGTTTTAGCTATAAAATATATACAATCCATCTTAAAAGGCTCTCAGTCCATTATTAGTGCCTTCAACCAAGGGATTTAGTTATACCCTTTTCTTTTTTTCTCTCCTCTCTCCCTTCTTCTCTCCAGATCGAACTTATATTTAGGGATTTGTGTTTGCTAATTGTTTCATTTTTTATCCTTAAAAAGCTATATTATAATCAGCATATTTCAAAATTTTCCTTCTGTTTTCTATAACAAACTCATCAGATACAAAGTTGAAGCAGAATGTGAAATGGAAATATCTCCCCTGCAAAAGAGAAATAAGTCATCCGCAAACCCCAACTGAATTAGTTGTAACTTAGCACATTTGGGATGGAAATTAAAGTTTGGATTCTTTCCTAGCTCTTTTAACAATCTGTTGAGGTACTCCATTACTAGTCCAAACAAAAAGGAAGATAATGGATCCTCTTGTCTTAACCTCTTCTTTGCTTCAAAAGGCTTTGTTGGATTCCCATTTATGAGTAGGATATTGTGTTAACACAAGATATAATCCAACCCACAAAAGTAGAAGGAAAATTAAGGCTCACCAACACCTGTTCCAAGAAAGGCCATTCAACAGAGTCGTAAGCATTTTGCATGTCTATCTTCAGCATGCACCTAGGGGAGATGCCTTTCCTACCATAACCCCTTTACCAACTCATGGTTCAATAGGATATTATCAGTTATCAGTCTCCCTGGAACAAAAGCTGTTTGTCCACTATCTACCAGACTATCAATCACTCTTTGCAATCTTTTGGTTAACACTTTAGATATTAACTTATAAAGCATTGTACAACAGGAAATATATCTATACTCTTTCACGGACAAAGGGTGTTGTACCTTAGGAATGAGGGTGACTGTGGTGCAGTTAATTGCTTTATACATACTAGATGAAGTGTAAAGTTTACACGGTGGGGAATCGAATCCTTAACAAGTGTAAAATTTTGGTTGGCAACCAATTAGGCTACTAAGATTTTCAAAATAAAGCTATTCTTTTTATCTAGTCGGTAATTTATTTATTAACATGGATACATGACATTCATAAATTACACTATTGAACTATACAAGTCCTTTGTGGAGAAGAGCTCCTTCCAACATTTAGGGGAAAAGTGCATTTTTAGAGCTGATATTTAGGAATTAGTCAGTACTTATTTTCTCTTGAATATTTAAACTAAATTTTTATTTTTAAGACAATCCAAGACATTTGTGTTCCAAAAACTTAAATTGAAATATAGAAATTCAGACATAATAACTGATTCATAAATAACAGCCCCTTAGAATAATTATGTGATTCATTTCTACAACTTTTAGCTCCTTATCTTTCGAGGAAAGTTATACTTTATTATTTCTAACGTAAATGAAAGACTGCCTAATGTCGCCAAAAAAAGGTTAATAAGTAACTTCCAATCCAAAGGACCCATACAATTTGTTTTCTCAAAACATTTAATCCACGTTTGTACTATCAGATTAGATCCAATAGAGTTAAACTGTAAGGGGTCGTTTGGTATGGGTATAAGTAAATATAGTACTGATATAAAAATTTAATATCACCTTAATATTTTGTTTGGTTAGTAAACCTGGTATAAGTTATTCCGGAATTAAAATTAGTACTAGAATAACTTATACATTATAGGGGGTGGGGTAATTAGTGCCGGGATAACTTACATCTTCTTCTTAAAAATTATGCAATTATCATTTTTAATATATCATACCAAATAATGAATAAAAAATAATACCAAGATAACTAATCTCAACCTAACTTATCTCAAACATAGACCTTATACAAACCAAACGACCCCCAGAAATATATTCTTGCCATTAATAAAGTACAAGACATTACGTGTAAAACCTTAAGCACTTCAAAAGAAGTGACAAAAACTGAACTCTCGTGAATTTAGCAACTAGATAGAATAATAAAAGAACTGAACTGAACAGAGTTTCCTACAAAAAAAAATGGCAGGGACTTCAAACCTAACGAAAAGCTTCAGCACTTACTCTATTTCTCATTCGCTTCACCCTCGAATTCACACTCAAATTCTCTCACAGTTCCAGCGCATTCCCAGTTACAACTACAGCGTTCCAATTCACAAATTTGCGTCCAGAATTGAAAACAATGGACCTCGGAAAATGGGTCGGGTCCAGATTCGGGCGATGTCGGGTTCATTCGGGTCCCGATTGGAGGAGAGTGTGAAAAAGACCATTACTGAAAACCCAGTTGTTGTTTACTCCAAAACTTGGTGTTCGTAAGTTGTTGAATTTTAGTACTCGTATAATATTTTAGGTAAAAATGGAATTTTTATGCCTAATTGTCCGCTTTATTTGAGCTTATTTTGAAGTAGGGTTCTTGATTTTTTGTTGTAAAAAGGTACTCAATGGAGGTGAAAGCTTTGTTCAAAAAACTTGGAGTAGATCCACTTGTTATTGAATTGGATGAAATGGGTAAGTTTCTTCCAAAGTTAACAACTTTTACTAATTTACTTAACAGAGTTTAAGTCCTGTGCAGTTACGGTAACTATACAAATAATTTCAAGTAACTTTAAATAATTGATTGATTGATTCTTTAATAAATGGAAAGTAACCTTAACAGGTAAAATTACATTAATGGTGTAAAAAATTCATTAAACTGTTAGTGCATATAGTTTGAATCCTACTTAGGATCATCTTCTTTCCGAGCTTCATGCAATCAATTTTCGTGATTTGACTCCAAAAGAAATGTTTACTTTGTGTGGGAATTATGTCTATAGGCGTATTTTTTCTTAGTGTGAATTGAGAAGGTAATCTTTTCCTAAGCCGAGGGTCTTCCGAAAACAGCCTCTTTGCCTTCTTGAAGGTAGGGGTAAGGTATGCGTACGCACTACCCTCCCCAGATCCCACTTATGGAATTCCACTAGGTCTGTTGTTGTTGAATTGAGAAGGTAATCTTTTAAGTGTATTATGTACACGATCTTAGTATGATTGTTGTGAATCCAATAGTAAGGCTTATAAATATGACTTTGAATCTAAGATGATTAATGAGTTGAATGTAATATACAAATGGAATATTTGAGATGATAATTGTAAATACTCTACTAGCATGGTTTATTTTGGTTACATCAAATACAGTCGAATACCTGAGTTTAAGTTACTCATAAATAATAAAGTCAGTTAATATTAAGTAGGCTAACTGCTAATCTGCAAAATTGATGTTGTCAAACAAGAGGAATGGTGGTTGCAGACTGTTTGTTTTACAAAGTTATGCAATCCAGTTGACAAGAATTTCCCTTGTACAACAAGGTTTTGGCCAAAATGCTTGTTGGTTGAGTTAGTGGTAGTTTCTGGGTATTCGAAACAATTATTTGAGATCTTGAGCTAGATGACAATTCTTATTATGGAATTAGATGCTTAGTAAAGTAATGCTAGCTCATATTGCTGTTTTAACTTCATGAATGAGAAACATTGGTGGCCAAAGGTCTATGAGTAGACGGGAGCTGAGCCTGCGTTCACATTGGTCTAGACTATTAGTTTTTTACCTAGGGCCTGAATAGGACGTCTGCTAAGACCGGTGCCTACACTTTGAAGAGAGAAGTAAAAGGGACTTCAACTTGAGAATTGAATCCTAGTCACTTTATGAAGGAAAAAAAGGGGTAGCTTGTGCTTAGAACCTCATGGGTATATCGATCAAAATTTTGTGTGGTGTCCATTTAGTTGGCTTGATGGTGGTCAATAATGAAAGCTTGAAGTTCCCTTGTTACCAGTATTCCTTTAGTTTTGGTTATGACGCGTGCAAATTCTTCAGAAACACCACATGCAAGTAAATGCCATTCCACTACAACTCTATTCGGGGAATTTGACAAAGTTCAGCTGGAAGTGGTTGTATGTAATTTACATGAATATGTATCTTTTAATGCATGGCTCATTTCACCATGTCCAAAAATACAAGCAGATGGTGGTGCTACATTGTTATCCGCTGATGAAGGTAGCAACACACAACCTTGTGTTTCAAGTAGAACTCTCATTGAACAAAGAGGAGAAGTTCAGAAATTGTGTTGTTTCTCATATTGTTATTTAACCATAAATACGTGCTGGCCTTTGTATATTCTTCTACTACCACAGACTACCCAAAAGAAGAAGGGAAATCTCAAAAATTTGGGAAAAGTGTGTGCACAGTTCACAACAAGTCTTATTAGTTCATTTTGATTATCTGCACTTGAAACTATTTCCCATTAACTAAGGTTATCTAAGTTTCAACTGTCGCATTCCATGCTCTAGTCATATACAAATGTATACTTTTTCCCAATTAGTTGATGCTATCTCTAAATTTGTGGTTTCAGGTCCCCAAGGACCACAGCTGCAGAAAGTGCTGGAAAGGCTTACTGGACAGCATACGGTTCCCAATGTATTCATTGGTACGAAATGTCGTATTCTAGAGTTGTTGACCTTTATAAGTTTTTGGAATATGACAGTAGGCTCTTGGAGCTTATCTATTTCTTTTGCGGGAGCTTCCTGGGTATATAATTCTAAACGTAATAAGCTGATAATTTGCTTCAATAATGAACACAAACTTCTTTATGTGTGAAATTTTCAGAAGTAATAGCCGTCTTCGTGGAGAGCACCATCAGTATTTGGAAATATTTCATCTTTGAGGGGCAATATGTATGACAAGACAGTTTATAGACCTTGGTTTAATATCATGATGAAAATGTAAAGAACTCCTTTAAATTTACAAAGCCAAAAAAAGAAAATTGAGACAACTGCTTGAATAGTTTAACAGTATGCTACTGCCTCTTAATGAAGAGAGTGCCTGTTTTGGCACTTGCTGCTGATTTTTATTGCGTGGCTTATGTGAAGGACTTGTAATAAATGTGTTTTTCTCTATGACCAGGGGCCAAACACATTGGTGGTTGTACAGGTACATTCTCTGATCAGTCTTATGCTTTCACCATAGATTTGCAGAAACAAAGTATTGCTATTCTGTGTTTTTTCCTTGAAAATAATGATTTGACTTGATTATCAAGTTTATAACCTATTACAACATTGTCAGCCTTGTGAAAAACTCTAGTTTTTAAGTACCTTCCCAGAATGTTTGTAGAGTGTTAGCAACAGGCTCTTGTGCACTACTTTCAAAAATGAGTGGTTGGTAGTGTATGTCCTACCTACAAAAATTGTGCTGAATTAATGAAGAAAAAGCTTTATAGTTGATGAACACTAGAGTACCTTTTTCAGTTCAAATCTCTAGACATTCTTTGCAATATTGCAATTAACTCCAATTACTGTTGAAAGATTGAATAACATATCATAATTATTGGAATATGAAAAACTTGTCGGAGTAGTTGGATTACTGTTTTTTTTTTTGGGTACAGATACTATTAAGCTGTATCGGAAAGGAGAACTTGAACCTTTGCTGTCGGAAGCTAATGCTGGAAAAACAGAGAGCTAAGCCTTCTTGGCTATCCATGCTAAAGCGATCCTATCTCATTCTCTCCTTGTACGCATTATTCTTTCAGATCTCTTTGACATAATTCATATTTAATTACGTTGTTCCTTTACAAGTATATCTTGCTTCTGATTATTAAACTCACTGTTGAAGCAGAAAATTTATGTTGATGTAACTTCACCCATGAGCTTATAAATGATTTTACTTCCTCCCTCAAAGATTATCGTTTTATGCTTATTAAATTTGACTAGCACTTACACTTATCTTACTTAAGAGAAACCAAATCAATTGAAAACTAAACAAGAATTTGGTGTTTGTGTGTCAAATATGCTTATTTGAGACTTCAAATATGACAAGCTTGCTTAAAAAAACCGAAGGCTTCCATGCGACAACCTTGTAGAGATGCCTCGTGCATATTGAAGTTGATTGATTGAATTTTGTTCATATTGAAATTACTTCTTAAACAGTGGGCCAGAGCCGAGATGTGTATAAATGCGTCATGCATATTGGAGTTGATTGACTGAATTTGTTTGTGGTCAAATTACTTATTAAACATTGGACAAGACCCAAGATGCATATAAATTCTGTCCTTTGTCTTTTCCAATAAGAGAGGTCAGTTCAAGATTACAGTTTGAATAAAAGAGAAGATTGCAAAAGCTGCTAAACCTAGGCCTCATTTGTTTGCACTTAATGGATGTCTGAATCTTAATCATTCAGATCTCACACATTAAGGGCATTTGTTTTCAAAGTCTGAATCTTAATTATCCAGATCTTAATCATTAAGTGTGTGATTTTTTTACTTCACAACCACTTAATGGATCTGAATAGGTCTGTATGATTAAGATCTATAGCAAAGACTTAATTTCATTAAGATGCTATCACATTTTCATTATTAACTGCCGCCACCGCCTACCATTATCAACTGCCACCATCATCCTCAATCATAGCCGCCACCATCATCGACCATCACCACCCACCATCCCCACCACTCCGACCACTATCATTCTCACCCACAATCAACACTCATCCACCTCAACTACCACAACTAACCACCCTATCACCATCAACAACCACAACTGGCACTGCCTATCATTATAACCTACTACCACCCACCCACCACCTTCCTCAATCACAACTAGTACCACCTTCCTCAATCACAACTACTACTACCACCCGCCATTATTGACTATCACCACCCACCACCACCATCCTCAATCATAATCACCACCACTACCAATCACTACTAGCTACTAGCATGAACCACCATCATCAACCAAAACTACCACCAACCACCACCTCTAGTCGGCATTCACCCGTTAGCCATCACCACGAACAACTATCATATTTTAAAAACTATATATTTTATTGATAGAATATTAAATTAGCTAGTATTTAATTTGAATTTTATATTTATTAATTTTCAAATAAGGATAAATTTTATACATTCAGATGATTATTTTGTATTCAGATTTTAATACACTTCTTAATATATTCAGATGTGTATTCAGATTCAGATGTCTTGATCTTAATACACATCTTGATATTCAGATGTGTATTCAGATTCAGATGTCTTGATCTTAATAAACATCTTGATATTCATATGTGTATTCAGATTCAAACGTCTTAATCTTAATAAAAACAAATGAGGCCTAAGAAGTCTCAAAACCGAAGCTACATTGTTGTACTTTTGTGGTGCATTTGCATAATATGTTCCTTGGGACATACTGAAGGCTCAGGCCTTCTTTTGTCAACTACTTTATGTTGGGATTGGGAGGAGTGACTTCCTCTTTTGCTGCCGGTGGGATCTTTCTACCGCTGACGCTGTTTTTCTTACATTCCTTTGCTGCAATCACGATGAGGATATGCAATTGAAGCATATCCTGAGAGGTGAGGATGTCTTTCAGTTTTGTTTCATTCCCAATAAATGACGTTAGTTTTCTTTATCAAAAAATAAATATACGGCGTCAGTTTTAGTTTCTCCCATATGGATTCAAGCTACTGTCAGAACAGGTTTAGGCTGAGCTTATCTTGGTTCGCCTGAACAGATAAGGTATAGATTAGCATGTATCTGAACAGTGTTGAACGTACTTCTGCTTTTAAAGCTCCTTTTGGAAATTGGTGCTTTAAGTGTGAATTCTAGACCCCATCCCTCACAAGAAGAGTACCAAAAAAAGAAGATTATTTCAGCAAATTGATTTGAAGGAGTCGAAAACCTTCGATCCTCAAGTTAGTATTGTTCGTGAAACAAAAATAAAGAGTATAAACACTTATTTTTGGATATGGATTATAAACAAGGAAGTTCACCAGCCTCATCCATGAGTACAGTCGGTCCTCTACCTCAGGGTGTATTGCTTTGTCGATAAGTGTATCCGTTGTAAATGTCATTCCTTGTCATATGTTTTACCTTGTTGTGGTCACCTATCCTTGTGTCTCTATGCCTGCTCTGTGCCTCATTTGCTGTTGTGTCCATCAATCACCCTTGTTGAACCAAACTATCGATCATGATAGATGGGTGTTTCTAAAAGAAAAAAATCCTGGGACTTCCTTGCATTTCCTACCTCAAGTATGAAAAAGGAGTAAGGCAATGGATGTAAGCCTCCTAATGTGTCTCTCAACAGTAGCTTCAAATTGACCAGCTAGTCATTTGTGGATAATCTGTAAGTTGTATGCATCAACCATCTAATCTGGCAAATGTAAACTATGTTACTTATGAAAGAACAGGATTATCGGTAGTGTGTACGCAGACCTTACCTCTACCCCGGAGGAGTAGAGAGGCTGTTTTCGATAGACAGTTTGTCCGATGTACCCCAAAAACAAAGTACAGATTGAAAATTTTCTTAGCCTTGGCATGCCGAAAGAGTTGAATGGTCAGATAATGTCTTGATGTACCTTTTCTTTTGATCAATGTAGATCAAGTTTTGACTAAACATATGTCTGTAAAAGAGTGAAATTAGTTATTGTAGTTTCGGATTTGAGTTAGTTTGAAGCCTTAATGTTAACTCGAATTCGCGAATTCTCAAATATTGTCTACATCATTATCATTATCATCATTTCATAAATTACCAATGGTACCCAACATGATAGTTTTCTATTATGAATATTTATCATAAATTGAGTAGTATTACGATGACTGTCATTCTATTGCAACTCTCCTCCTTGTCTGGACTTGAGACCGGCAATGTGAGGGAGTTCACATAGGCAAAGTAATTATTGTTTGTATAATATTTGTGCGAGATGAGCTTAAATGCAACTACGTGGTCTGTGAGGATTCGTCTAGTTGATTCTAACTTGTTTGAGATTGAAGCACAGCAATTGTTGTAACTTGTAACCAACATGATAATTTAAGGATGAATGTAGTATAATGACGCTCAACTTGAACTATATGTCCATAGTGCTACATAATATTGGAAGATTTATGCTTTTGAAAGAATTGGATTTGAGCAGTGATAACAATAAAAATCGAAAAAGGGATGGGACTGCGAATTGCCACAAACTATAATAGACAATCATTCACAATCAAAGCAGTATATATATAACTAGAGAATAAACATGAAAACCAAAGGGCCTTGCATTCTACAAATATACTACACACTCTCATTTCACTTCTTCGATTTCATCCAATGCATAGTTGTTGGTTGAAACATTAGCATAATTCACTTTGTTAAATCGTACAACAACTGGGTAACGAGTATTTGGATCCTGAGACATTAACAACAACATGGAAAACATTAAAAGTTAAACATCATTTTTAAGTTTAATCGATATAGATTTTATATTAAATTTCTTAATTACCTGATCACAAGCTACAACTGAACCTGTGCCCTTGTACCAGTAAGATTCCTTCCTAAGAATTCTCACCTGTCAACAATATTATCAATAACATCTTAGATGATTTTACATTCTATCATGATCCAGATAATTATAACATATTCAGTGGAATTTCACAAGTGGAATTAATCATGATTCAGATAAGTCTAAATATTACTATAATCACTATTCTTTTGTGATAATGGATGTAGAATAACTTGAACTGTATACACGAGTTTAACTTACTATACATCGATAATATAAAAAAATATTTTCCGCATCATATCACCTAAAAAATAAGTAAGAGTAACCGTCATTACAAGTGAAAATAATAACCTATGTAGTGAACAACTATATCAAGAATACGTAGGATAACTTCCATCTTGAAAGTTTTATGAATTATGACTACTACTTTATAAGATACTCATGAATTCGATCTCACTATTTGTATTTCCATACAAATATCAATTGGATCCTCTAGCAATATGTATTGTTGTGTATAATATTATCAACATATTTGCACAAGTTTAACTTCTATACACTCATAATGTAATTATTTTTAATGCTATTAAATCACCTAAAAAATAACTGCACGTAATCACCGTCTATTAACAAAGTGGAGGCAACAACCTAAACAATAAGACAAACTACGTGCTACAACAATTTAGTAAAATATACTCCTATTAACTATGCAAAAAAAAAAAAAAAAAAAAATTACGGTTGTGTATACAAGTTAAATCCTTTTTGCATTAGGCGGCAAGATGATATATTGAACACATATATAACAGGGGGTCTTTAATTTCCCTTAAGCAACTTACTTTGGTTCCTCTCTTGGGTCCAATTGGAGGTGGCTTGGCAGCTTTGACCGGAGCTTCAGCTGGTTCAGCTGTAGCGGCAGCAGCCGGTGGCGCCGCCTCTTCTGCCGCCCTTACGACGAGTCTCGGGGCGGTGCTGCCGTAGTTCTTGGAGGAGAAAAATAACATAGTGGTACGAGAAGTGTTAGTGTTAGAGGCAACATTAGGAGTTGCTACCAAAAAGTTTGATGCAGCAGAAGCCATGTTACAACTTGCCATAGTTTACTGGATTGTCTTACTTCTTACTTGTCTGAAAATTTTGATAGATATGAAGTTGTTGAAAAAGAAGAAAAAGCAATCTGACAAAACAATAGAGTAGATTTGAGAGGTTTTGAATTAATTGGATATCTTTTTCATGGACAAGGAGCAACCCTGCGGCCTCCTGTTATTGCTCTAGCCACTAAGAGGCTGCCACGTAGTTACCATATCCCATTCTTTTGGATAATGTCATCACTTCTCTTTTGTCTTTACTTTTTATTTTTCATATAATCTTGTATATTCTTTCTTTTACATAATATGATATCCGAATCAGTTTACGCGTAGAGATGGAAAAAGGATTAGAATTTAATGGATTCAACGTTGTACTGAACTAAATATACCGTTAAAATTATGAGTTCAAATTTAATATTTTTTAAAATTTTAGTAGTTTTTTTCTTCCGATTTTACATACATATTTACACTTCGTATCGAAAGTTATGAATTCAGATGAACTAGTAGCCAAAAGGTTACATCCACATCTGTTTACGCGCACCTCAATTAATTTCACAAGATATATGTTGCCTCACGCCAGTATAGAGACCAAGTCTGTCCACAAGGCTTGGACATATGTGTATAAATTACTTAGTATTTATATTTACTATATTAATAACTCCTCTTTTGTTTTTTGATTGATAGTTTATCCTTTACGTAATGGCAAAATAACTTACCATCCCTCTAAACTTGTCATGAATTATTAGTTACAACTTTAAACTATTCGTGGTCTTAATTACCCCCCTCAACTAGGCCTTTTAAGAGTCATTACCTCCTAGTGTGATGACCCAAAAGGTCATCACTTGTTTTAGAAATGAATTCTGCATTCCGAGGCCTTAAAACCTCTTTCAACATCACCTCGATTTGCGTGCACAATCCGGGCGCGTAGTCGGAAAGCCAATATGTAAAAATTTGTGAAAATGATGAATTTTGACTTTAAAATGAATTTAAGTTGACTTCGGTCAACATTTGGGTAAACGGACCCGGACCCGTGATTTGACGGTCCCGGAGGATCCCTAGGAAAATATGGGACTTGGTCGTATGCCCGGAATCGAATTCCGAGGTTCCAAGCCCGAGAAATGAATTTTTAAAGAAAATTATTTTCTGGAATATTTATGAGTTTTTGAAAAGTGAAATGTATTTAAAGTTTGGTGGTATCGGGCCCGTATTTTGGTTCCGGAGCCTGGAACAGGTCTTATATGTGATTTAAGATGAGTCTATGAAATTTGGTAAGAAACAGACTTGAAACGACGTGAATCGGATCGTATTTGAGAAAATTGGAAAAATTTGATGTTCTTAAGAAATTTCATGATTTTGATGTTAAATTCATAGTTGTTGATGTTCTTTTGGTGATTGAATGCACGAGCAAGTCCGTATGATGTTTTTAGGTTGGTGTGCATGTTTGGTTTGGAGCCCCGAGGGCTCGGGTGAGTTTTGGATAGGCCACGGGGTGAATTTTTGGACTAGGGAAATTGCAGGTTCCAGCTGCTCTATTGCAGGCCTGCATGCGAAGCCTGGCTCGCAAATGCGAAGGCTATGTCGCAAATGTGAAAATAGCCCAGGCCAACCTACCTCGCAAATGCGATGTTTTCCCTTTTGGTCGGTCGTCACAAATGCGACATATTGTTCGCAAAACCGACTTCGCAAATGCGAAGGTCGCTTCGCTAATGCGAGCTTAGCAGAAGTCTGGGTTCGCAATTGCGACATCTGCGACCTGCAATTTTATAACTTAGCCGAAAATCTTTCATTTTTCACACTCTTTCAAAACCAAAACACTCTTGGGCGATTTTTCAAAGACAACTTCTCTTCCAAATCGATTGTAAGTCGTTTCTAACTAGTTTTCTTCAATCTTTAACATCTTTTTCACATGATTTCAACTCAAAATCAATGATTTTCATGGGGGAAATTGGGTGGTTTGGGTAGAACCTAGATTTTTCAAAAATTAGGGATTTGGACCTCGATTTGAGGTCCGATTTCAAAACAAATTATATATTTGGGTTCGTGGGGGAATGGGTAATCGGATTTTGATTCGAACCTCGGGTTTTGACCATGTGGGCCCGGGGGAGATTTTTGATTTTTTGGGTAAAACTTTGAAAAACTTATTTTCATGCATTAGCATTGATTCATTTAGCGTATATTGATGTAATTAAGTAACTTGTGGCTAGATACGAGCGAATTGGTGGTGGAATCAAGAGGTAAAGCGATAGTAGAGACTTGAATTGTGTTCGTGGCATCGGGGTAAGTGTTTGGTCTAACCTTAGCTTGAGGGATTAGGAACCGTGTCTTATTTGCTACGTGTTAATTGTGGAGTACGACGTATAGGCATGGTGACAAGTATCTATACGTCGGTGTCAAGCATGCCCGTGAGTCTTGTATTGTAATTGTTATGACTCTGTTGTGGTTTGTTGCGCTTCATATGAGGATTATCATAATTGTTCTCTTGCCGGGATGTTATTATCATTATTGTTTCCTTGCTGGGATATTATTATCATTATTATTCCCTTCCCGGAATATTATTGTCATATTATTGTTCCCTTGCCGGGATGTTTGTTTTGATATTATTGATCCCTTGCCGGGACCCTTTTTTTATTGGTGTTGATAAAAGAAATGGGAGCGGGTTGCACGCCTGCAACAGTAATATAAGAAATGAGAGCGAGTTGCACGCCTGTAATGGTAATATGTGAAATGGGAGCGGGTTGCACGCCTGCAACGGTAATATAAGAAATGGGAGCGGGTTGCACGCCTGCAACAGTAATATATGAAATGGGAGCGGATTGCACGCCTGCAACGGTAATATATGAAATGGGATCGGGTTGCACGCCTGTAACGGTATTACGTGTGTGCATGTTTCTTCTATTTCCTTATTCTTTTGCTGGTAATTGATTTATGGCATTCCTTATGTTTCTATATTGTTGTTCTGTTGTTACCTGTTACTCCACGCAGCATTGTTGACATTATTATCATTTGCTTCCTATTATTTTGTACGCTATATTGCACAGGTTTATTTGGTAGTATGGTCCTAGCCTCGTCACTATTTCGCCGAGGTTAGGCTAGGCACTTACCATTACATAGGGTCGGTTGTGCTGATACTACACTCTGTACTGTGTGCAAATACTGATACCGGAGCGCTTGGACCGCCATGAGGGTGCTGTCTTCAGTCCACACAGGCGACCCGAGGTAGTCCTGCAGACGTCCGCGGGCCTTGGCGTCACCTCCTATCTTTCCTTTATCTTGTTTCCTTTACTTATTTCAGAAACAATGTATCTTTTATTTTTCAGACTTTATATGTAGTATTCTTAGACCGTCTGTGAAACTGTGACACCAGTTCTGGGTAGTCGATGCTCAAGCAGTTGTATTGGATACATATTCAGATAGTTTATTGCATTTCTTCCGCTATTTGTAAATTTCGTTGTCTACACGTTACTGCTTCATAATTGTTAAAGAATATAAAAGGATAATTTGTTCAAACAGTCGGCTTGCCTAGCTCAAATTAGTCGGCGCCATCACGACTCCCGAGGGCGGGAAATCCGGATCGTGACACCTGGACGCTGATAAGGCAAATTGTGTGGGTGCACTCGTCTGCCACGTGAATTTTTCTATATATGTGGCATTTTTTTGAAAAATAAAATATATTTTTACCTTTTTAAGTATGTTACTTTTTTAGATAATTTTTTTTTAATACAATTTATAATAAAACCTAGATAGAGCTACATTATTTAGGCTAAATTTTTTTATTATGCTAAAAATAATAAAGTTTTAGTTAATATTTTTTTGAATTTGACATAAAAATAAAGATTTATACAATTGAAATAACTAGTCAAGGTATCTAAAAAGTTATAAAAATACATAGTTTGAAATTAATTATTCCGGCTATAATTTTTTATATAGCTTTAAATTATGGTGCTCTAAAAATATACTTTTTTCATATTTTACCTGAAAAAGTAAAAATACACAATTGAAATAAATAGTCATTGCATCAAAAGAAGAAATAAAAAGAGTGAACAATTGCAAGAAATAACTTGTTATTTCTAACATACTTATTGCTCTAAAAAATACTTATTGCAGAAATGCAGGGTAAAGTTGCGTACGATAGACCCTTGTGGTCCGGCCTTCCCCAGACCCCGCGCATAGCGGAAGCTTAGTGCAGCGGGCTGCCCTTTTTTTATTGCTCTAAAAATGAATCCATAGAGTAAGTTATTTTTTGCAATTGTACACTCTTTTTATCTCTTCTTTTGATACAATGACTATTTATTTCAACTATGTATTTTTACTTTTTTCCACGTAAAATATATATATATATATATATATATATATATATATATATATATAGAGAGAGAGAGAGAGAGAGAGAGAGAGAGAGAGAGAACAATAACTTAGACCTATATAAAAAATTATAGCCAAAATAATTAATTTCAAACTATGTATTTTTATAACTTTTTAGGTGCCTTGACTATTTATTTCAATTGTATAAATCCTTATTTTCAGGTCAAATTCAAAAAAAGATTAACTAAAAATTTATTATTTTTAGCCAAATAAAAAAATTTAGCCTAAAAAATGTAGTTATATCCAAGTTTTATTATAAATTGTATTCGAATAAAATTATCTAAAAAAGTAACATACTTAGAAAGGTAAAAATTTATTTTATTTTTCAAAAAAATGCCACATATACCGAAAAATCCACGTGGCAGGCGAGTGCACCCACACAATTTGCCACATCAGAGTCCATGGGGCAGTGGCTCTCAAAAGGCCTAGTTGAGGAGGGTAATTAAAACCACAAATAGTTTAAGGTTGAAACTAATAATCTGTGACAAGTTTAGGGGGCGATAAGGTATTTTGCCTTACATAATTTATAGGAAAAACAATTAGATAACAGTGCCATAAAGTCACTAAGATTGCAATTCGTAACATGATGATTTATATTGTAATTTTTTAAGTTTTAACCATTAAACAGTACAATATTTGTTGTCACGAGATTGACAAGATTATTGCTATTACAAAGATGTGCAATAGTCCATTCCGATGTGAAAAATGTTGAAGAATATTTTATAAATCATGACTAATGAACTGTTTAAAATGCGTAGAGGATAAACTATCAAACTATAAACGAAAATATTCTTAATTATTTATGGTGGGTTAGCAAAACCACATTAACCTTCATAAAATACAAGTACTCTTTAGGAAAGTCGGTAGCAATAAGTATTCAACCCTTCAATATAGATGATGAATTGTGTGATCATTTGGGAAAAAATCAACATCGATAATAGAATATCTCAAAAAATTTACAAGTTATTTAGAAATTAGTATATTATGCGTACATCAAAAAGTTTTGAGCAAAACACCTCATGAACTATGTATCTAAACACACATTTTCTTTTTCAAAAACAAAAAATACACCTACTTGTAAGCTATGAAAAAAAAAAAAAAAAAACCAATATGATGTTCCAATTTTGCCAGAATTTTGATTGTCAATGCTATTCAATTTAATAAGTTTGGGGCTGGATAAATATGCTCCCTAAAAAATTAATGTGATGGCCAAATCTTTACCCTGATTTTAAAACTATATCCAGTTTTTCGAGATATCTAACCTGTAGACTTGTAACTGTCAAAGGATGTGATGTAGTGGATGAGACTGCTCGTTCTTTAACCAGAGGTTTCGAATTCGAGCCCTGGGTATGGAAAAATCCTTGGTAGGAAGCGCTTCCCCCGGAATGGGGCCCTACGCGGCGCGAATCCTTATATGGTCGGGCTCCAATGCGGGTACCGGACATCGGGTGTAAAACAAAAAAAACTTGTAGACTTGTAGTCGGTGTTAGCAAACTTCAGATAAAAACTTGTCTGCTCCTTCTTCCATTGTTTATTGCACTAATTTGAAGCTTAAATAGTGCTGGAAAAACTAATTCACTGGTAGATTGAATATTTTCGTGAAATTGTGCCTCAATCACTGCATATAAATTAAACACTTTCTTTACGTTAGATTTTTCCTTAATAGATAAATTCAACTAAGCTTTGTATGATCGTTAATAAAACTCACAAACTAACACAATTGATGTCCTAGATGATCTTCAAACATCACTAATGGATCATCAAAAATTATATTGATGATTGATAAGGCCTAGGCAAAGTCAGGATTTCAAGCTATGGGTTTGGAATCCTAATCCTTTTAAGTTATTGGGTTCTAAATTAATAATTTATATATATGTAATAAAAATTTTAAGACAAATTCATGATTTAAACTAAAGACCGAACCCGTAGCCGATATTATGGCTCCGCCTCTAGGCCTAGATGGAAAAGAAGAGCGATGGTGCATCACATAGAATTAGGGGTTTAGGGTTGGGATTCTCATTCTAATTTCTATATAGGTGGAAGAGAGGGGACGAACACGGATGGGGTTAGAGATCATTTGATTTAAGGACAAACTTTTCCATATTCTTGTAAAATTTGTGATATAAAAGATCTCTTAAAAACATAAATTTTAATTAAATGAATACTATGCTTGATTTGTGTGGTTTACTAGTTGGGAAAAATCTCTGAAGCGCTTATATTATCTTTATTTGAAGATAATGTATATCCACGTGTATAATATCTATTTTCCCGAATAATTTTCAGTCTTTTTAAGAATATTTCTATCTTAGCTTGAATGGTAAAGATTACCCTCATTTGTTTTAGTTTGAATAAAAGAAGAAATTTCTGCTATTTTTTATTATTATATAAACATATTCAATGAAGATAAATATATATTACTTACCAATTGGAAGAACTAATATTGTTTTTTTATAAACAATTGAAAGATTTAACGCATACTTGATGAATACTACTAATGAGCAAAATCAATAGTCTGATTTCTGAAATTAGATGAACAGATTAGTAATATATATTCAATTATTTTTTTCCTCTCCAATCGTGGTCTTACTCAAATATTTAATTACTTCTCTTTCGCCAATTCTATAACATATTGATTCCTAGCTCACTAACATTACTTTTTGGTGTTCTTTGTTTCATTCTCTAGTCGCAAGTCGTGTACATAACATATTTTCCTAGGAGGTAATACTATACATGATTACTTTTTGGTGTTCTTTATTTCATTCTCTAGTCGCAAGCCATGTACGTGACATATTTTCCTACGGGGTAATACTATACATGATGGTTATAGACTTATAGTTTCAGTAGTTTTCTCTTTTCATAGATGGAAAAGCTTTATTACCATGTTTATTTATTTTAATCTTAAAAACGATCTATATCATGATATTAATTTTAAATCTTGGAAACATATATAATCACAACACTTTTTGAAATATAAAATTTGTATATATATTATTATTTCAAAACATATAGATAGGGCATGGTTTTTCCTCTCCATACAACCATGCATTAAAAAATTTGTAAAACTTTTAGACATGTAGATTTACTTAGAAGATGGAATTTTGGAGAAATATTTCTATGGAAAAGTTCGACTCAATATACATTAAATATTCTTCTAGCTTACATATCTTCACATAGTGGTTCAACAAGAGTTAATCTGAAATGTCATACTTTAATATTTTCAAGTACCCTATCAGATTAGAATTAGCTTAGGTATTACGAGAATCTCATATATTAAGCTTAAATATACATACTCATAAAAATCGATATTTATGTGAAATTTAACACCTCAGATTAGTTTGTCTTAACACCTTAGATTAGTTTGTCTAAAATTATCTCCAAGAGTACACTTTGATGTGACATATTTTACAAATAAAAAAGTACTTGATACTTGAAAAAAAGACATTATGAAAAACGGACTTTTGCTTTTATGTTTCAATTTCCCTTTAGAGAGATTAACTTAAATAATCGTTTGCTAACAGATATATAATATATGTAATCTATATAGCTATCTATATCTATATACTATATTAAAAGCACGAAGGTCCTTAGCGAAATGTCGTTCGCCTTTCTTATCCCTTGAAAATAGAGTTCACACTGGACAAAACCATATATGAAACCTTATTACCAAAAATGTGCATAGTTTCTAATTTACCCGCCATGTCCATATTTTTTCTACAGTTATATACGAATCATTAAATACTAATTAATAGTAGCTGAATATTCCTAATTTGTCGAGCTAAAATTGAGGAACAGAATATTCTAAAAAGATTTGGCGTAAATCAGATCAAATCATATTCTTCCAGATATTCTTATTTAGGCGCGCTACAATTATGGAAGTAAATATTCTTCCAGATATTTTCCATCATTGATAGCCATTAAAAAACTTAAAAGCTTTGAATTCAAATTTGGGTTTTCAAAAATCATTATTTGTTTGGATTGGGTGTTGTTGAAAATAATCGGGAATATGGTTTGGAGTTTATATCTCAATTTTGAGGGGTTTTGGTGAAGATTAGACTTGGTTTTGACTGAATTTCAGATTGAAACTCGAAGAAGAAGAAGAAGAAGAAGAAGAAGAAGAAGAAGAAGAAGAAGACATATTGCAGAAATTGTAGATAAATTGTAGATTATTTGTATTCTGATTGTAGATGCTTTATTTTCTGTTTTCACAAATAAAAAACGGTTAAAACTCCTACAAATCTTCTGAAAAAATGCAATTATGTCAAAAATCACAATTATGCTACAATTGGATGGGAATTGGGATATAAAAATTCAATGTAATTTGTAGATATTTTGTAGATAAATTCTAGATTATTTGTATTCTGATTGTAGATGCTTTGTTTTCTGTTTTCACAAATCAAAAACGACTAAAACTTCTACAAATCTTCTGCAAAAAATGCAATTACGTCGAAAATGCCAATTATGCTACAATCGAATGGGAATTGGGATATTAAAATTCAATGTACCCAGTTTGTAGATATTTTGTAGATAAATTGTAGATTATTTGTATTCTGATTGTAGATGCATTGTTTTCTGTTTTCACAAATCCAAAACGACTAAAACTCCTACAAAATCTTCTGCAAAAAATGCAATTATGTCAAAAATACCAATTAAGCTACAATTGAATGGGAATTGGGATATTAAAATTCAATGTACCCAGTTTATAGATATTTTGTAGATAAATTATAAATTATTTGTATTCTGATTATAGATGCTTTATTTTTTGTTTTCACAAATCAAAAACGATATTTATGTGAAATTTAACACCTTAGATTAGTTTGTCTAAAATTATCTCCAATTGTACACTTTGATGTGACATATTTCACAAATAAAAAAGTACCCGATACTTGAAAAAAGACATTATGAAAAATGGACTTTTGCTTTTATGTTTCAATTTCCCTTTAGAGAGATTAACTTAAATAATCGTTTGCTAACAGATATATAATATATGTAATCTATATAGCTATCTATATCTATATACTATATTAAAAGCACGAAGGTCCTTAGCGAAATGTCGTTCGCCTTTCTTATCCCTTGAAAATAGAGTTCACACTGGACAAAATAGTCATTTGATTCTCGTCCTAATATTTAGTATTTTGAAATCTATTAAAATTTAGTTACTAAATCTTTCCACGTAGGAAATTCTAATATTAAGGACTTTAAATTTGAGTAGGATTTTGCCTTATTTAATTGTGCAACTATTTTGCTTTAAATTTGAGTAGGATTTTACCTTATTTAATTGTGCAACTATTTTCCTTAAATCCAATACTTTCATGTTTCTAAGGTTTTCAATATAACGGATTGTTATTAAAGCTTCTTTTTTTTCAACGCTTTTGTCTTCATTTTGAAGTAAACTTCAATTTAAATAGCAATATGTTCATAAACAGATATATGAAAATTAAATACAAATATTAATTTGTTTTGTGGTCTGCTATGTAATTATGAATTTGCCACGATTCTAATGATGTAAAAACTAAGAATCCTACTTTTCCTCTTTAAAATTTCCTAGAATTATGATCGTTTTAGTTAAAAAATAGGAATCATTTGGAAATCATCTACTGTTACATATCGTTTTATAATTTATTGTATTGTACTGTATTGTATTGTACTGTATCGTTTTACAAATATAATGTTTGGATAGATTGTGTTGTTTGCCATCATTTCATGATATCACACACCAGCGATATGAAGAATAAACTTGCAATATTGTAAAAAAAAATTATCATACAGGTAAAATTATTATATAAAAAGGTAGGGTAAATGATAAAATAAAATTATTTAATAATAATGAAGGGTGAGATTGAGAGAAAAAGACAAGGTAACGACGCGACCACACCAAATTGGTCGTTATATAAAGTGGCACATTTTGTCGTTATGTAACGAGAAATTTAACGATACAATACAATAAAATTTAAGTAATAATCAAAACAAATATCGTATTTAACGTAACGATACAATATAATACAATGGGTAACAACCATCCAAACAAGTTGTAAGTTTTTGTATATTTCTTTTTTCTTTTGTCAGAATTATTTTAATCATATTTAGACTAAAATAGATGTTCGGTAATAAAGTTAGATAGAAGACTTTAACTTTTTCTAGAATTTATGACTTTAATAATCAATAAGAACTTTTATTTCATTGCATGGTAATGTTAGGAAAATCCTTTCCAAGTTTCCAAATTTTAACACATAAGAATCGTTAAGCAATTACTGGAATTCCAATCTATTGTCGACTACCTTTTGTTTAATTTTCATTCTAAATTAAATAATAATAAATTTGTTGTGAATATATGAAATATACTGCATCCTACATGACAATATCAGTTGTGTTGATTCTAATTTTTCACACGTGGACAAAGAGTTAGGTGATTTATAAGTTTACCTTTAAAAATAAAGTTTACATTAGATTACAGAAAATATACTATAAAATTATTATTTAATAAATTTCTTAATATTTAAAACTTTTAAATTAATAAAATTTTAACTATTAAACCTTTTCTTATTTGAACTATATAAAAACTCCTAATTACTCGAAATATTTTTACTTTTATTTCTTTTTTAAACTAACTAATTTGTTACCACGTTCTTTTCTTCTATAATTATTTAAATAAAAATTAATGTTTCCAATTTTGTTAAAACTTCTTAATGGTCGTGTTGATTAGAAGATGGTGATAATTGTGAGCACGTGATTTTTGCCCTACGAGGACTACTCCCAAAAAATTCAAAATAAAATAGTTTTGTGTTGTCCGTGATTTATTCATATTTGTCTGTGCATGTTTATTTCTACTTTAATTAAGAAAAATACGAAAATATGTGGCGCATGTGCATTTACGATTTAATTGTGCATTTAGGAATTAATTAAACCTTAATTTGGTTTTAAAAGGAAAATCACAAAAATATGTATTTTTATGCTATTTATTGTCATTGTGTGATTTTATTTTAATGTTCTAAATTGTGTGTTAATTGTTGTTATGTGTTAGTTAATAGTTTAATTTTTTGTTTCACATTTTTAGGAATTTTGTTAATTGTTAAATTAGAAGAAGGAAAAGAAAAGGTTGAAAAATTAAGGGAAATTCGGATTGGGCTCATGTCAAACCGAAGAAAATCAGGCCCAAAGCTATACATTGACCCAGTCCATGACCCAGCCTCTCAGACGAAAGAAATGACGTCGTTTCAGGAGCTTTGATCTGAGCCGTTCATCTCCCTTGATCCAATGGTCTCAAACACGCCTCATAGCCCGACCCATTCCCGTTTGAGACCGACCCAGTCTCACAATTAAACCACACGACGTCATTCCCATTGACGAAAAGATCCTGGCCATTGATATCACTAGATCCAACGGCCAGGATCAAACCACCCACCCCGTATATAACTCCTCATCTCTCTAGCCAGCCCCCCCCCCCCATACCCCCCTCACCTCTTCGTCTCTGAGCTTCAGAGACCAAATGTTACCTCCGCCCCTCACCACCGTACTCCGCCTACGGGAAATCACCTCACGGCGGTTCCGGTGGTCCAAACGACCCCAAAATTACACCATAGCTTCCCCACGACTTCTTCTTTCCAAATCTCTTATCTGTTTAGTTCGAATCTCAACCGAGCTCTTCGAATCTTCAATCGAAGAAATGACCTGAAACCTCACCTCCTCCTGACCACCCTCATCACGAATTCGTTAACCGTTTGCTTCGAATCAACCCCTAGCTTCTCGAATCTTCAATCTAAGATTTGAGCAAAACCTAAACCTACCCCAACTTACCCCAAACTCATACCACGGAACCCCCTGACATCCATCATGCCATAAACACCGTTGGTTCCTTTCGAATATAACCAGAAACCTTCAAGCCCCTAATCGACTGTATGAACCCTAGAAATCTAGAACCTTGGGGTCTGTCCAATTAAACAAAGGGTTGGGGTCTAATAGACCTTAATCGAGGTGTTCTCAGTTGAGAACACTTCGATTAAAGTCCGTTCGACCTCAAATGGTCGAGTCAGGTTCGAGCCTAGGTCGTTTTGTTTTTGAGCTTCCAAGATAAGTTTTTCTTTCCCTTTTGTCCTTGTTTGAGTTCTATTTGTGTTTGTCTGCATGTCTAGTTGATTTGTTTGATTTTTCTGTTATTTTTCTTTCAATTTTCTCCGGCTTCATAAGACCTTTTGTTTGGTTCAAATTAGCTTCTGTTTGTTTGTTGTTCATTGTTATTGTGAGTTGTGTGTCCATCCTGTTTAGAGTCGTAGAATAGTTTAGTTCATATCAAGGTTCCCTGGTAAAATCACTGAAGCTAATTTGGTAACCCGCCTGAGATATTTTGGTTATTAATTGTTAGCTATCTGTAGTAGCTCATATAGTCAACTAAATGAATGTCGTCAATTGAATTCACTGAAAGAAACTAGGGAACCACGAATTGTTCATTCCATTGTTTGCCATTTCTGCCTCTTTTCTGTTCTTATGTGATTGAGTTGAAGTTGTTGAACATATCCAATTGCTTCTTTGAACCAAACTGGCTCATTCATTTTAATGCCACATGAACCTCATTCCCTCATCCCTTCTGCCTGAAATCAGTTTGTCTGTTTGGATAGGATTGAATTGGTCACAGCTGTATAATCTGATAGTTAGTAATCAATGATTAGTTGAATTTAGAGGGGTTTATATACTGACTATTAAGAGTTAGGGCATAACAGTAATCTTCAGGGGGTTAAGGGTAATTTTGGCATTTGACAGAGTTTAATTGGAATTAATTTAAGAACATGTCAAGTGGTAATAGATAACATTATATTAGCACGGGTTCATATTTCAGCCCCTTGTAAATGTCAAACATATATAAAATAAGTTAACTAGGCCCAATTGGAATAAGGATGACCCAGGCCCAGTTTCACGCCATGCACATTGGGCCTGGGCCCATAACTGTCAAACGGACTGCTCTTACTACGTTCATTTTAGATTTAACGAATCATGTTCGAAACTTAACTATAATAACTCGTAAGTATGTAAATAAAGTAGGACCTTTTCTTCATTTATTTTAGAGACAAACGAAATAAAAAATATAGTCATTATAGGACGACCTTTAAA
The DNA here is from genome assembly GCF_000715075.1 of Nicotiana tabacum. Classification (NCBI taxonomy): domain Eukaryota; kingdom Viridiplantae; phylum Streptophyta; class Magnoliopsida; order Solanales; family Solanaceae; genus Nicotiana; species Nicotiana tabacum. Next base: position 26,279,210 of record NC_134087.1, on the reverse strand, counting down.
ATAAAATGAGGCGCGCCTCGCCAAATAAATTACAAATCGTGGGGCCCTCAATAAACGTATACAATAATTGGTTAGACTTCGGAGTTGGCCGTTTAGCGAATTTTCACGGTCTCTTCCTAAAATAACAATACGTTAGTCTCTTTAGGACGCGCCTTAATTAATCTTACCTTCTTAAATACGGGTGTGCATTTATGTAACCCAAATCCAAATCCCAACGAAGTCGAAATGCGTCGACCAATCACGAGTACATTGATTGTGACGTGGTTCGAAATGCGTTTCCATGACGTTGCAATTCTTTAAAACAAAATAACAAATGAGACGAGCCTCGCCAAACAAAAAATGCACAAGCTGCGGGAGCCTCTATACGTGTTTGCAAAGTTGCTTAGACTCCGGGACGGGCCGTTTAGCAAAATTTCACGGCCTCGCCCAAAATAACACTACGCTAGTTGCTTAGGGCGCGTCTTTAATAAAATTATTTCCTTAAATACGGGTGTGCATTAATGTGACCCAAATCCAAATCTCAACGGAGTCGAGACGTGTCGATAGCCTCGGGTATATTGATTGTGACAAGGTTCGAGATACGTTTTCACGATGTTGCAATTCTTTGTAAAAATAACAATAATAATAATAAAAGCGGTAAAAGAATCATAATTTGCACTAAGTACATAATTGTAAAAATCAGATAAATAAGCCGAATATAACAGTTGAGCGACCGTGCTAGAACCACGAAACTCGGGAATGCCTAACACCTTCTCCCGGGTTAACAAAATTCCATATCCGAATTTCTGGTACGCGGACTGTAATATAGAGTCATTCTTTTCCTCGATTCGGGATTAAACCGGTGACTTGGGACACCCTAAATCTCCCAAGTGGAGACTCTGAAAAATAAGTGAACAAATCCCGTTCGATTGTCCTTTAATTGGAAAAAATCCCTCTGTGCTCCTGCGGGCGCGGGCCAAAAGGAGGTGTGACAGCTTTGGCGACTCTGCTGGGGACCCAACCCAGAATCTCTTGTTCAGGGTTCAGAATTCGAGTTTGAATGAATTGTTATATTTGGCTTTATTTATTATTTGATCTTATTACATGTTTTTGCCTAAATGTGCAAAATGATGCCTTTTACTGCTTTGATATTATTTGAAATGTACATATAAACTGTGCCAAAACCTTCTTTTCTTACCTTCGGGGATGTGCTTACTGGTTGAGACTCCCTATTCTGTTAGTGTCATACCCTAAATAAAAGAAGCTCGGAAAGTTTCTAAGTCGGCTGGTCTTTTGGTTCCCGGAAAGGAGCTCCTTCCTCAACTCGAGTTGTCCGCTCGGGTACACTGTCTAGAACATATACCCAGGTCGAACCTAGAATAACTTGACTTCATGTCGGATCCCTAGTAGGAACGTTTATTTGCATCATGTTGCATTTGGCTTAGGGGACTCAACACAGGGGTTGGGTCCGTCTAGGACAAGCAACCTGAAATGAAAAAAGACCATCCTGCTGCATCTTGTTTGTTTTGCACATTTATTTGCTTCAAATCTGCATGCTGACCGGCTTCTGAAATCAGGAATTAAAGAAAAGGAAAAAAAAAAGAAAAATAGCAGTGTAGGGAGATAACCACTTATTTTTAGAAAAATAAAACCAATGTCCAAGTAGTGTCAAAACCCTGCCGAAATTTTGGAAAATGAAAAAAATTATCTTTTTTAGTTGATTTATTTGAAAAACAAAGAAAGGAGTCTTATTTACAAGTTTAGTTTATGTTGGCGAACTATGCCGGTTTGATTCTCACAGAGCGTGAGATACGTAAGCAACCCTCGTCGGGTCCAACCTCCCATTTTGCAAAAAATAGCCCAAAAAATGTCAAAATTTTAATTTTTCGTCATAGAGTCGGGTGATGCCGCTTTTATCAAAAATAGTCGAATGTTGCCAAAGGGGACGCCGGAAGGCTGACTTTGTATAAACGGCCACTTCTGTCGTTGTTTTATTTTTATTATTGATTGGTTAACTCGCACAACCTTAAAATCTTCGTCCCTGAAGTGCTGAAAGGTCGTGTTCGGAAAATCTAGTTTTTTTTAAGAAAAATAATCAAATCGTTTTTAAATTTTCTTTTGTTTAATCATATTAACAAATGTGCAGAATGAGCACGACTCAAAATGAACCTTTTTCAATCATGAATAAAATACCCTTCCAGTTGCGGCTATGGTGGAATGATTTAGGCAAAGAAGGGCGTAACGAAGTCAAGAAACATCTGAAAGGTCTCACGAGTTTGTTGGGTATCAGGCCTCGAGAGGATATTATAAGGGCACTGGTCCCATACTGGGACCCTGCGCACAATGTCATCCACTTCTCGGAATTTGAACTCACCCCGACTTTAGAGGAAATAGCAGGGTACATCGGCAGTGCTGAGGTTCCGTTGAGGCAGAAATACTTGGTTGCTCCAAGAGCCGTAGCGGTGCACCGGTTTTTGGACTCGTTAAAGATAGTCAGAACAATCCATAACCCTGACTTGGCAAAAGGTTTTTGCACTCTGAGCTTCATATACCAAAGATACAGCCACATAGGAGAATTCGACAAGCCAGAAAACAAGTTGTGCATCAAAAGTAACCGTCGAAAGTGGGATGAACATAGAAGGGTTGATTTCATGATAACCTTCTTAGGGATTTTAGTGTTCCCAAGAAAAGACGGGAATATTGACATAAAGATAGTTGGGGTCGTGAGTACTTTGCTTACTCAAAATGATAGCATGCTTGCGCCCATGATTGTATCTGATATGTTCCGAGCTCTCATGGCCTGCAAAGCCGGAAGGAGCTTTTTCGAAGGGTGTAACTTGTTATTGCAAATGTGGATGACCGAACACCTATGTCACCGAGCCCAGTTCCTGAGCCATGGATCTTCTGAGAAAACCTGCATAGAGGAGTTCTACACCAGAATTAATGAGGTCCGCCTACCTGAAGGAGTCTCGGCATGGACCTCATATTTCCGGACCCTCAACGCCAGTCAAATACAGTGGACACTGGGATGGTTACCGATCGACGAAGTCATATACATGCCAGTAGCTAGGCCCCATTTTCTCTTAATGGGACTTAAGAGCATTCAACCTTATGCGCCGTATCGGGTTTTGAGGCAATTGGGGAGGTGTCAGATAGTGCCTAAAGATAGGGATCTAAGCACCCAAGTGATTGAGATCAGTTCCGATGGCCAGTTTCCTGAGGCAATGGTCCGCCAGATTTGGAGCCAATGTCAATACTTAGAGGCAAATACTTGTGTGCTGAATCAGGCAAGAGGGGAAGTTTCACCCGGATATCAGGCTTGGTAAAAAGGGAAGTGTCGTCTGGAAGGCCGGCTAAAAGACCTCACCTTCAAGAATTTGCCAAGTCCTCACAAGAGCATTGGGACCGGTTGGCAAAGGAAAAAGAATACAGGGCCACAATAGGCAAGCTGAAACAACAGGTCATAGATCTTCAGTTTGAAAAAGAAGTTCAGACCGCAGCCAATGAAGGGGATAGAAAGAAATCAGCCCAAGAGAATGACTCCCTTAGAGCTCAAAACCGACAAGTCATAATGGATGTCGACAACCAACGGAGGAGCCAGTTCGATAAAAGGTTGATAGCAGGGTTAAGGAATCAGGTCATTGAAAGCCGAAAAGACTGGGAAAGATCCGAGGCTAGCATAGCAAGAATGCGGGCCAGGTGGGCAAAAGGTGCATCAGTGCGGAAAAAGCACCTATGGTAGGTGAGAAGGGATTATGAAGGGAGCATTGCAATATTGAGAGAAACAAATTCAACTCTCAGAGATCGGGTCTTTAAACAAGCCCGAGATGCTAGAACGGACAGAGAGTGCTGCTATGATTCAATAGCCCGAATGGAAGAACAAATGGAGATGTTCCAAGATCAGATTTTTGACAACGCTCAAGTATTGGGACTAAAGAATCAACGAATAGAACAGCTGTGTATGGAAAGGGATAGAATCAGGGGTAGGATCGATGAGATTGGGCACTACATCACCACGAAGTGCTTAGCTTGTGAGGAAATGCCCCGCGAAACCCTTTTTGCCTCAGTCATGGGTTATGTCCACCGGATTATGGAAGAATTAAAAAGATTGAAAAGAGGTTTGGCCCCAAAGCCCGCGGAAAGGCCGAACGATGCCTCGCGGGCGCCAAAATTCAAGGTTTTAGTGTATCCCTAATTCAAGTCTGCACTTGTTGTTTTTAAGAGTCTGTTGTTTACCCCTCTGTCCTCTTTTCATATCAAACAATGTTAATAGTGTGGAGTCTGTATTTTGTTTTTTTTTTTCAAATGAGTAGCTTGTAATGGCATATTTTGTGTAGCAAATATGTTTTTTCGAGAAAAGCAGGCAACAAAGGCCAATGTGTTATTAACGCATGCTTCAATACACTTTAGGATTAAATAATCTTTATGTGCACACAATGTTTAAGGTGGAAGGCATGGCAAACAACTCATTTTGCTGGAGATCACGTGATTCCACAAAGCTTCAATCGATGAAGCAAGAATAATATTTTACGATAATGTGCTGATCGTGTACACAGCAGCTGGAAGTGCTTGGGAACAATGAGCACGCAGGGAACCATGCTTTGAGGCTTTTTCTGATTTATAATAATATTTTAATGTGCACACATGGTTTAATGTGGAAGGCATGGCAGACAACAGATGATGTTGAGCAAAGGCACTAGGTGTAGCTCACGTACTTCGAACCTGTATTGACTACTCAGCGTGTCGTGCGTCGAAGTAGGCTACGAGCAGATGGCGTGCAATAAATTAAGTGCAATGCTGCAACCACCATGGACGAACGGATGGAGGAACGGCAGTTGGAAATGGATTTTCAAATGGATTTGCACGCCAAGACTAGTTAATAAAGGTACATCGAGGAGAGCAAGTGAGTCTACTATGGAGAATGGAAGGAAATCGATATGGAAACAAAGTACAGCATGCTTTAAAGAAGGAACGTGGCATTGTGCCATTCACATGCACGTTCGTGGATGCAGAATTGTATTACAAAGTTTAATAGCCTTAATGTGACGTCAAGGTTGAGTGCAACACTCAATTTTGATAATAGGATACTTGTTAAGTTCAAACTTTATTTGTTTCTTTCAGTTCGTAGGATATCATGACATTGTATTTCGTATTTTATATGGTTATAAATAAAACTAGCCCTAGGCGTTTTGCCTAGTGGATTAAAAAAAATGGCATATTTTGGTAATGAAATGAAAAAAAACAATTTTTTTACAATTGGCAGAACTACGCCCGGTCTGATTCATGCGGGGACATGATACGTAGGCAATCCACATAAGATTCGACCACCACTAAAAGAAAAGAGAAAAAGGCAAAGTGAATAAAAGAAAGGAAAAGAAAGAAATAAAAAGAGAAATAAAGAAAGTTTCAGGAACGCTTAAACGAGGCACAAACAAAGTAAGCCGGAATGACGCATGCGGTCGAAGCAAAGATATGTTAGAAATGGTTAAACTGCTAGGAACATTGCATCCCCCAACGTGAAGTTGCAATATGTGTTAAACTCTAACGCTAAATAGTTTGTTGTTTAATCAGTTTCGAAACAGTTAGCTCGTTAGAACGTTCTGGCAGAGTACCATTACCACACAAGATCTAAAGGGCCCATTCTGAAAAGTATGTTTGGTTCAGACAAAAGTGTTGAGGAGGAAAAGACAGAGATGCAGGTAATGAAAGAAGAGGTAGACAAGTTGAAACAGGAGATAGCGGGGATGCACCTAGCCTGGGCTAGGGGACAAACGTCACCAACCCTTCCCCCTACTCCTACCCTCTTCCCGGCTCGGAATCCGGAACACCCTCCCACTGGTCCATCAACGAACTTTCCCATTGCCCAATACTATCAAGGGGAAACTTCCTATAATCCCCAAGCTCCACCACCCAAACAAAACCCTCCTCCGCCAATCGTCCATGTCTTCGGGGCACCTCCACCAGCCATACTGCAAAGATCCTCCAGCGAGCCGTTGTTTCAAGCTCACGATAACCAGTATTATCCCCCTGAACCAACCTTTAAAGCACCTGAGCCATACACTTACACCCCTCACCTCCAACTCCCGGCAGAAACTGAGAGGCCAGCTAAGAATCCGGAGCAGGATGAAGTTCTTCGTAAAATGAAAAGCCTGGAGCAATCCTTCAGGAGTATGCATGGATTGGGCAGCCAAGTTAGTGTGGCCTACAAAGATCTGTGTCCTTTTCCCGATGTTCAATTGCCGGCAGGTTTTAAGATGCCCAAATTTGATCTATACGAGGGACATGGTGATCCCATAGCACATCTATGAGGTTTCTGTAGTAAGATAAGAGGAGCAGGTGGAAAGGATGAGCTCCTGATAGCTTATTTTGGTCAAAGTTTAAGCGGGTCCGCACTCGAATGGTACACGAGGCAGGATCCTAGCAGGTGGTATACTTGGGACGATCTAGCACAAGCATTTGCAGGTCACTTCCAGTATAACCTTGAGATCGTCCCGGACCGTCTCACACTGTTAAAACTTGAGAAAAAGCCTGGAGAGAGCTTCAGGGAATTCGGATTCCGTTGGAGGGAACAAGCAGCGAGAGTCGATCCGCCAATGAGGGAAGGTGAAATGGTGGACTACTTCTTACAAACTTTGGAGCCAACTTACTTTGGTCACCTGGTGACGTCAGTTGGTAAATCTTTTAATGAAGTAGTAAAAATGGGCGGCATGGTTGAAGAGGGACTCAGGTCCAATAAGATAATGAGTTATTCGGCGATCAAGGCCACAACTCAGGCTATACAAAGCGGCTCGGGGGGTGCGCTCGGGAAAAATAAAAGAGAGGAGGTCGCAACAGTCGAAGCAGGTACTTGGTCCAGATCAAGAGGCCCTTCCCCTCGATACCAACCCAGATCCCATTACCCAAATTATCCACACACTCCATACAACCCTCCACAACCCTATCATCCACCACAAGAGCCATATTTCTCCGTCCATCACGCCCAAACTTACAACCAACCTCCGGCTCGCCCGCAATGGCGTGCGCCGGCTCCCCAACATACATATCCACCTCCCCAAAATACATATCCACCACCAAGGGCATACAGGAATCCTTCAGGGCCAAGCTTCCGTAGAAATCAAGCTTTCAGGAACGAAAGGATGCAGAGGCCGAGAACATTCACTCCGTTGGGAGAAATCTATACTACTCTGTTCCACAAGTTGAGGCAGATAGGCTTGTTAAGTCCTGTCAAACCCAAATTGCCAAATCCCCTTCCCAGAAATCTGGACCACTCAGTGAGTTGCGAATATTGTTCAGGGGCTCCCGGGCATGATACCGAGAAGTGTTGGAAGTAGAAGACTGCCATACAAGATCTTATTGACACAAATAGGATCGAGGTTCAGGCACCAGAGGCACCCAATATCAATGAAAACCCGTTACCGGTGCACCATGAGGCCCACGTGATCGAACTCGTGCACAAAGGAGGGAAACCCAAAAAGCCCTCACAAACGGTAATGATGGTTCGTGCTAGCCCAAACGAAAAGTTGACCAGTGAAAGGGCAGTGGTACAGTTGGGAAAGGTAGATGACAAGCCATTTGTGGTAGTGAGGAAAGGTTCGTCTGTTGCTGCGAAGAAGCCAGAGTCAGTCGGGGTAGTGCTTCCGGGAGTATCAAGCACATCAGTGTTGGTAGTGAAGGGGGCCCGCGTAGAACCAGTTGTTATCAGGCCAGTGATGCAGTTGCCGATAACAAGTGAGAAAGCAGTGCCATGGAGCTACAGTCAAATGACAGTGATGCATAAGGGGAAGGAAGTTGTGGAAGAAATATGCGAGGCCCGGGGCTTAACCCGTTCAAGAAGGTGTTTTGCTCCCGCGGAATTAAGAAGGATCAATCCTGTAACAATAAAAAAGCTAGTAACGGAGGAAGAAGCAGAAGAGTTTTTGAAGAAGATGAAGGCCCAGGACTACTCAATTATAGAGCAGTTGAGAAAAATCCCAGCCCAGATTTCATTGTTATCCTTGTTGATCCATTCAAGCGATCATTGTCAGGCCTTAATGAAGATTCTGAACGAAGCCCATGTCCCGGACAATCTCTCAGTGAACAATTTGGAGAAAATAGTGCACAAGATCTTCGAAGTAAACCGAGTAACATTCTCTCACGATGAGTTACCGGTAGAGGGTACAGAACACAATAGGGCACTCTACTTGACGGTAAAATGCGAAGACTCGGTGGTCACTCGAGTACTAATTGATAATGGATCAAGTGCAAATATCTGTCCTTTGGCCACTCTGAACAAACTAAAGGTTGCTGATGATAGGATCCACAAGAACAACGTTTGCGCCCAAGGTTTTGATGAAAGCGGTACTGACACAGTGGGTGATATCGTACTGGAATTAACCATTGGTCCAGTCGAGTTCACCATGGAATTTCAAGTGATAGATGTGGCGGTGTCGTACAATCTTTTGTTGGGACGACCCTGGATCCAAGCAGCTAAAACAGTACCTTCTACGCTGCATCAAATGGTCAAATTTGAATGGGATAGACAAGAGATTGTGGTACACGGGGATGACGGTACACATGCTGTCAGTGATACTATTGTGCCCTTCATAGAAACCGACGAGGACAAGGGCCCATAGGTTTATCAGGTTTTTGACGCAGTCTGAGTAGACAAGATTCCCGAGGGTGGGGGCCTTCCACTTCCCAGGATCACAGCTGCAGCCTTCATGATAGCCTCAAAGATGTTGAACATCGGGTTTGTACCAGGAAAAGGTTTGGGGATTGATCTTTAGGGAATGGTCCGGCCAGTTTCTTTGCCCAAGAACCTGGATACTTTTGGGTTGGGGTTCAAGCCTACCGCAGCGGATGTAAAGCGGGCCCACAAGATGAAGAAAAGAGTCTGGGTCCTTCCTAAGCCAGTCCCACGACTGTCCAGATCATTTGTCAAAGCAGGGTGTAGAAAGTTACCAGTCCCGGAAGTTCTTGGACCCTTGATCGGGCCGGATGGAGATTTGAATGAGGGATTTGAGAGAATGTTCGCAGATGTCAACATGATAGAGGCTAGAGAGGGTTCCAGTAAGGCAGAAATACAGTTTGTTGGGCCTAGGGCCAATGTCAAAAATTGGACAGCTACTCCTCTTCCTACTTGGAGGGAGTCCTGGTAGTTGGCTCTGATTTTCCTTTTTGTTTTCTGGATTATTCCAGGGTTGTAATCTGGATTCCCTTTTATTATTAGTATTGCTCAACAAAGTGTGAAACCTTGTTATGCCATGATTCAATAAAATGAGAAGTTTCTTTTTCATTCCTTATTTTATTTTTATTTTTAATTTTTGTTTCCTTCTTTTCTTTTTTCTGAACAGTTCTTTTCATATTGGTCTTAACGACATGGCATGCACAACGGATCTTCAACCTAGTCTAAAAGATCAATCTGATTCCGAATTAACCATACAAGAGGTCGATTATGATAATGAATCGGAATACGATGAGGATGAAGCCTTCGAGGAGATAAACAGGGAGTTAAGCCAGATTGAAGAAAAATCCAGGCCCAACTTAAATGACACAGAAGACATCAATTTAGGGGATGCTGGTGATATCAGAGAAACTAAAATAAGCATCCACATTGCACCAAATATCAGGGAGGAATTGATCAAAACACTTATTGAATTCAAAGATGTATTTGCCTGGTCATATGATGACATGCCGGGGTTAAGCACGGATTTAGTGGTCCATAAATTGCCCACCGACCCGGTATGCCCTCCCGTCAAGCAGAAATTGAGAAAGTTCAAGACGGATATGAGTGTGAAGATTAAAGAGGAAGTAACCAAGCAGTTGCAAGCAAAGGTTATCCATGTCACTCGATATCCTGATTGGTTGGCTAATGTGGTGCCGGTGCCGCAGAAAGATGGGAAAATTAGGGTGTGTGTCGATTACCGCAATCTAAATAGGGCAAGCCCAAAAGACAACTTTCTTTTACCCAATATCCATATCTTGATCGACAATTGTTCCGGGCGTGAGCTCGGATCTTTTGTAGATTGCTATGTTGGGTATCATCAGATTCTGATGGATGAAGAAGATGCGGAAAAGACGGCCTTCATTACGCCGTGGGGAACTTATTGCTACTGGGTGATGCCATTTGGTTTGAAGAATGCTGGGGCAATGTACATGAGAGCAATGACTACTGTGTTTCATGACATGATCCACAAGGAAATCGAGGTGTACAGAGACAATGTCATCATAAAGTCTAAGCATCAGGAAAACCATGTAGCAGACCTAAGGAAGTTTTTCCAAAGACTTCGAAGGTATGATATTAAGCTCAACCCAACTAAATGTGCCTTTGGTGTTCCGTCTGGAAAGCTGTTGAGATTCATCGTTAGTCAGCGAGGTATTGAACTGGACCCATCAAAGATCAAATCTATCCAAAATTTGCCACCGCCGAAGAACAAGACAGAAGTAATGAGTCTGTTGGGAAGGTTGAACTACATCAGCAGATTTATTGCATAACTCACAGCAACCTGTGAACCCATTTTTCGGTTACTGAAGAAAGATGCTGCGATAGAATGGACGGCAGAATGTCAGGAGGCATTTGACCAGATCAAAGGATATTTATCAAATCCACCTGTGTTGGTTCCACCTGAACCAGGGAGACCATTAATCCTTTATCTAACGGTCCTAGAGAATTCGTTTGGCTGCATGTTGGGGCAACACGATATTACAGGGAGGAAGGAGCAAACCATCTATTATCTCAGCAAGAAGTTTACAGTATACGAGGTTAAATACACTCAACTCGAGAAGACATGTTGCGCCCTAACTTGGGTGGCTAAAAAATTGAAGCACTATTTGTCCTCATATACTACTTATCTCATTTCCCGCTTGGATCCACTAAAGTATATTTTCCAGAAGCCTATGCCTACAAGGAGGTTAGCAAAATGGCAAATTTTACTCACGGAGTTTGACATCGTCTATGTGACGAGGACGACCATGAAAGCCCAAGCGCTGGTCGATCACTTGGCTGAGAATCCTGTTGATGAAGAATACGAGCCGTTGAGGACGTATTTTCCTGACGAGGAAGTAATGCATATAGATGAGTTGGAATTACCTGAGGAACCAGGTTGGAAGCTTTTCTTTGATGGAGTCGCAAATGCGAAGGGAGTTGGAATAGGAGCGGTACTTATTTCTGAAACAGGACGTCATTATCCTGTTACAGCTCAGCTGCGATTCTATTTTACCAACAACATGGCTGAGTATGAGGCATACATTTTGGGTCTGCGACTAGCTGCAGACATGGATGTCCAGGACGTTTTGGTCTTGGGAGACTCGGACCTCCTGGTGCATCAGATTCAGGGTGAATGGGAAACACGGGATTTGAAACTCATACCATATCGACAATGTTTGCATGATCTGAGCAAGCGATTTCGATCAGTGGAGTTCAGACACATTCCGAGAGTTCACAATGAGGTTGCCGATGCATTGGCCACTTTAGCATCGATGTTGCACCACCCAGACAAAATTCATGTTGACCCGTTGTACATCCAGGTTCGTGATCAGCATGCTTATTGCAACATGATAGAGGAAGAAGTGGATGGCGAGCCATGGTTTTATGACGTAAAGGAGTACCTCAGGATAGGGATATACCCGAAGCAGGCCACCGGAGATCAAAAAAGAGCCATTCGGCGATTGTCAAGTGGAGTCTTCCTCAGTGGAGGAGTGTTGTACAAAAGAACCCCAGATTTGGGATTGCTGAGATGTATAGATTCCAGTCAAGCCACGACAGTTATGATAGAGGTACATGCTGGAGTTTGTGGCCCACATATGAGCGGATATGTATTGGCGAAGAAGATTCTTCGAGCAGGGTATTATTGGCTCACTATGGAGCATGATTGTATCAATTTTGTGCGGAAATACCATCAATGTCAGATACACGGAGAATTGATTCATTCTCCGCCGACAAAATTGCATACAATGTCAGCGCCCTGGCCATTTGTTGCATGGGGCATGGATGTCATTGGACCTATTGAGCCGGCAGCTACCAACGGTCATAGGTTCATTCTGGTAACCATCGACTATTTTACTAAGTGGGTTGAAGCTAAAACTTTCAAGTCGGTAACCAAGAAGGCAGTAGTGGATTTTGTTCACTCCCATATCATCTGTAGATTTGGGGTCCCAAAAGCGATCATCACGGATAATGGTGCTAATCTTAACAGTAATTTGATGAAAGAGGTATGTCAACAGTTTAAGATTACACACCATAATTCCACACCATATCATCCCAAGGCAAATGGAGCAGTTGAAGTAGCCAACAAGAACATCAAGAAGATACTGAGGAAGATGGTAGAAGGGTCCAGACAATGGCATGAGAAATTACCATTTATTGTTGGGTTATCGCACTACTGTTCGGACTTCAGTAGGGGCCACTCCCTATTTGTTGGTGTATGGAACCGAAGCAGTAATACCGGCGGAAATCGAAATTCCATCCCTTCGGATTGTCGCTGAAGTTGAGATTGATGATGACGAGTGGGTCAAAACCCGTTTGGAGCAGTTGATCTTGATTGATGAAAAGAGATTGGCAGTTGTGTGTCATGGCCAGTTATATCAAAAGAGAATGGCAAGAGCATACAACAAAAAGGTACGTCCCCGGAAGTTTGAAGTGGGCCAGCAAGTGTTGAAACGCATCCTCCCACATCAGGCTGAGGCAAAGGGCAAGTTCGCCCCGAATTGGCAAGGGCCATTCATTGTAACCAGAGTATTATCCAATGGCGCTTTATGTTTCACAGATATCGACGGGAAATGCATCGACATGGCTATCAATTATGACACAGTTAAGAGATATTATATATGATTTCTTTTGATTGTAATTGTTGTCTGTGGTTGGCATTTATCGGAGAATGAAATGACGGAGGCAATTCTTTCTTCTATCCAAATACTTTATCTTTTGCTTCCCCTTTTGAGCCTTATTCATTCTTTCATATCCCTCTTTTGGAATCAGTAATTAAAATGAAAGAAAAGAACAATGATAATAAAGACAAAAGAAAAATCACAAGAAAAGCAAAGGAATTGGGAACTACGTTTGACCTGATTCCTCAAAGAAGGATACTTAGGTGCCTCACGGCTCGGTCATAGTGTAACAAAAAATAAAAATCCCCCAAGCAAGAAAAACTGGGGCAGAAGTTTGTGTTTATAATTTTGGGAAAGAAACTTGATTCCAAGAGTTGTAATGTTTTACCCATCAAAAATTATTTTGAACCTCTTGTTACCCCTTTTCTTTTAACCATACACAAAAACCCATATTGATGTCCAAAAAAGACCTCCCGATCAGTATCCGAGAAGTGCTAAATCAATGCAAATGGAAGTCGGGAATAACACTTTGATCCCCAGCAAAAGAAGAAGATCATAAGCTGGAAATGAATTGATAGCCGAAAGAATCCCCAACAGAGAGAGTCATATCGGTAGCACACTGATCCCCAGCTGAAAAATAAAATAAAATGAGAGAGTCTTATCGGTGAAAACCTTTACAGGCACCGTAAGGCGGCGGGAGTTGAGAGAAATGAGAGAGTCTTATTAGTGAAAACCCCTCGAAGGGTACTATGAGGCGACAAGACAAGATTGGCGGAAAGGATCCGCATTTGGCAAGGAGCTGAGTGCCTGTTTATCCCCAGCAACATGAGGTCGTTCGAAAGGTTGATTGATACAAATAGACTGGGTTGATTAATCCGGAATGTGCGACATGATCGTTGGGATCGGTTATATCATTCAGATAAGTTTCTTTTCTTTCCTTTTCCCTAGAATTTGTTCAGAAAGACTTCTTCTTTTTCTATTTTTTGAGATCATCACTTTTTCATTTATTGGTTTAAAGACTTTACTTCCCCGGCAGCTGTTTTTGAAAAGGATTTTTAGAGGTTACTACCAGTCGCCAAAATAATGCAAAACAAAATGCAAATAGGACAGGCCCAAAAGATAAGGCGGCAAAGCGAAAAGAGGTTGGTCTCAAAAACAAATGATGAATGGGTCTAGACCCCAAGAGGACCAAATTTCCAGGGGAAGTTGGAGAAAATGGAAAAGCAACAATTAAAAGGTTCTGAGGATCCCCAGCAGACTTGCAAGACACAGGGACAACTCCAACAGATTCTCGACCAAGCTCCACAATGGTCGGATAACACAGAGCGGGGAAGGAAGAGAAGAGAAGAACCATCCCCAGCAAGAATATCAACCCCAACAAGTTTTATAGAAAAGCAAGGAAGAGAAAAGAAGAACCATCCCCAGCAGAAAGGGCACGACAACTCGCCCCGTTTTAAACTAACAAATTTTTCTTTGATTTGAAGCAGGAAAAGGGAATATTACTGACAGCAGAAAGACAGGGTCACAAAGAAGATAATCAAACTGGGGCAGAAAATTTTCGTTCATTTTGAAATTTTTCGAGAAGTCTAACACAGGTTTGGGAAAAAGCGATATCCCCAGCAGTTTTTCGGGAGAAGGCAAAACAAGCTTTAAAGAAAGCAATGTCAGGAGGAAGGCAGCACGAGTTTTAAGGGAGATAGTCTTCGAAGGAAGAATATAAACAGAGAAACGGTTTGCAGAGGAATGAAACATCAGTCTTAAGGGAAGTAGTCTTTGGAGGAGTAAGATAACACATTTTTTAGAAATGTTATCCCCAGCAGTTCGCATAGAAGACAGTACAAGTTTTGAGGGAAGTAGTTTGAAGAAAGATAATTCAGGACAAAAGGAAAAGGGTTGATAGCATCCCCAGCAGGAGTAGCGCAACCAACCACCATGTTTAAACTCACAAGTTTCCTTTGTTTGAAACAGGGATGGAAGCTAGGTTCATATCAAAGCTAGGAAGGGTGAATTTTTCAGGTGTAGTGCCCCAATTCTGCTTGCGCAAAAGGCTTTTGAGACGATCACACGTCACCGCTAGGAAAATCATTTCCTAGGCTAGGTCTTTCAAGTTTATTTTACTCCTAGGAGACGCATTTCCTCCTAAGTTTATTTGTCCCATAGGAGACGCATTTCCTCCTAAGTTATTTTACCCATAGGAGACGCATTTCCTCCTAAGTTTGTTTTACCCATAGGAGACGCATTTCCTCCTAAGTTTATTCTTACCCCTAGGAGAGGCATTTCCTCCTATGTTTGTTTTACCCATAGGAGATGCATTTCCTCCTAAGTTTATTTTTACCCATAGGAGAGGCATTTCCTCCTAAGTTTATTTTTACCCATAGGACACGCATTTCCTCCTAAGTTTGTTTTACCCATAGGAGACGCATTTCCTCCTAAGTTTATTTTTACCCATAGGAGAGGCATTTCCTCCTAAGTTTATTTTTACCCATAGGAGACGCATTTCCTCCTAAGTTTTGTTTTACCCATAGGAGACACATTTCCTCCTAAGTTTATTCCTACCCATGGGAGAGGCATTTCCTCCTAAATTTATTTTTACCCATAGGAGATGCATTTTCTCCTAAGTTTATTTTTACCCATAGGAGAGGCATTTCCTCCTAGGTTTGTTTTACCCATAGGAGAGGCATTTCCTCTTAGGTTTATTTTTACCCATAGGAGAGGCATTTCCTCCTAAGTTTATTTTTACCCATAGGAGACGTATTTCCTCCTAAGTTTATTTTTACCCATAGGAGACGCATCTCCTCCTAAGTTTATTTTTACCCATAGGAGACGCATTTCCTCCTAAGTTTATTTTTACCCATAGGAGAGGCATTTCCTCCTAAGTTTGTTTTACCCATAGGAGACGCATTTCCTCCTAAATTTATTTTTACCTATAGGAGAGGCATTTCCTCCTAAGCTTATTTTACCCATAGGAGATGCATTTTCTCCTAAGTTTGTTTTTACCCATAGGAGATGCATTTCCTCCTAAGTTTATTTTTTACCCATAGGAGACGCATTTCCTAAGTCAATAGTTCAGTCATGGGAGACGTACTTCCTAGTTTTAGTCACTAAAGTTCTCACCCATAGGAAACGCACTTCCTAGTCTTGACCATTTAAATTCATCTTTAGGAGACATACTTCTTAAGTTTGCCTCATTCAGGTTTCAGGATAGCAGACGCATCTGCTAGTCAGAGCCTTGGTTTTACTGGTAGGAGACACACATCCTAGTCTATTCTTTAGTTTAATCTTATCATTGCATCAATAGTAGAAGCGGTTTACAATTTGGCCAACAACTCACAAATATTCCTAATGCAAATTGGGGCAAATTTTTTTTTTGTTTTTGTTTACTTTGGTTGCAGGAGCCCACCTGGAGGACAAAGGAATACATTTCAGTCTTTGCATTTTAAGTATTGAAGTTGGGAGTCCGCCCATATAATAGAGGAGTACATTCAAGTTGGAAGTCAGGAGCCCGCCTGTATAATAGAGGAATGCATTTCAAGATCAAGTCAGAAGCCAGCAATGCGGAGGGTTACAACAAAAAATACCCGCAGTATGAATCCCAACGGAAATCCGAAGGAAGACCACAAGTCAAGCCGAAATAGAGAAACAGCAGAGGAAACACAAATCAACGAGACATCAAGGCAACGAGAGACACAAGAGCAAGACTGAAGATCTAAATAAGATTTTGTAATGCATAGACTATAGTTTAGTCTAGCTTCTTGTTTTCTTTCAGCATGGTGTAATAAGAAGGTCAGTAAGTAGAGGCAGCAGCAGCAACAACAGTAACAGTAAATCCACAGCCCCATGGTAGTCCCAGCTACCAAAACTTTCCGAACTACATTGACCTGATTCCCTTTTAGCCAGGGATATGCAGGAAACCTTTGAAGCAGAGGTTCGGTCATATCTTTCAAAAATGCTTCACACGGAGTATCCTAACGGGCAAAAATTGCTCATATGCGCTCACTTTATCTTTGCACGAAAACCCTTCGTGTTTCCGGACAAAGAGGGGCAGTTGTGAGCATGTGATTTTTGCCCTACGAGGACTACTCCAAAAAAATTCAAAATAAAATAGTTTTGTGTTGTCCGTGATTTATTCATATTTGTCTGTGCATGTTTATTTCTACTTTAATTAAGAAAAATACAAAAATATGTGTCGCATGTGCATTTACGATTTAATTGTGCATTTAGGAATTAATTAAACCTTAATTTGGTTTTAAAAGGAAAATCACAAAAATATGCATTTTTATGCTATTTGTTGTCATTGTGTGATTTTATTTTAATGTTCTAAATTGTGTGTTAATTGTTGTTATGTGTTAGTTAATAGTTTAATTTTTTGTTCCACATTTTTAGGAATTTTGTTAATTGTTAAATTAGAAGAAGGAAAAGAAAAGGTTGAAAATTAAGGGAAATTCAGATTGGGCTCATGTCAAACCGAAGAAAATCAGGCCCAAAGCTATACATTGACCCAGTCCATGACCCAGCCTCTCAGACGAAAGAAACGACGTCGTTTCAGGAGCTTTGATATGAGCCGTTCATCTCTCTTGATCCAACAGTCTCAAACACGCCTCATAGCTCGACCCATTCCCATTTGAGACCGACCCAGTCTCACAATTAAACCACACGACGTCGTTCCCATTGACGAAAAGATCCTGGCCATTGATCTCACTAGATCCAACGGCCAGGATCAAACCACCCACCCCGTATATAACTCCTCATCTCTCTACCCAGCCCCCCAAGCCTAGACCCCCCCCTCACCTCTTCGTCTCTGAGCTTCAGAGACCAAATGTTACCTCCGCCACTCACCACCGTACTCTGCCCACCGGAAATCGCCTCACGGCGGTTCCGGTGGTCCAAACGACCCTAAAATTACACCATAGCTTCCCCATGACTTCTTCTTTCCAAATCCCTTATCTGTTTAGTTCGAATCTCAACCGAGCTCTTCGAATCTTCAATCGAAGAAACGACCTAAAACCTCACCTCCTCCTGACCACCTTCATCACGAATTCGTTAACCGTTTGCTTCGAATCAACCCCTAGCTTCTCGAATCTTCAATCTAAGATTTGAGCAAAACCTAAACCTACCCCAACTTACCCCAAACTCATACCACGGAACCCCCTGACATCCATCATGCCATAAACACCGTTGGTTCCTTTCGAATATAACCAGAAACCTTCAAGCCCCTAATCGACTGTATGAACCCTAGAAATCTAGAACCTTGGGGTCTGTCCAATTAAACAAAGGGTTGGGGTCTAATAGACCTTAATCGAGGTGTTCTCAGTTGAGAACACTTCGATTAAAGTCCGTTCGACCTCAAATGGTCGAGTCCGGTTCGAGCCTGGGTCATTTTGTTTTTGAGCTTCCAAGATAAGTTTTTCTTTCCCTTCTGTCCTTGTTTGAGTTCTATTTGTGTTTGTCTGCATGTCTAGTTGATTTGTTTGATTTTTCTGTTATTTTTCTTTCAATTTTCTCCGGCTTCATAAGACCTTTTGTTTGGTTCAAATTAGCTTCTGTTTGTTTGTTGTTCATTGTTATTGTGAGTTGTGTGTCCATCATGTTTAGAGTCGTAGAATAGTTTAGTTCATATCAAGGTTCCCTGGTAAAATCACTGAAGCTAATTTGGTAACCCGCTTGAGATATTTTGGTTATTGATTGTTAGCTATCTATTGTAGCTCATATAGTCAACTAAATGAATGTCGTCAATTGAATTCACTAAAAGAAACTAGGGAACCACGAATTGTTCATTCCAGTGTTTGTCATTTCTGCCTCTTTTCTGTTCTTATGTGATTGAGTTGAAGTTGTTGAACATATCCAATTGCTTCTTTGAACCAAACTGGCTCGCTCATTTTAATGCCACATGAACCTCATTCCCTCATCCCTTCTGCCTGAAATCAGTTTGTATGTTTGGATAGGATTGAATAGGTCACAGTTATATAATTTGATAGTTAGTAATCAAGATTTAGTTGAATTTAGAGGGGTTTATATACTGACTATTAAGAGTTAGGGCATAACAGTAATCTTCAGAGGGTTAAGGGTAATTTTGGCATTTGACAGAGTTTTGGAATTAATTTAAGAACATGTCAAGTGGTAATAGATAACATTAGTATAATTGTCAGTGGGGAACCAGACAACAAGCATGGGAATTAAATGAATACTATAAGCCCCCATAACTATTGATTAAAACAAGGGAACAAGTGTGGGGAACCAAATAGTTTGCATCAAGAAAAGACACTTAGGCATGGGAAGTTAAGGGGTATGGGCAGAGTTAAGGTCTGAAGGGATCAAGGCAGCCTTGTGCTTACCTAATTTGCCTATAAATAGGCTCATTTAGAACAAAGTAAGGGAGAGACTGGACACTAAGATTTCAGAATTTAAAAAGCAAAAAAACCGTGTTGGTTTTGAATCTTCATAAGTCAGAGGATATTGAGTGTGAGATAGGCTGGAATTTGAATCGAAAAGTCCAGAGTTAGAGATCTGTGGTTCTAGGCTGTTTTCTTACAGTTATTTTCAGCATATTGAGAGATAGAAACTGAAAAAGTGAGGTCTTTTCTTTACTGCTGAATACAATACTGTTATAGCTTCATTGGCCTGTCGATTGTTCGATATTGCTGGGTTTTTCAAACTGGTTTTGCTGGGTCTGCTACTTGGGTGACCTGTTACTGTTTCATTGAGTGTCCTGGGTTTCTGTTTGGCTTTAAAAATCTGTCACTGGGTCCTTGTTGCTGTTAATTGCTGGTTGTTATTATTGCTGTTGTTGTGTATGCTACTGCTGCACTGATCACTCCTCTTCTTCTTTTGCTTTCCAATATCAGGTACACAACTGATCCATTGGTTCAATGTAAGCTGAAATTTGAAGCATGAATGAAAAATGAAGAGTTGAAGTTGTTTTGAATACTTTTTAGTTGTATATTGAACATTCAGCGGTATACATATAATAGTTCATGTCTTCTACTAGAATCATGTAGGTGTGGGCTATGTATAACTGAACAATGTTTTGTAGTAGTTTAGTTGTAAACTTCCTCCCTTGTATGCTTAGTTAAAATGGATTGATGTTGTAAAAAACATATTCTGTTATTTCAGTATTATTTGTTAAATTGCATATCTCAAAAGCCTGTTAGGCCTCTTAGACTATTTCTAAATACTTAATAGTTACCTCATGGAACAAAAGGCTTGTTTTGAAACTTATAGGAACATTGTTTAATTAGATAGCACGGGTTCACATTTCAGCCCCTTGTAAATGTCAAACATATATAAAATAAGTTAACTAGGCCCAATTGGAATAAGGATGGCCTAGGCCCAGTTTCACGCCATGCTCTTACTACGTTCATTTTAGATTTAACGAATCATGTTCGAAACTTAACTATAATAACTCGTAAGTATGTAAATAAAGTAGGACCTTTTCTTCATTTATTTTAGAGACAAACGAAATAGAAAACATAGTCATTATAGGACGACCTTTAAAATAAAATGAGGCGCGCCTCGCCAAATAAATTACAAATCGCGGGGCCCTCAATAAACGTATACAATAATTGGTTAGACTTCGGAGTTGGCCGTTTAGCGAATTTTCACGGTCTCTTCCTAAAATAACAATACGTTAGTCTCTTTAGGACGCGCCTTAATTAATCTTACCTTCTTAAATACGGGTGTGCATTTATGTAACCCAAATCCAAATCCCAATGAAGTCGAAATGCGTCGACCAATCACGAGTACATTGATTGTGACGTGGTTCGAAATGCATTTCCATGATGCTGCAATTCTTTAAAACAAAATAACAAATGAGACGAGCCTCGCCAAACAAAAAAATGCATAAGCTGCGGGGCCCTCTATACGTGTTTGCGAAGTTGCTTAGACTCTGGGACGGGCCGTTTAGCAAAATTTCACGGCCTCGCCCAAAATAACACTACGCTAGTCGCTTAGGGCGCGTCTTTATTAAAATTATTTCCTTAAATACGTGTGTGCATTTATGTGACCCAAATCCAAATCTTAACGGAGTCGAGACGTGTCAATAGCCTCGGGTATATTGATTGTGACGAGGTTCGAGATACGTTTTCACGATGTTGCAATTCTTTGTAAAAATAACAACAATAATAATAAAAGCGATAAAAGAATCCTAATTTGCACTAAGTACATAATTGTAAAAATCAGATAAATAAGCCGAATATAACAGTTGAGCGACCGTGCTAGAACCACGGAACTCGGGAATGCCTAACACCTTCTCCCGGGTTAACAAAATTCCTTATCCGAATTTCTGGTACGCAGACTGTAATACAGAGTCATTTTTTTCCTCGATTCGGGATTAAACCGGTGACTTGGGACACCCTAAATCTCCCAAGTGGTGACTCTGAAAAATAAGTGAACAAATCCCGTTCGATTGTCCTTTAATTGGAAAAACTCCCTCTGCGCTCCTGCGGGCGCGGGCCAAAAGGAGGTGTGACAATAATAAATAAATTTAACAAGATTGTTGCAAGGAGATTAAAATTAATTATCTATTCTTTTGTATATTTGGTTGATGATACTAAGGATATATACTAACTATAAGACCATGAGTCGATTAAGACTTTAGTATTTTAATTTTAAATAAATTAACATTTAAATTTAAAGTTTTAGTATGAATTTTCACTCTATATTTTAAAGATTTTTTGATCTTATATAATTGAAAATTTATTTTACTTCATCATATATTAAATGCAGTAAGAAAAAAATATTATCAGAAAATACTGAATTAAAACACTTTATTTCCAAGGCAATACCTTAATTTACTATAATGCATATTTCCTTCAACTAGATGAATGACTTTTTTTTGGGTTAAAAAAAAGTTTGTTACATAATTTGACTTTAAGAAAAATAGAAATTAGGTATGAAATTCGTCTCATAGCTAATGGGAATTTTTCTTTTGATAATCTGTCACTAATCCACAGCTAAAGTTTACTTAGAAATTAATATTTACTGTTTAGCTACATAATTTATTTGTCGTAATTTTTTTAGTTGCTCTGTCTAGAATACATATTACCTAGACAATTATTTTTATTTTAAGTTAAAACAAAAGAAGGATAAATGATAGATCACTAAGTTATCAAAATTATCTTGATTGTTTTCATGCTTAGCTAGGTCATCTTCTATTTTGTTGACTAAATAAGATCAATATTCATCATTTTCAAGAACTTATATTTTTAAAATTTATATTATAACTCATACATATTATTTAATAATATTTATATAATTTTAAAATATATATACTTATTGATATAGGATACACGCGCATTGCGCGTATCCTAAAACTAGATTTCAATATGATCAAACATTATTATTAAGAAAATTCCCTTAAGAATAATAATTATTCTCTTTAATGTTAAGAATAAATAATTAAGTCCTAATTTACCAGAAAAGTCTTTGATTTTACTAATGTGTAGAAAATCCAAGTCATTCTTTTTAAAATTCATCATATAAATTGGTTATAGGTAATTGTTAAAAATACAAATGTTATACAATAACATGAAGCATTAGAGACAAAATATATTCTCAGTGAGTTGTCATTACTTATTTTTCTTTCTTTCGATATTCATTTAAACAAATGACAACTCTTTATATTTTTCTACGTACAAAGTTACTTATTATAAACTATTATCTTAATGTAGGCATTTTAAAACTCAGTATTTGATAATTTCATTTATTTGTTCTTCTTGTACATATATTTTATTGATTGATGCTAAGCATTGACGCGAAATACACGTGCAACGCACGTACACTAAAGCTAGTATATATATCTATATATATATATATATATATATATATATATATATATATATATATATATATATATATAAAGTAGGGAATGAGAAAGCTGATGTGGCACTCTCTACATCCAGGATCTCTATTTATCTTTTATCTCAATTTTTTGCTTTTTTTTCCACTTTTTAATTTTGAGATATTTTAAAAAGTCCAAAAGTCACCTAATTAACTATCTACATAATTGCACCTTTTAAGACTACTAAAACCTTAAGCGTTACAACTGACAACTTCTCAAAATTCATTCATCTTCTTCGTTTGCCTTCTTCTCTATTTTTTCTATTCTTCCGTCCACATATATTATTTATGATTGCAGAGTTAATGTTTTGTCGCCGGAAGAGACGTATGCAACCAGATCTATGCTTTTTCTAAAATTTACTTTTGCTTTGAGTTTGTTTTTGTTCCTCCGTTTATTTTTTCTTTTGGCCTATAGCCAATCAGTTTTTTATCAATCTTTTATGTCAAAACGTTTTTTACATACTAAAAATTTCATCATCTTTCTCGTGCAGATTCAAGAGAAAACATTAAAATCCAATGATGATTTAGCTTTAGAAAATAATATTACTTCCGATAATTTTGTTTTTGTTATCTTTTAGTGCTTAACTCTATATTTTTTTCTTTTTTTTTTGGTCAGTACTGTTTTGCCGTAAGCATAAAGTTTAATGCCTTTTTTTGTACCAAATATTGTTGTGTTGTAATTGGCATTTGATATACACATAGTAAGAATAATTTGAAGTGATGTGTGGACACCTAATTTTTACACTATTTTAACACCTCCTAAAGTCATTAGTGTTTTGTTATTTTAATTATTTTTCTTAATTTTTATGTCTTTATTTGCATATTTTCTATCATAAAAAATATCAAAAAATAATTCTCTTTTATTTGTACATTTTAGGAATTAACTAACTATTCAATTGGTGAATTAACCTATTTAATTGGTCATTTGAATAAGTTATTTAATTAATTTATTTGTTTGTGTAAATTTAGTTTAATAAATAGCATTAAGGAAGAAATTGGGCCAAATTTGAAAGAGAAATGTGGCCAAGAGTGCAAGACAAGGGGGCTGTCATGGGAAAATTTAAAACGACGTAGTTTCAAGACAAAACTACGTCGTTTTAGTTAAGTGAATCAAAATCCATCATGGCCATTCATTTCATCTTAATCTAATGGTCCAAATTTATCCTTAACCAAAATATAAAAAGCCTAAAATCAGATTTTTGGCCCTCATTTACACACCCAACCCAAACATTAGCCCCCTTTCTTCTCTCCCCACTCTCTGTCGCTGCCGCCCTTCACCATGGCGGCGGCGCGGTCCTCCGGCGGCCAAACGCCCTCCATCCAACATCATCCTCTTCTCCTCTTCTTTCTCTACACGGATCCAAGCCTCATATCCTCCAAAACTCCACTAATCTCCATAAATCTAAGAAAATCCGAAACCCTAGCCGCAGATTTTTTCATAAATTCGAGAATATTGAGCCCTTTTATCCACTTAATTTTTACATACATAGATAGAGCTCAACAAGGGCTACCATTTGGCATTGGTCTTAACCCGAAATTCCGGCGATCGGAATTCCGGCGACCCCCGCTGCTATCCACCACCATTGCCTCACCACCACGCCTCTGTCTTCGCCTATCTCGTTGACTCAAAGCACGAGTTTCTCATTGCTGATATCGTGACTGATTGCTGGCTCGCCGAAAATCACGGTTACGATTCACTAATTAGAAAATCGTGCTCGAAGTTCATATTGTTATCAAGTTGGCATCCCACAACTGTTTCGGTCACTTAGATTGTAAAATGGTAAAAATCCTAATCATTTTCCTCGCCATTGTTTTTTTTTCCTTTATGATTGTTTGTAGGATTTTAGTATAGTTACAGGTTTGTTAGTGATTGTCTAATTTAATTTAATTTTTTATTTTGTACTTGTTTAAGCTGGTTAGTTTTAATGTTCTCATTATCTAATACATAATTTCTTTTTGGCCTTAATCGTTAAGTTATGTCCCTTCTCGTTGGTTTTAGTTTAGTCGTCGTGTGTTGTAATTGAGTGATGTCTCTGGAAGTTAACTGAAATTTCAATGTCCGGACTGTAACTGAAATCCCAATCTCTGCCCCTTTTTGTTCTGTTTTGCTTATGATTAACTTAGCATCTAGTTAATTTAGGTTTTGTTTCGTGTTATTATTTAGTGCATTATTATTTCTTATTTTAGTGCTTAGTTAGCATTTAGTTGGGCGTAGTTTAATTTCTGCATTATAGTGAAATTGATTGTTAAAGTTTATTTTTGAACTTTCTGCTTTTGTGATTGCTAAATCAGTGTAGAGCGATATAAAGGAATAGAGCTGAAGGGTAGTAAAAGGTAAATGATAAAGTAGGGTACATGTTTGGTTTACTTTTTACTGTTTGTAGATTATTTGGAGTACAATACTCCAAACATTGTTCATAGTTGGTAAAAGTTTGTCCTTTGAACAGATTTTTGACCAAACAATCCGTCCTTTGAATAGTTTGGACATATTTTTGGTGGAAAATCTGTCCAAAGGACAGATTGGTAACAATAATTCAAGGTCTTCCCTCTCCTATAAAGAGAGGGTCTTTCTTTTACTTTAGGGGGGAAAAAGAATCAGAGAGCATTTTACTAAGTTTTCAGCACTTACAATAGGTTTTAGGTAAGAAAAGCATCAAGAGTCTTGGTTTCCTTTGTTTGTTTTGGTCTAAAACACATGGGTGATTCTCTGGATTAACTTTTTAGTTCACTTCTGGTGTTGAATTTGTTGCTGATCGTGCTGCTATTTGTTATCATTTGTTGCGTTTGGTTAAGGATTTATCCGGGTTTTGCACTGCTGTCTTTTCTATATTCTGTTGCAACATAAGGTAGCTTTCAAGCTTTGTAATGCAAATCTTTGAATGGAAATTGTGATGTTTTGAATATGCTCAACTGTTGGATTGTTTAAGATTGTTTGTTCATGGTTAGTAAGCATGTAAAAGTGTTTTACTTTTCACTTCATAAAGATTGTTAAAGACTTGCATTAGGAAAAAAAGAATGAAACAATAAACTTGTTTAGAAGTTTGTGTAACTCTGTTTCAAATTCAAGGTAGTAATTTATTTTAATCTAAATGCTTTATAGCTTAAAGTGCTATTTTCTATTTGATAAAAATGTTTCTCCTCCAATGTAGAAATTCATGTCAAAAGTTCTGAGCGTGAGAGTTAACCTTTTCCTTTTTACTGTATATGAAAGCTTTTGTGCAAATTATAGATTCCATTAAAGGTTGATATAAAATTTATATAAATACGTGGTAAAAGTCCTAGTGTATTTTTGAATGTTTCTGAGCTTCAAGATGATTTTATTAGTTTTTTTTTCTTTAGTCTAATTCTCACTTTAAATCTTAAGGAAAATAATATAATCAATCCTAAATGACATAGTTAGTCGTATGTAAAGGGGCCATTGTTGGAATAATATCTTGGATTCAAGCAAAGTTACAAATTAAAGGATATCGGAACCATCAAACCGATAATTTGGTATGCTCGGCCAACCTTAAAATGCCAGCGTTGACAATTTGGTTGCATAGCTTAAGAGCCTATTTGGATGGGATTGTTTTAAGTGACTTTTAAGCGAAAATAGCTTTTAAGCCATAAGTTAGGAATTCTAGCCTTTTGCTTTGGGCTTGTTTTTGTCATTTTAGCTAAAAAATAAATGCTTAAAAGCACTTTTTTTACTTTATGCAAACACTACAAAATGGATTAAAAGCTATTTTTGGCTTAAAAGTACTTAAAACAAGCCACGGGCTCTAAATATTGTCACGTGTGTGAACACCTAATTTTTTACCGCACTCAAATTTTATACTAGTTTAGTGTAAATATTTCTTTTAGGTCTAATCTTAATATTTAAAAAAAAATTATCTTACTTTTAATATGTTTTACTTTATAAAAAAAGGGGTGCCAAGAAAAGTTAAAATAAAATAAATAATAAACTAACGGAAGAACAAGAATCAGTAAATTAAGAAAGATACAAAATAAATTCCTTTTACCCATGATCTCCTCAACCGCCCCACGATTTCTCCTCCTAACTCCCATTTTTCCACTTTCTCATGTTAGTGACTTTCCCACTTCCTCATATTAGTGACTTTTCCATTTCCTCATATTAGTGACTTTTCCACTTTCTCATATTAGTGACTTCCCACTTCCTCATGTTAGTGGTCATGTCCCAATCCCCACTTCCTCATGTTAGTGCTCACTCCCTCACGTCTCACATCATGCGCACACATACAATCACTGGCACACACACACGATCTTACACAAAAACACAAATACACATCTATATAATACACTTCACAAATAAAAAGAAGAAAAGGAGAGAAAAAAAATAATTCAAGTAAGAAGAAACGAGAGGAGAAGTTCAAAACACAGACGAAAAAAAGGGATGACTTCTTCTTAAAGGAGACAGGGGGTATACACTCGATATACAGTCGCTATACATTCGATATACACTAGAGATACTCTCGATATACACTGGATATACACGGACGACCACTATTTCGTCTTCTACATCCTCACTGTTGGAAACAGATACACACCCACACACAACAAAAGAAAGAACAGAAATTCGTGGACTTCAGTTAGTTCGAGAAACTCCGGCGACCTCCATTAACGTCGACGAAATCGCATTTTTGTCTCTCTCCACTGTTCTCCTCTCATTTTTCAGTTATTTTAGTGACTTTGTTCTACAAAATCAGATCCGGCTGTTTTTTTAAAAAAAAAAATCCGACGAGGTTTCGTCGAGGTCTGAGTTCCTGTCATGGCTGCGGTGTCGATTTTGTTTGTGTAATTGCTGAATGCTTTGAGGAATTGAAACTTCATTTTTCAGGTGCAATTCTTACTTCTTCTTATGTTTCTCTAATGGTAATGGTGTGGATTCATTTTGAGTTTATTTTGCAAGTATTATTTTCTATTTGATTTACAACAAAGTAAGGAAACATGATTAATGTGGTTATAAGGAGAAGAAAACGGTACTGCCCGTCATTTTGATAATAGAAAACCATCCAATTTTCAGTTAAGGATTATATTCATTAATTCATATAAAGTAATTGTTAATATATACATTTTGTAATATTGTAATAAGTGTCATTTGGAAGACGTATACATATTGTAATGACACTTATTTGTGACCTTTTTGATTAATGATATACGCAGGAGACAAGAACTTTTCCCAACAGAAAGCTCTTTCTTTTCTATAATGTTTAGCATCTTTCCATCCTTCAAGTGCTTTAAGAAGTGCAATATGTGATTTTTACACTGTTTCATCTTCACAAAAGGAATTCTATAATAATCTTCCACGAGTTATGTTTTGATAATTACTTGGACTGGAGGATATATAGTTTTTGTAATTTAGTTAGTCATTGCAGTTGAATTAGCAATTATCGTGATTGTGTACACGTTCGCGTGACATGATCATGATTCTAATAATCAATTCGGAGTATGCCTTCGCGCAACTTCGATCAAACTTTTGTTAATAATAAAAATGGGTTTCCATGGGCTATTAATTAATTTTAGTTTATATAGCTTGAGGTGTGTCATTCACAATTTTATCATTTGTGGCCCCCATATTAACTTCACGACTTAGATATAAAATGACAAATGTTTGTAGCATGCTTTAGGCATGATTAATAAATAAATCATCATGATTGTGTACACGTTCGCGTGATATAATTATGATTCTAAAATAAATTGAGGTATGTGTTCGCGCAACTTCGGCAAAACTTTCTTAATAATTAATATAGCGTGATTAATTGTTAAAATAAAAACGCAACTTCCTTTAGTTAAAATAAGTAAGGTGTGTCATGCCAAACAAAATTTATAATTCATGGCACTCGTAAGATTAGATTAAGAACTAACACTTATAGAAAATATTTGAGGTGTGCCATAAATAAATTAAATCATCCATGACCCTCACAAATATTGCTTTTAAAAATTTGAACAATCGTAATTTGCTTTAGGCCCGATTTAGATTAGTATTGCGATTATATATACTTTCGCGTAATATGATTGCAAATTTAACTCTTAAAAGACTCGAGGGATGCGTTCGCACACCTTCAACCAAATTTTCCTAATGAATCAATGAAGCGTTATTAATTGTGGACACGTTCGCGTGACATGATTTTTGACGTGCCAAAGGAAAAGAGTATACGTACGCGTAACTCAATTCTTTAATTACGAATAAATCAAGTGATTTAAATGCGGTAAAAAGATAATTGCACATAGGTTCTAAAATAAGTAATTAGACAATTTAAGTCGAGTATAAATTGGTAAGTGACCGTGCTAGAACCACGGAACCCGAAAATGCCTAACACCTTCTCCTGGGTTAACAGAATTCCTTACTTAGAATTTCTGGTTCGCAGACTTCAAAAAGGAAAGTCGAAATTTCCTCGATTTGGGATTTAAAATAAACCGGTGACTTAGGACACCATTTAAAATATTCCAAGTGGCGACTCTAGAATTAAATAAATAATCTCATTTCGAATAATGTCACTTAAATTGGAAAAACTCCCTTATACCCCTCAGGTGTGTAAAAAGGAGGTGTGACAGCTTTGGCGACTCTGCTGGGGACAAGAACCCAGAATTTCTGGTTCAGGGTTCAAGAATTCGAACTTACAGTAACTGTTATATTTGGCTTTATTATTTTTTCATGTTTGTGCTTAATGTGCGAAATATTGCTTTTTACCGCTTTGATATTATCTGAACTGTATATATAAACTGTTACAAAACCCTTCTTCTTTCTGAGTCTTCTGAATTTATGTTGCACACGTGTGCGTGGCCCACCTTTCTGTTAGAGGTCATACCAAATAGAACGAAGTTGGTCCAAGTAATTAGGCCGAGTAGACTTTCGTGCTCTCGGTATGTTACCCCCACTTCGGCTCGAGCTGTTCGCTTGGGAAAGCCAAGTCTAGAACAGTATACCCCAGGTTTTATACTTAGAATAACTCAGCTTCATGTTGGATCCCTAGTAGGAACGTTTGTTTGCATCATGTGCATTTGACTTCGGAGACTCAACACAGGGGTTGGGTCTGTCTAAGGCAGGTGTACCCTGAAATGAAAAGACCATCCTGATGCATCTTACTTGTGCATTCATTTGTTTCGGATTTGCATGTTGACCAGCTTATAGGAAAAGTTAGAAAAGGAAAATCAAGGTGAGGACCGAGAAAGAAAATTGGCTGTTTTTCGGGAAAAAAAACAATTTCCAAAATATTTTGAAATTCTTTCAAAATTTTGAAAAAATAAAAGAAGGAAATTTTGTGTTTCTTTTAAAAATAGTTTTATTAGTACGAACTACGTAAGTTTGATTCTCGCCGGATGTGAGATACGTAGGCAACCCACATCGGGCCCACCTATTTTGTTTTAAAAAAGAAAGAGAAATAGATAATAAATAAATAAATAAAAATATGGGTACATAAATGTCGTTGTGTTGTCATAAGTAAGACGATGTAATTCTTGTCCAAAATATGCCGAATGTCCCCAAAAGGGCGCCGGAAGGCTGTTTTTGCAAAAACAGCCGCCTTTGGTCGTTTTTTTAAAACAAAATATAAATAAATAAAATAATTGCCGGTTAACAAACACAACCTTTAAATCTTCTTCATCGAAGTGTTTTTTTTATGAATTTCTTTTTTCAAAATGAGTCTTGATTTTGTTTTTAAAATTAAAATCAGTCGCAGGTACAAAATGAGCACCATCCAAAACCCACCGTTCACAGATGTAGATGAGTTTCTATTTCGGCTTCAGATGTGGTGGTATGTATTAGGAGGAGATGGTCAGAAATGGGTCATTAAGTATTTGGGAGCTCTCACATATATTATGAAAGTTAAACCACACGATGATTTCATTACGGCACTAGTGACTTTTGGGGACCCTGTTCACAATGTCTTTTGCTTCTCTAATTTCGAGCTTACTACCACATTAGAAGAAATAGTTGGATATTCCGGTTTTGATGGAGATTTGAGAAACCAGAATCTTATATTCTCAAAGGCTCCCTCAGTACACCGATTCTTTGGTCTTCTGAATATCAGTAATCAAATCAGAAAAAGCAACGTTGTCAAAGGGTGTTGTTCTTTCAACTTTCTATATCCAAGGTTCGGAAAACCGGATAGATTTGAAATTCATGAAAAGGGCCTTACTAACAAACAAAACAAGGACATCTGGTAGATTCACCGTCGCTTCGCTTTCATGGTGGCTTTTCTGGGAATCGTGGTCTTCCCAAACAAAGAGCAGACGATTGATATTTGCATAGCCAGAGTCGTACAAGTCCTCACTACCAAAGAACATCACACTCTTGCCCCGATCATTCTCTCAGACATTTATCGGGCATTGACTTTGTGTAAATCCGGGGCAAAATTCTTCGAAGGATGCAATATTTTGTTGCAAATGTGGTTGACTGAACATCTCCGACATCACCCCAAGTTCATGCAGTATGGTCCGAGCAAGGACAATTTTATTGAGAGTTATGAAGAAGGAATAAAAGATTATAAATCTCCAGAAGGGGTGGAAGCCTGGATATCCCATTTAAGATCTTTAATGGCAAGTCAAATTGAGTGGACTTTGGGTTGGCTCCCGGTAAGAGAGGTGATACACATGTCAACCTTAAAGAGTTATTTGCTGCTGTTGGGTTTAAGAAGTGTCCAGCCGTATGCGCCACAGAGAGTTTTAAGACAGCTAGGGAGATACCAAGTGGTGCCTGATGATGAAGATTTGAGTGTGCAAGTGATTGAGCTACACCCCGAAGCCACTCTCCCTGAGGCTTTAATCCAGCGGATTTGGAATGTTTGTCAACACTTGAAAGATGATACCCAAGTTCCAGATCCTGCGAAATGTGAGATAAATCCGGGTTATGCTAGGTGGTTTGAGAAAAGATCCCGTGTGGATGATGCACCAGAACATGATCCTAGAAGGCCCATAAAAAGACCGCATGTTCAAGCCTTTGATGACAAAATCCAAGAACGGTTGGCTTGGGGTGAAAAG
The DNA here is from genome assembly GCF_000715075.1 of Nicotiana tabacum. NCBI lineage: Eukaryota > Viridiplantae > Streptophyta > Magnoliopsida > Solanales > Solanaceae > Nicotiana > Nicotiana tabacum. The sequence continues at coordinate 26,247,614 of NC_134087.1, read as the reverse complement.
GAAAAGGGGTACAAAGCAACTATTCATGCCTTAGAAGAAAGCCTGAGGAACCTCAATTTAGAGAAAGACTTACAAGCACAAGAAGCAGAAGGTGAAAAGAAGAGTCGGATTAGCGAGAATAAAACTCTCCACGCTCATTTTCAACAGATGAAGAAAGCCTCTGAAGTGCCAGTGAGAAGTTGGAAAGATCATAAAATCATTGCCAATCTGATGGAAAAAATGCAAGATTATGACTCCATCTTGACAAAGACTGAAAAGACGTTAGACAAAGCTAAGGAAAAATCATACAATTGAATGAGGAGGCCAAATCTAGTAAGGAACGCCAAGTAATGAGATGTGAAGAAGAAATAGCTCAATTAAAGAGAGAGAAGGACCATTGGATACATTCAGAAGCTCAACTCCATGCACAGTTGGAAGAAATGAGAAGGTACAATAGAGAACATCAACACGCAGATATTGATAGGGAGAGAGCACAGGCAAAACTCGATCAGGACAGACTTCGGGCTCAATTGGAGTCGGCTTTAGATCGAGAAGGCCACATAAGAGATATAGCCACCACTCGCCAACAGCAGTTACAAAACCAAGACCAGAATCTCCAGGACTTCAGAGCACAAATCCATGATTTGGCTGTTTACACCTCTCAAAGTTATGTGAACTGGCAAGGGATGGATTATGAGAGGTTTTTAGAGCATGCACCTACTTTTGCTCGTCATCTTGCAATGGAGTTAGAGAGGATGTACCGTACACTAGGAGGTCAGTCGGGTCAAGCCCCACCGTGAGCAGATATTCCAGTGATTAAAAGCAAAAGATTGTGGAGTGAAGCGTGGTCATAGTTGTTGGAACTTTTCATATAATAGTCATGTTTTAGTTTAAGTCCATGTTGAGTCTTTTAAACCATTTTTTTTAAAGTATTGTCCAAATGTAATGTCATTTCTGTCTTTGTACTGTTTCGTTTGTTAAATAAATAAAAGTAATAATAATTGTTTCCGCCAGAACTACACTCGGTCTGATTCATGCGGGGTCATGATACGTAGACAATCTCCATAGGATTCGACCACAACCAAAAGAAAAAAATAAAATGAATAAAGGGGGAGAGGAATAAAAGATAGGCGTGAGCGACAATAAAAGGGAAAGGGCAGGAAAAGCTGGGATGACACAAGCAACCGAGCAATTACATGGTAGAAATGACTAATTGCCTAGGTGCATTGCATCCCTATGTATGGTTGTTTATTTGTTAAAACTCTAATCACTAACAAGTTTGGTTGTTGTTATCAGAATTCAAGCAGTTAGTACACCTAAGCATACTGGCAACCCACCCCTACCAAACCAGATCCAAAGGAGAAATAATCATGTCTATCCCAGATGTAGACACCAGTGTCATTGAGGGAGAAGAGTTGGACGTTAACGCCATAAAAGAAGAGATGTACAAATTAAAACAACAAATGGCCGAAATTTATCAGGCCTAGGCTAAAGGACAACCGCCATCCGCCTAGCCGACTAACCCTACCTTCACTCCACCACCGGCTCAAACTCGGGATCATCCTACCACCGATCTATCCCCGAGCTTTCCCATTTACCAACACTACCGGGGCACCACTTCTCATACACCACAATCTCCACCCTCTAAACCGATTCCATACCCCCCTCCGCCAGTAACTCTTGTCTTCGTAGCATCTCCACTAGCTACACTCCACAAATCTCCTAGCGAGCTTATGTTCCAGGCCCAGGACAACCAATACTACCCCTCGGAGCCCACTTTCAAAGCTCCATAAACCCTTTCATATACTCCTAACTTTGACCTCCCGATAGAAGCTGATAAACCAGTCAAAAATACCGAACATGAGGAGATGTTCAGGAAAGTTAAAAGCTTAGAACAATCATTCAGAGACATGCAGGGGTTGGGAGGACAAGTCAGCGTGGCCTACAAGGACCTATGTCTGTTCCCGAATGTGCAATTACCGGCAGGTTTCAAGATGCTCAAGTTTGATCTATACAACGGGCACGATGATCCCGTAGTCCACTTGAGGGGTTTTTGTAGCAAGATGAGGGGAGCTGGAGGAAAAGATGAACTGTTAATGGCTTAATTCAGTCAGAGTTTGAGTGGATCAGCATTGGAATGGTATACCCGCCAAGACCATGGGAGATGGTACACATGGGATGATCTGGCGCAAGCATTTGCTTGTCACTTCCAATACAATCTTGAGATCATTCCAGATCGACTGTCCTTAACTAAACTTGAGAAGAAGCACAGTGAAAGATTCAGAGAATATGGTTTCAGATGGAGAGAGCAAGCAGCAAGAGTAGATCCCCCGATGAAGGAAAGTGAGATAGTAGATTACTTCCTACAGGCTTTGGAACCTACTTACTATGGCCATTTGGTCTCAGCTGTGGGAAAGTCATTCAACGAAGTAGTAAAGATGGGGGGCATGGTAGAAGAAGGCCTCAAGTCGAATAAAATCATGAGCTATTCGGCTATTAAAGCGACTACTCAGGCTATTCAGGGCGGCATAGGAGGGATTGGGAAGAAGAAGAGAGAGGAAGCAACAATGGTTGATTCAAGAACTTGGTCCGGATCCAGAGGTTCGCCTTACCACTACAATCAACCTCGATCCCACCAACAAACTTATCACCACAATCCACCCCAACACTACTATTCCCCACCAGAACCTCATTTTTCCGCCCACCATGCACAAGCATACAACCAACCTCCTGCCCACACGCAATGGCGTACTCCCGTCCTACAAAATACTTATCCATATCCACGAGCCTACCAAAGCACTCCCGGACCAAGTTTCCGGCCTAGTCAAGCATTCAAGGGTAAAAGGTTGCAGAAAAAGAAAACCTTTACTCCGTTGGGAGAATCATACACCAGTCTGTTCCACAGGCTAAAATAGCTAGATATGCTAAGGCCGATACAGTCCAAACTGCCAAATCCTCCTCCAAAGAATCTTGACTATACTGTCAGCTGTGAGTATTGTTCTGGTACTCCGGGTCATGATACAGAAAAATGTTGGCACTTGAAAAGTGCAATACAGGAGCTTATTGATACCAATAGAATTGAAGTTCAAGCTCCCGAGGCGCCCAATATTAACAAGAATCCAATGCCAGCCTACCAGGAGGCAAATATGATCGAAATAGTGCATACGAAGGGAGAGCCCAAGAAGCCATCACAGACCGTCATGATGATTCAGTCTAGTGGAGTCAAGATAGATGAACAATCAGCAAGTGAAAAGTTGGTGATCAAGCCTTGAGCCATCTCTGGTAGTTGAAAAGGGGTCTTTAAGCAAAGTTGCGACAAAACAGGAAGGGGCGAAGGTAATTGTACAAGGAGCGACCAGCAAACCCGTCATAATCGTGGAAGGTTCTCATGCAGACCATGTTATCATCAAGCCGGTAACCCAGTTACCAATAATCAATAGCAAGGCTATTCTATGGAATTACGAATGGGTAACATTGATGTACAAAGGGAGGGAAGTCAAAGAAGAAATCTGTGAAATACAGGGTTTGACTCGCTCGGGAAGGTGTTTTACTCCCGAGGAGTTAAGAAGAGCTAAAGATAATCTAGCACTAGTAAAGAAAGCCGTAACTGAAGAAGAAGCAGAAGAATTCTTGAGGAAGATGAAGTTACAGGACTACTCTATCGTGGAACAATTAAGAAAGACGCCTGCTCAAATTTCCCTATTGTCATTATTGATCCATTCGGATGAGCACCGTCAAACTTTATTGAAGATCTTGAATGAGGCGCATGTTCCCGATAAGATTTTCATGAATCACTTGGAAACAATAGCCAACAAAATCTTCGAAGCAAACAAAGTCACGTTTTCTGATAATGAATTGCCCGTAGAAGGTACTGAGCACAACAGAGCTTTTTACCTCACATTAAAATATGAGAACTCTGTGGTGACCCGGGTATTGGTTGACAACGGGTCAGGTGCAAACATCTTTCCTCTCTCCACTCTAAGCAAGTTGAAAATAGAAGATGAGAGGATCCATAAGAACAGTATTTGCGTGCGGGGATTTGACAGCGGAAGTAAAGATTCAGTTGGGGACATAGTGCTAGAACTGACGATAGGGCTAGTTGAGTTCACAATGGAGTTCCAGGTGCTGGATATAGCTGTTTCCTATAATTTACTGTTGGGTCGACAATGGATCCACGCCGCTAAAGCAGTCCCATCAACACTACACCAGGTAGTCAAATTTGAATGGGATAGACAAGAAATAGTTGTGCATGGGGAAGACAGTTTATGTGCTCGCAGTAATGCCATTGTACCGGTCATTAAAGTGGAAGATGACCAGGGACCATGGGTCTACCAGGTTTCTAACACGATGTTGGTAGAGAAAGTTTCGGAGGGGAAATACATTCCAAATCCAAAGATAACCGCCACATCAGTCATGGTAGCCTATGAGATGTTGAAGAATGGTTTTATACTCGGTAAAGGTTTGGGCTCGTCTTTACAAGGCATCATACAGCCGGTGTCTCTTCCCGAAAACTTGAGAACATTTGGTTTGGGATTCAAGCCCACTGCCGCAGACATAAGAAAGGCCAGAAAGCTAAAACAGAAGGCATGGGTCCTTCCAAAGCCAGTCCCACGTCTTTCCAAATCATTTGTCAAGTCCGGTACCAGAAGTCGCCCAGTAACAACAATTTCCAGTTCTATGATTAATCCTTACGAGGAGTTAATTGAAAGATTTGAAAAGTTGTTTGACGGTGTGAACATGGTGGAAAGTGGTGAAGGTCCTAACAACGCAGAAATTCAATTCGTTGGGCCAGAAACAAAGCTTAATAATTGGAAAGCCACTCTTCTCCCCACTCGGAAGGAGTCTTGGTAGTTTATTTTGAGTTTCCTTCAGTTTGTCTAGGTTATTCCAGGGTTGTAATCCAGATTTTTTATCTTTTAGTCTGTTTGAAGTGCGCAAACCTTGTTATCTTTCATCATTTAATAAAATGCGATTTCCCTTTCTTTATCATTCCTGATAGTTTTTCTTTTGTTTTTCTTTTCTTTTCTGTACAGTTCTTTTTACTCTGGTTCTAATGACATGACATGCATGAGGAATCCTCAGCCCAGTCTTAAAAATTAATCTGATTCCGAAATAATAGTTCAAGAAGTAGATTGTGACTACGAATCAGAATATGATGAAGATGAAGCCTTCGAAGAGATCAGTAAGGAGTTAATTCACTTCGAAGAAAAACCCAAACCCAACCTAAATGAAATAACAACCGTCAATTTAGGGGACACAGATAATGTCAGAGAGACTAAAATAAGTGTCCATCATGAGCCAAAGATCCGGGAAGAGTTAATCAAAGCATTCATCGAATACAAAGATGTTTTTGCATGGTCGTATGCCGACATGCCGGGTTTGAGCACTAATTTAGTGGTCCACAAATTGCCCACTGATCCAGCGTTTCCTCCCATCAAGCAAAAGTTGAGGAAATTCAAAACTGATATGAGTGTGAAGATTAAAGAAGAAATCACCAAACAGTTGGATGCAAAGGTTATTCGGGTCACTCGATATCCTGTTTGGTTGGCTAATGTCGTACCTGTGCCAAAGAAGGACGGCAAGATCACAGTATGCGTCGATTACCACAATCTCAACAAAGCAAGTCCGAAGGATAACTTCCCACTACCCAATATCCACATTTTGATCGATAATTGTGCCAAGCATAAGATTGGATCTTTTGTGGATTGTTATGCAGGGTATCATCAGATTCTAATGGATGAAGAAGATGCAGAAAAGACGACATTCATCACACCATGGGGAACTTACTGCTACCGGGTAATGCCATTTGGTTTGAAGAACGCTGGGGCAACTTACATGAGAGCGATGACTACTATGTTTCATTATATGATACACAAGGAGATTGAGGTATACGTGGATGATGTGATCATAAAATCAAAGCATCAGGCCGACCACGTTGGGGATTTGAGGAAATTCTTCCTGAGACTTCGCAGGCACAACCTCAAGCTTAACCATGCCAAGTGCGCATTTGGTGTTCCATACGGAAAGCTATTGGGATTCATAGTCAACCGGCGAGGCATCGAGTTGTACCTATCAAAGATCAAAGTCATCCAAGAATTGCCACTTCCGAGGAACAAGACTGAAGTGATGAGTCTGTTAGGGAGGTTGAGCTACATCAGCAGGTTTATTGCTCAGCTCACAACAATTTGTGAGCCTATTTTCAAATTGCTGAAGAAGGATATTGCGGTCAAATGGACTAATGAGTGTCAAGAAGCATTTGATAAGATAAAAGGATACTTGTCAAACCCACATGTGCTGGTTCCGCCAGAACCAGGAAGACCTTTGATTCTTTACTTGACAGTCTTGGAAAATTTATTTGGCTGTGTACTGGGGCAGCATGACATCATCGACAAAAAGGAACAGGCCATCTATTATCTTAGCAAGAAGTTCACGGCTTATGAGGTTAAGTACACTAATCTGGAAAGGACATGTTGTGCCCTAACTTGGGTGGCTCAGAAATTGAAACATTATTTGTCATCCTACACTACTTACCTCATTTCGCGCTTGGATCCGTTGAAGTATATCTTTCAAAAGCCTATGCCGACAGGAAGACTTGCGAAGTGGCAAATCTTGCTCAGAGAGTTTGACATCATCTATGTGACTCGGACTGCGATGAAAGCCCAAGCATTGGCCGATCATTTGGCCGAAAACCCGGTCGATGAAGATTACGAGCCATTGAGAACTTATTTTCCCGATGAAGAAGTGATGCATATCGATGAACTGGAGCAAATTGAAAAACCAGGCTGGAAACTTTTCTTTGATGGGGCTGTCAACATGAAAGGAGTCGGAATAGGAGCTGTGCTTATTTCTGAAATAGGGCATCACTATCCTGTTACAGCTCAGCTTCGGTTTTATTGCACCAACAATATGGCTGAGTATGAAGCCTGTATTTTGGGTCTAAGGCTAGCTGCAAACATGGATATCCAGGAAGTCTTGGTCTTGGGAGACTTAGATCTTCTGGTACATCAAATTCAAGGAGAATGGGAAACACGAGATTTGAAGCTCATACCGTACGGACAATGCTTGCATGATCTTTGTCAACGGTTTCGATCAGTGGAGTTCAGGCATATTCCAAGGGTCCATAATGAGGTCGCCGATGCTTTGGCTACCCTGGCATCAATGTTGCACCATCCGGACAAAACTTATGTCGATCCTCTGCATATTCAAGTCCGAGATCTGCATGCTTACTGTAACATGATTGAAGAAGAACTTGATGGCGAACCATGGTTCCACGATATCAAGGAGTACATCAGAATGGGGATATATCCAGCGCAAGCCACGGGGGATCAAAAGAGAACAATTCGACGGTTGGCAAATGGATTCTTCTTAAGTGGAGGAGTTTTGTATAAGAGAACACCAGACCTTGGATTATTAAGATGCATAGATGCTAGACAAGCTACGACTGTCATGTCTGAAGTACATTCGGGAGTCTGCGAACCACATATGAGCGGATATGTGTTGGCAAAGAAAATTCTCCGAGCAGACTATTATTGGCTTACCATGGAGCGAGATTGTATCAATTTTGTGCGCAAATGTCATCAGTGCCAGATACACGGAGATTTGATTCATTCTCCACCACCTGAATTGCACACAATGTCGGCACCATGGCCTTTCGTTGCTTGGGGCATGGATGTTATTGGACCAATTGAGCCAGCAGCATCCAACGGGCACAGGCTCATTCTAGTAGCCATTGATTATTTTACCAAGTGGGTTGAGGCCAAAACTTTCAAATCGGTGACTAAGAAAGCAGTGGTCGATTTTGTTCACTCAAATATCATCTGTCGATTCAGAATCCCAAAGGTGATCATCACAGATAATGGTGCTAATCTTAACAGTAACTTGATGGAAGAGGTATGTCAATAGTTTAAGATTACACATCGCAATTCTACCCCATATCGTCCCAAGGCGAATGGAGCAGTCGAGGCAGCCAACAAAAACATAAAGAAAATACTTCGGAAAATAGTAGAAGGTTTGAGGCAATGACACGAAAAATTACCATTTGCATTGTTGGGATATCGCACTACTGTTCGTACTTCGATAGGTGCAACTCCTTATTTGTTAGTATATGGCACTGAAGCAGTAATACCTGTAGAAGTTGAAATCCTTTCCCTTCGGATTGTCGCTGAGGATAAGATTGATGATGATGAGTGGGTCAAAACTCGTTTGGAGCAGTTGAACTTGATTGATGAAAAAAGATTGGCAGTAGTATGTCATGGCCAGTTATATCAAAAGAGAATGACAAGAGCATACAACAAAAGGGTGCGTCCTCGAAAGTTTAAAGTGGGTCAGCAAGTATTGAAACGTATCCTTCCACATCAGGTTGAAGCAAAAGGCAAGTTCGCCCCGAATTGGTAAGGGCCATTTATTGTAACCAGAGTATTGTCCAATGGTGCTCTATGTTTAACAGATATCGAAGGAAAATGCATAGACATGGCCATCAATTCCGATGCAGTCAAGAGATATTATGTATGATTTCTTTGTTATAATTGTTGATTGTTTGTACCGGGCATTGTTTCGGAGATTGAATGACGAAGACAATTTGTTCTGCTATCTAAACACTTTATCCTTTGTTCCCCCTTTTGATCTTTATTTATTTCTTTCATACCCCTCTTTTGGAATCAATAACGAAAAAGAGAGAGAAGAAAGAAAAAGAGAAAAGAGAAAAGAAAAGAAGTGAAAAGAGAAAGTATAACAACAAGGAAATTCAAGTGTGAATTACGTTTGACCTGATTCCTGTTAAGGATACGTAGGCAGCCTCACGGCTCGGTCATAGTAAAATAAAATATCAAAAGATCCCCAAGAAAGAAACTGGGGCAGAAGTTGTATTTGTAATAAGAAATGTGATTCCAAGAGTTGTAATTTTAAACCCATGTCAAATTGTTTTGAGCCTTTAATACCCTTTCTTTCTAACCCCATCCAAAAGCCCACATTACGGTCCAAAGAAAGACCTTCTGATCAGTCTTCGAGAGATGCCAAGTTGAGCAAATAGAGGTGATTCATATCAGGATAACACTCTGGTCCAAGCAGGAAAAGTAAAAATGAGAGAATCTTATTGGTGAAAACCCTCATGGGCACCATGAGGCGACGAAAGCTGAGAGAAAGTACAAATGAGATAGTCTTACCAGTAAAAACCTTCACGGGCACCATGAGGTGACGAAAGCTGAGAGAAAGTAAAAATAAGAGAGTCTTATCGGTGAAAACCTTTGCGGGCACCATAAGGCAACAAGTAATTGAGGAACAAACGAATGAGATATGTTTGTCGGTGAAAACCCTTCAAGGCACTGCAAGTCGAACAAGGTCCGTAAGTTGGTGAAAAGTAAAATTGGGTTGTGGAAATCTTGGAGAACAAAGTAAAACAATTGGAAAGGAGATTGGTTAAATAGACTGGGCTGATTAATCCAAAATGCATACCATGATCATTGGTGCCAGTGACTCCACTCAGATAAGTTCATTTTTGCTATCTCCAACAGTCATCCAAATTTGGATTTTTTTCTTTATTCTTAATTCTTAAAATCGTCGCATTTCATTGCTGTTAATTTTTACTCCTCTAAAGCTCTTCCAAGGTTAGCCTTATTCCAACGAATAAGAAGGAATGTCAAAGTGTACTACCAGATTCAAAATTGCACAAAGCAAAATACGGCTAGGACATGCTGGAGATAGTATGATAAAAAGTGGGACCTAGGGTGTAAGCAAAGGTTAAATCGGTTGAATGGTTCAGTAATGTCATGAGAGATGTATGGTTACGAATAAAAGGGTCAGAAGTGAAAAACAGTTGGGGATCCTGCAGTTAAGGATCAGTCATGAGGTCAAAACAGTCCTTTCGACCAGTTCAAGGCAGTTTGTTGAAGCGAAGCAAAGCATGGCAAACGAAAATCCCCAGCAAGAATGCCACAACTAACCACCACGTTTTAAACTGACAAGATTTTCTTTGATTTGAAATAGGGGCAAAGATGACATTTATTTCAGGAAGCACCCTGTAAGGAAAATAAGTACCATACAGGTTTGATCGTATAAATTCTCAGGACCCTCCTGAAAAATGAGACTTAGCTTTAATTCAAAATATTCATGAGTACAAGATCTAGCATAAGCTCTACTTCGTGAAAATATAAGTTGGTTTGAATTTTTCATTTTTTTAAGACAAGACTCAATTTGAAACTTCAGGACCCTCCTGGAAAATGGGACCTAGGTTAAAATCCAAAAAAGACATAAGTAGTGAATATAGGACAAATGTGCACCAAAAGGGATATAGTTGGCTTCAAAGTTCGCATAAGAGTTTTCAGGACCCACCTGAATAATGGGACGTAACTTTAAGCATTCCATTAGTTAAGTAAGTGTTGTTATAAGAGAGTACAATTTAGCCGTAAAATTGTCACTCTTAAGATAAGACTTGATTTTTGATTGTCAGGACCCTCTTGGATAATGGGACGTAGTTTAAAACTAGCTTGGATAACAAGATTTAGCATAAGACATACCTTCAGTAGATATAATTTAGCTTTAAAATTGTCATTAATTAAGAGTTGTCAAGACCCTCCCGGATAATGGGGAGTAGTTTAAGACCTTCTTAGATAACAAGATTTAACAGAAGTCATACCTTTAAAAGATATAGCTTAGATTTAAAATTGTCGTTTAGTTAAGAGTTGTCAGGACCCCCTGGATAATGGGACATAGCTTTCAAATTCTTAATATTTGGTAATATGATTCAGTTTAACACTCACAGATGCACCCAGCTACCAAACTGGGCCAGAAAATTTTCTTTTGTTTTGTCTATTTTTGTTAAGTCAGGTGCCCATCTGAAGAACAGGGAGAACAACACGGATGTTAAAGATAAGAGCATGACCAAGTACTAGCAATCAGGCGTCCACCTGGAGAACAAGGAAAATAGTTGAAATATCAGCAATCAGGCGTCCACCTGGAGAACAAGGAACAACAGTTGAAGTATCAGCAATTAGGGGTCCACCTGGAGAACAAGGAAAAGCAGTTGAAGATTCAGTAATCAGGCGTCCACCTGGAGAACAAGGAACAACAATTCAAGTTTCAGCAATCAAGCACCCACCTGGAGAGCAAGGGTGTACAATTCAAGTTTCAGCTTTCAAGTTCTTACTGATATTTGGTAACATGATTTAGTTTACACTTATATATATGCCCATCTACCAAACTGGGGCAGAAATTTTTCTTTGTTTTTGTCTATTTTGTTGAAATCAGGCGCCCACCTGGAGAGCAAGGGAATACAATTCAAGTTTCAGCAATCAGGCACCCACCTGGAGAGCAAGGGAATACAATTCAAGTTTCAGCAATCAGGCACCCACTTGGAGAGCAAGAGAATATAAATCAAGTTTCAGCAGTCAGGCGCCCACCTGGAGAGCAAGGGAATACAATTCAAGTTTCAGCAATCAGGCGCCCACCTGGAGAGCAAGGGAATACAATTCAAGTTTCAGCAATCAGGAGCCCACTTGGAGAGCATGGGAGTATAATTCAAGTTCAGCGGTCAGGCATCTACTTGGAAGAAAGGGAAAACATCTCAGATTACAATTAAAGTCAACAACAAAAGAAGTTCGTGGCAAGAATGCGAGTCAACAGTCCGAGCTGATCAACAAAAGTTAGTCACGATCCAAAAAAAAAAAGAGAAAGGCAAGAAGTGAATCCAAATGCAGAAGTTGATGAAAGATGTGAGCTTCTCAAGACATGGTTAAGGTGACAAGAATTACATGTCCGTTCTTGATCCGAAAATCTGAAGAAGAACGGGCTAGCACCTGCAACTAGCAAGCGTCAAGGTTCAAATCCAAAGTCTGCATGAAGAACCATTCAAGACTCAAGATCTAGCTTCAGAAGACTTATAGATAGGAATCTTGTAACTCATAGTTGATAGGCTTAGCTAGTTTTTCCATGTTTTGATTTTTGATGTAACATCAGGATTATGGATCGGAGCCTCGGACGGAACCTCACTCGACTCTCGAACATCACTTCATCACCTCATCCATTTCTGAACTACACGCGACCTGATTTCCTTATAACCCGTGATATGTAGGCCGTCCAAAACCAGGACTCGGTTGTACCTTTTCTTTTTATTTTTTTCCTCTTTTGAATACCGATATGGTCAAAAAATTAGTCACACGGTTCACTTTATCTTTGCCCGAAAACTCTTCGTGTTTCCTAGCAAAGAGGAGCAGCTATGAACACCTAATTTTTTACTGCACTCAAATTTTATACTAGTTTAGTGTAAATATTTCTTTTAGGTCTAATCTTAATATTTTAAAAAAATTTATCTTACTTTTAATATGTTTTACTTTAGAAAAAAAGGGGTGCCAAGAAAAGTTAAAATAAAATAAATAATAAACTAACGGAAGAACAAGAATCAGTAAATTAAGAAAGATACAAAATAATATCCCTTTTACCCATGATCTCCTCAACCGCCCCACGATTTCTCCTCCTAACTCCCATTTTTCCACTTCCTCATGTTAGTGACTTTCCCACTTCCTCATATTAGTAACTTTTCCATTTCCTTTAGTAACTTTTCCACTTTCTCATATTAGTGACTTCCCCACTTCCTCATGTTAGTGGTCATGTCCCAATCCCCACTTCCTCATGTTAGTGCTCACTCCCTCACGCCTCACATTATGGGCACACACACAATCACTGGCACACACACACGATCTTACACAAAAACACAAATACACATCTATATAATACACTTCACAAATAAAAAAGAAGAAAAGGAGAGGAAAAAAATAATTCAAGTAAGAAGAAATGAGAGGAGAAGTTCAAAACACAGACGAAAAAAAGGGATGGCTTCTTCTTAAAGGAGACAGGGGGTATACACTCGATATACAGTCGCTATACATCCTATATACACTAGAGATACTCTCGATATACACTGGATATACACGGGCAGCCATTGAAAAATACAAGATCATGAACTCCATCCCGGACGACCACTATTTCGTCTTCTTCGTCCTCACTGTTGGAAACAGATACACACCCACACACAACAAAAGAAAGAACAGGAATTCGTGGACTTCAGTTAGTTCGAGAAACTCCGGCGACCTCCATTAACGCCGACAAAATCGCATTTTTGTCTCTCTCCACTGTTCTCCTCTCATTTTTCAGTTATTTTAGTGACTTTGTTCTACAAAATCAGATCCGGCTATTTTTTTAAAAAAACAAATCCGACGAGGTTTCGTCGAGGTCCGAGCTCCCGTCCGTTTGAGTTCCTGTCATGGCTGCGGTGTCGATTTTGTTTGTGTAATTGTTGAATGCTTTGAGGAATTGAAACTTCATTTTTCAGGTGCAATTCTTACTTCTTCTTATGTTTCTCTAATGGTAATGGTGTGGATTCATTTTGAGTTTATTTTGCAAGTATTATTTTCTGTTTGATTTACAACAAAGTAAGGAAACATGATTAATGTGGTTATAAGGAGAAGAAAACGGTACTGCCCGTCATTTTGATAATAGAAAACCAACCAATTTTTAGTTTAGGATTATATTCATTAATTCATATAAAGTAATTGGTAATATATACATTTTGTAATATTGTAATAAGTGTCATTTGGAAGACGTATACATATTGTAATGACACTTATTTGTGACCTTTTTGATTAATGATATACGCAGGAGACAAGAACTTTTCCCAACAGAAAGCTCTTTCTTTTCTATAATGTTTAGCATTTTTCCATCCTTCAAGTGCTTTAAGAAGTGCAATATGTGATTTTTACACTGTTTCATCTTCACAAAAGGAATTCTATAATAATCTTCCATGAGTTATGTTTTGATAATTACTTGGACTGGAGGATATGTAGTTTATGTAATTTAGTTAGTCATTGCAGTTGAATTAGCAATTATCGTGATTGTGTACACGTTCGCATGACATGATCATGATTCTAATAATCAATTCGGAGTATGCCTTCGCGCAACTTCGATCAAACTTTTGTTAATAATAAAAATGAGTTTCCATGGGCTATTAATTAATTTTATTTTATATAGTTTGAGGTGTGCCATTCACAATTTTATCATTTGTGGCCCCCGTATTAACTTCACGATTTATATATAAAATGACAAATATTTGTAGCATGCTTTAGGCATGATTAATAAATAAACCATCGTGATTGTGTATACGTTCGCGTGATATAATTATGATTCTAAAATAAATTGAGGTATGTGTTCGCGTAACTTCGGCAAAACCTTCTTAATAATTAATATAGCGTGATTAATTGTTAAAATAAAAACGCAACTTCCTTTTGTTAAAATAAGTGAGGTGTGTCATGCCAAACAAAATTTATAATTCATGGCACTCGTAAGATTAGATTAAGAACTAACACTTATAGAAAATGTTTGAGGTGTGCCATAAATAAATTAAATCATCCATGGCCCTCACAAATATTGCTTTTAAAAATTTGAACAATCGTAATTTGCTTTAGGCCCGATTTAGATTAGTATTGCGATTATATATACTTTCGCGTAATATGATTGCAAATTTAACTCTTAAAAGACTCGAGGGATGCGTTCGCGCACCTTCAACCAAATTTTCCTAATGAATCAACGAAGCGTTATTAATTGTGGACACGTTCGCGTGACATGATTTTTGACGTGCCAAAGGAAAAGAGTATACGTACGCGTAACTCAATTCTTTAATTACGAATAAATCAAGTGATTTAAATGCGGTAAATAGATAATTGCACATAGGTTCTAAAATAAGTAATTAGACAATTTAAGTCGAGTATAAATTGGTAAGAGACCGTGCTAGAACCACGGAACTTGGGAATGCCTAACACCTTCTCCCGGGTTAACAGAATTCCTTACTTAGAATTTCTGGTTCGCAGACTTCAAAAAGGAAAGTCGAAATTTCCTCGATTTGGGATTTAAAATAAACCGGTGACTTGGGACATCATTTAAAATATTCCAAGTGGCGACTCTAGAATTAAATAAATAATCTCATTTCGAATAATGTCACTTAAATTGGAAAAACTCCCTTATACCTCTCATGTGTGTAAAAAGGAGGTGTGACAACGTGTACTAACTAAATTCTCAAATAAGGTCTACTGGGGGTGTTTATTTAGTGATGTTTCTTCCAATCATGTTAAAAAAAATATATTGTCTCTCAAGTTAAAGATAAAGATGGTAAAAGAAAAATTAAAAAATGATATAGAACTAGTATGAGCAATGTTAATAAAATCAGTTATTTCCTCAAAATTAAAGTGATCTGGTTACTTAATCACCTTAACAATTAATTTAAGAGCTAAGCAACTAATAGGCGCGTTAACTTTTTCATTCACGGATTCGCTTGCGTAGTGTGATATTTAACATTCAATAATTTAATTTAATAATCTCATACCATACGTATTAGTTTTAGTTAATTTTTAATTTAGTTAATCCTTTGCTAATATTGCGGATTCGCTTGCGTAGCGCGATAGTTGACTTTTAAATTTTCAAGAGCTAATTTACTCAAATGTAGTAATTTTTTTAAAAAAGTATTACAAATAATAGATTGTCATGATTTTGGATTCACTTGCAAGGCGCAATTATGATAAGTTAATTAATATTTTTTTATTCGATCATGCATTCGTTTGCGTAGCATGGTTATGACAACGTAATATTATCTAAATTATTTTGTTTAGTAATTCTAATAATCAAGAAATAAAAGCGGATAGGTAAAACATGAAAATCATACAAATCACAGTTTGTCCAAAATTAATTCAAGCCAGGTTTTAAGTCAATAAAGCGACCGTGCTAGAACTACGGGACTCAGGAAATGCTTCACACCTTCTCCCCGGTCAACAGAATTCCTTACCCGAACTTTATTTTTGCGGACCGATATAAAAGAGTCAAATATTCCTTTGAATAGGGATTCAAATAAAAGGTGACTTGGAACACCCAAAAATCAATCCCAAGTGGCGACTCTGTAAACAAAATAATCCCTATTTCAAAATTGTCACTTTAATTGGAAAAACTCTTTAACCCACAAATCCATGCACGTATCTTTTTTGGGGGGTAAAAAGGGGTGTGACATGATGCACATTGCCGTTTTTTTGACTTTACAGGTTACTCATGAATAGACTCTGTAGCAAAGAGAATCAAGCGCTACCATGAATTAATCTTTTAATTGTTACATCAGAACTATTACAGGTACTACTATATATCAAATCTACTTACTCTATGAGATTATACTTTTGCTGTTGGGCTTGTGGTTTAATTGTATTAAGCTGTTGGTTACTATCATAAATGGTATTCTAAAATATTAACTTGGAGGCACTCGGTCAGAAAATGGTAGATAAGACTAGGGCGCGACAGTAAAAGCTATTGAAATATGCCAATGAACTTATGGAAGAAAAATACATTTAAAGACTAAAAAGGAACATAACACAAAGTGGAGCGAGTATTTTGAAACTAACCTATCGTTTTAATTTGTATTTTCTGTGTAATTAGCTATGCATCAAATTGAAAACCATTTTGCACTTCTACTTTGTCTTCTATATTTTCCCTAATTCAAAAACAAATACTTTCTATCTCACCTTTTTTTTGTTGCTCATTTGCTTAATGTTGATTTTTTTATGTACTATGTATCTGAAAGCTATTATACTTGATTTTTACTGTTAAAGTGAGAATATGAAGAGATTAGTGTATGCTTGTGTTTATTAATTCCACTTGCTGGTGATGTTTATGGTATTAGGTGAATGATTCACCTGTTAATAATTCAGCAGCATTTATAATTGAGATGTCAACATATCGAAATACTTAGAGTTTATCTTGTACTTGGATGTAGCTCTATTTACCATCATTTGAGCAAAGGTGAAGTGAAATTGTTCATTGTAATTAGGAAAAAATTAATATATTGTCAAGTGTTCTATTACGTATTCACAAAGTTGTTTTTGCTATATTTTTCATAATTTCATTTCTTTGAATACCAGGATTATTATTTAAGGTGTGTATTTGGTCGATCATGTTTTAATTCAATATAGTGAGTTAATATAGTTCCATAATATAGACCGTTGTTATAAACAGTGGTGCTGTTATTGTTATTAGAGCATTCATGATTTTTCTCGACAGTATTCTCTCCTCTTGGTTGATTCGAAGGTGTTTATATACTAGAGAAAGTGCGAGTGTCGGAGGCCGAAATGCTTGTCAGAATAAAGCAACAGCTTAACTTCAAGACTAGAAATCCTTATTGTGAGTACATATATGTTATGAAAATGTATTCATCTTTTATCTCCTTTTACTCTTTTTTTCCCTCCCATTTTCGTGTTTAGGTCTTTTTAATGACTCTTTGTGCTCAATCTCACGTTTCATTCTCCCATCCTTTTTTATTCTTAAATTCAATTTTCAGTTGTGCACTGGATGATGCAATAAATCAAGATTTTGTGTGCAAAAGAGTGGCTGCTTGCTGTGTATTAATTCCTTCCAAAAGGAAAACGACTTTTGGTCATTATGGAGTAATTTTGTATTTACTAGCTATATATGATATTCAATAAAAATGTAATAAAGTATCAAAAAGAATTTTTTTTATGACATTTAATCAATTATAAGAAGTTATGAGCTAATTATTGGTACTTTTGTCTTTCTATTCTTTTTTCAGAAATTTATTAACTTCTCTGGCCGATCACACAACCAATTTCATCGTTTTTGCTTTCACGTAATTATGTTTAAGTTAAGACAAAGGAAGGTGAATTTGTGCATGTAATACTCATGACAAATATTTCATACCAAATTGGGAGTGTGTCTAACGATAGTGAAAAATTAGATATAAAAAATGTGAAGGAGAAAGATGTCTCAATATGACAAAACAGTGACATTAGAAAAAAGAATTATTCTATGAAATTAGTCTTTAACCCTACAATATTTAGTAACTTCCTGTATACACATTTAATAATCCTATATGTTTATAGTTTTAGGTCGAAAACTCTATCTATCTATTTTTTCCAAAATTTTAAAAAACCTTTTTTATTTTATAAAATTATACGGTACTATAATTTTTCGTCCATAAGTCTTCCATAAAATTAAAATACTTATTTGAGGTTTTGAACATGTTTACTAACCGCTCATGTTCTTTTTTTTTAAGTACTTTGGTAGATTTCTGCTAGGGGTGTACATAGGTCGGGTTGGTTCGGATTTTACAATTACCAAACTAAACCAATTGTGTCGGGTTATTAATTCTAAAGACCAAACCAAACCAATAAAACTCGGGTTTTTCACTCTCGATTTTTCTCGGATTTTCTCTGGTTTTTGGGTTATTCGGGTTTTTCCCGGTAAAATCTTCATAGAACAAAACATATAAATTATGCTCAAAATATTTCTTTAATCCCAGTAAGATACAACTATATAAAGTATTTTCCAAGAAAATAATACGAAATATGAGATGTGTCATGACATTATCATAAAATATTCTACAATAAAGACAATAAAATTATGTAATATGAATATTGCTAATTAAAAAGCCATAATAAAAATAAGCTTAATCTAAAAGTACTAAGTCATGCTAAAATAAGTAGACTAATAAGGGAGTATTAATTACATGACTAAACGCTAAAGAAAAAATTAAAATAGGATATGCATTTTTATCTAAATTATTGCCAAACAAAAAATAGATATTCAATACATTCTCATTTGTAGTATTGAATTGAATGACTTTTATTAGCATTAGTATTGATTTGATTTTGGTTTGAGCTTTTGTTAGCATTATTTAATTTACTAATATTAATGGCTATAAAACTTATTGGAACATTCAAAAGTTCTAAGTCCAACCTTGAAATAATACCTTAAAAGATAAAATTATCAACAATTTTAAGAAATATTTATAAATTACATCACAATAAGTATATTTATATATTAAATATATCTAAAATTTCTATATATGTAATGTCGGGTTGGTTTGGTGTCGGTTTGACTTTTTTTAGTTAAAACCAAACCAAACCATTTATGGTCGGTTTTTTTTCCAATACCAACCAATTCAAACCAAACCATAGTCGGATTTTTTTTCTCGGTTTGACTCGGATTATCGAGTTGGTGCGTTTTGTCGGTTTCCTTTGTACACCCCTAATTTCTGCCTTATTATTTGGTTATTCTCCCCTTCCACTATAATTGTATTTGTTAAAATATAAATATGATATGTATTAATGTCTATAAGTATTCACATTTGTAGTATGTTTTGCATTAGTTGATCAATATAAGTATTTTTGAATTTTTTTTAGTAGAATGCGAAACTCTATCAGTGTGAAAAGAAACAAGCACTCGGGTGAAGGTTGATAATTGGTGTTGTCGACTTCAAGAAGCAAATTGATTAGTGTTGCTGTTTGATAACGAATTGCTTTGTTTTTATTATTTTCCTTTTGTATGGTTAGAGACTTCTTTTCAATAAGACTTGCATATTAAAAAAAAAAAAGAGTTGTTTGTAAATTTATTAATCACCGCGTGAAGCGCGGATAAATTCACTAGTTAATGTATAATTTCAAAAAGACTCGCACGATCTCTTTCTTCTTATTCTTTCTTTATTGCACCCATTTGAAGCTTACATAGTAATGAAAAGACTGATTCACTGGTTGGATCGAAAAAATAAATAATATTTGAAGAAGAACTATAATAAAGTCCAAGAAAAATCAATGTCCTAACTTTAGTTCGAAATTCAACTTTCCAAAAGATTTTGAAAAGAAGTTGAAGGTTCATATTTCATTTTGAAGTTGAAAATTCAAAGGTTGAATTGATCAAACTACTTGAATGGTGTTAGTGACTTGAATTTGAGGAGAAATCAGAACCACCATTGTCAAAAACTAAAAAACTTGATGTGGAAAGCTGAATTTGAAATGTATTTGAGTATTGCTAAGACTTGTTGAACTAGTTGGGTGAATGAAAATTCGAATTTTGGAAGCCGGTAAATGCTTATTCACACCAGATGTTTATACCTGACTAATAATTAGTATTAAAAATCAACAAATCAAAGTGAAAATAATCTAACTAAGTTAAGTGTTAAAAAATATATATGTACAAGAGACATATAGAAGAATTTACCTAAATAACTGTCACTCAATCGTTTAAATTAAAAATAGTCGTTGGGAGAAAACCATACGTGTAACATATTGTATAATCAATATATAATTTATGTTTACAAGCTAGAAATACAAATAATAAATTCAATCGGCTATTTATGTAAAAATTATTGATTTGGTGTAAACACCCCATGTTTTATCTTGGAAGACGTCGAGGCCAATTTGAGGAGGGTTAGATCGAAATTTGAAGCTCAAGAATGAAGAAGAGTTGCAGTCAACTTCAGATATTTGACTAAAATATCAAACAAAAATTATAGATATTTGAGTGAAACTTCACACAAAATAATTTTAGGCAAAAATTAAAACGTCAGACAAATTTTTTTAGATAAAATGTAAAATTTGAAGACAAAAAAGTTTGAGACTTCAAACCAAACTTCAGACTTATGGTTAAAAAAATTGAAAGATTAGATTTTGAAATGATTCGAATTACAAAAATTTATGAACTCTGACTATGCATTAAAAATGTATTTTTTTTTTAACTTTTGACCCTCGATTGCTTCATAAACTTCAAATTTAACAAGTATGGTAGGTTATTTGTGTAATTCAACTTTAAACAGGGATCCTCAAAGTGGCTATCTGCGCAATTCCAGCAAGCCCAACCGCGCAAGTTGAACCGCCTAGGCGCCTAAATTCATTCTCTTCGTCTTATAAATCGAAGGTTCAAATTTGAAAGGCTTCATTGATCACTGCACTTAGGTTTTCCAAAATTTCAACTTTCAGGAAAAATACCATAACGTAATGAGGCGAAGATTCAAATCCGCTATTAAATTTCCAGCAAAAACCCTAAGCTCTTCAGCTGGAGTGGTCACTCAACCTCAGGGCCTCGAAGATGCACGATCCGGTACTGATTGTCACTTGAATTTGCAGTTTTTTTCTGAGTCTAGTCGAAATTATATTATTGTTGGTTGCTCGATATTTTGTTTCAGCTACTGGATTACATTTGCTGCTCCACATTATCAAATATTGGTGTGAATCATTGTAAAATGGTCTGTGTATCATCAGGAACATCGGCGGATGTATATAGAAGGCAGTGGCTGGAGCTGCACCTGTTGCCTTGATTCAAAACCTAGAAAAATTATTTAGAAGTTTTGTGTAATATATTTATAGTAATTTCGAACCATAGTAGCAAAAAAAGGGAAATAATCTTCTAGTATTCTGCATTCACTGACCTAAATCCTGAATATATCTTTGTGCATGAATTGTAACAATGATAACTGATTAAGTCTTTTGGGCCAGAGCATTATGTGAAAAAGGTCCCTAAGATTAGCCACCAGGAAATGAAGTTGACTAACGAGAGGTGGGTTCTTGGGGATTTAGTAACTTCTCAGAATTGGAAGTTAGTACTTTTACTCTAGGTCCTTGCTTCCAAAGATTGGTTTATCCTTTTATAGATTTATATGTTTAGAAAATACAAAGAAATTCTAATACTTTTAATTTGTGTTTGCCAAATATTAGCATGATATGAGTTTAAATGGAGTAATGTGGTCAGTGAGGATTCATACAGCCGACCTCAACTTGTTTGGGATTGAGACATATTTGTTGTTCTAACTCAAGGCTACCTCAAACCATCATAGTCCCATCATGATTGAAGGAGGTCATAGTTCTACCTTTTTCCTTTGATAGGCTTCTTATCATCAGCCACATGTTAAGCGAAACCCATCAAGATGCTATGAATGAATGGTTTGAGATCCTTGGCGCATATCAGCACCATTGTCACCTTCTTCAAGATCATGTGTTTTTCTTTTGGATTAATGGGTCATAGTGGTTGTTCAACAATGGCATATTGGTATCTGTATGTCATATGTATAGCTTCAGCCATTTGTTGGATTTCATTTTATTTTTCTGTCATTTGTTTGTTTTGGTATCCTATTTAGTACAGCAACAACAACTAGGATTCAGTTCCAAGCGAGTTAAGGTCCATGTCGCTCTATTTAAACTTTGGTATCTTACTTATTATAGCAATACAAATGTGTCTTGACGCTCATTTCATTTAAAAGCTTCCTAACAAAATAGCTTATTTCCACTGCCAAACCAGATGATCATTGAATAGAATGGATTTGGAGGTGATTACAATAAAATTTCTCTGCCTTAACCTTAAATAATCGAAGTCTTAATGCAAGCAAAGGAGGTGTCAGGTGTTACATTTAAGTGCTCCCCCTTATTATTGAAGTCTCTTGTTTGCCATTTTTATGTTGATGTCTTTCATGTCAATGGCATTTTACTAGCAATAAAGATGGTATGAACCCGAATCATTTCAGATGTTGGCAAGTATCAGCAGTCAGCAAACACTACTACTGATGACCTGCTTCATATGCGTTTTGCTTTTGGACTAAGTGGAGAGAGTTGGACTTACCATGGATGTATCATTAATTCAATATCTTTATATAAGATATTGTCTTCATTCATTTTTTGTATTTTGATTTGATTCGCTGGCCATTTTTCCTCTATCTCATTTATTCTTGCGTTAACGATTTTGTGCTTGATATTAGACCTGTGCTCTCCCTTTGTCCTCCTGCTATACATAAAGTTTGTAGTAATTTTTCACTGTTAGATGCAATCAAGGCAAAAAATGTCACATCCCCAGATACGGAAGCAGATCCTCTTCCTAATGTTGGAAGAGTTGCATTTTCCAAAAAATATCAGACAGCTCGCAACCCTAGATGTAAGGTTTTTCTTTATTTTGAACTACCTTTTTTATTACTTATGTCCCAAGTCCCAACCATTATATGATTTCAGAAGATGTTAACTGTTTCAAATATATATCTCTAAATTCTTTAAAAATTATAGTATTGTTAGTGCAGCTGATATGCCCAAAACTTCAGAATATGCTTTCTTCAAGAAGTTGAAAAAGGATGTTGGCCATAGTAATTCAGATCTTCTCCACAGAAGGAGTAAACTATCAAAGAATAGTACCTCAGGTGGGTTGCACTTTGATTCTAGCTACTAAACTTTCTGGTTCCTCAAAAGCTTTAAGAAAATTCAGCTTGCTTTATTTTATTCAGAAACCACCTTTTATTTGAAGGATTTAACTAATCATGCCTAATATGCAGACACAACGAGCACACACAACGTGCTGAAGTGTCCAAATAAGGACCTTAAAATCCCAATTCAAGTAGAAAACGAATATCAGACTAATGAACGCCAGTCCTTTTCACCTGTTGATGGTGTCATACGTAGGAAGCAGAGTATAATGTGTACAAGTAATATAAGCATCTTGACTCTGTTCGGTCGGTTGTTAATTTCAGCGACCTACGTGGTATGACAAAATGCAGGTATATCCAAGGAGGCAAAACTTAAGTCCTTTTCACTCCCAACTGCAGTGACTCCTGTAGATTCAAATTTGCGGCTGTCACCCCTTGCAGGTCCATCAAATAATTCAGGTTACCTTCCATCAGCCATTCAATTCTCTCTGAAACATTGATTCTTCACTTAGGATTCTGTCTGCATAGTTACGCTATCATCCCTCACCCTCTCTCTTTCGATGGATAAATATCGACTTGTGAGATGGACATGGGAAGAACTAGAATGACTGCCTTATTAGTGAGAATTTATCTTTATCCAAGGAAAAGAAGAAGAAAAAAAAGCTCTAGGAAATGTTATTACTGGACCCTTCACACTAAGAAAGAAGCTTGCTGTTTTTCAATCTGAATGCTCCTTACTATGAAGTTATTTTAGTGTTTAAACAGAGGTAAATATCAATGTCATACATTCAGTACAATAGTTGATGCAGAAGCACCACAATTTGTACACTGCTGAATCAGCATTACAGGCTTTCTCCTCAATTCTTTTTCATTTTCTTGCTAAGAGTTCAGGTAGGGGTTGATGCTCTATGCTTGGAGAAACCTCCTGGCGCTAATGTCTAAAAAGTTCCAGCATAACCCTTAGGTCGTTTGAGCTAGATTATTCAATCTACCAAGTGTTTCCTTGTATTAGCAGTCTAATGGCCGTAGTTTTTTCCACACTAGCAAGACTCCAAGAGGCCTTTTCTAGTCATGATGAAACAAGAATGAAAACCTTGTCTCTTTGAATATGTGCTCCATTGGTTTTTTGAAGTGGGGAAATCATATCTATATCTTGTTTCGTCTGTGTTCTGTTGTTGTCTTAGTTGACTGATTTCATTAACCTCAGCCAACTGATTATGGAGCTTGCTCTAGCAGTTTACAGGGCGTGTGATTAGACTTAGACGTAAACATTTACATCTTCCTTATCACTCTTAGGGAGCCAGTACTCTGGTAATGGAATTTTTGCTGCAAAGAGACAGAAACTACGTCAGCAGGCAAATGCACTGTTTCTTGACGTCGAAAAACTCAATTCTGAAAGGTCATCAAGATTAATGTTTTCAGTTGCTTTGATATCTTGATAAGTTCCATCTCAAATTGACTTATGGTTCCAGGTTTGATTTGGTTTCTGCACTTCTCAGCCGGCTGTTCCCTGGAAGGAAGGAGGGTGAAGTATGATCTCTTAGCTTTCTCATCAACTATACAAGTCAAATTTCTTTTCTTTTTTCTGACTTTCTGTTACTTGGAAATTCAGGATTTCTGGGATTCAAAGGTCAGGAAAGGGGATTCAAGTACTACCTCACTTGCACATGCTAAGCCAGATCATGCGCGACCTCATTCAAAACACAAAGAAGATGTTACAATACCAGAATATAGGATGAGCCAGACTGATGGCTGCCTCACTAATTTCTTTTGTAGGCCAAAGGAGAGAGTTCCCCTAGAATGGGATAACTTCAATTCTGCCTTTCATCTCATCGACTATGACGCAGAAACTGGTTTGCTCTGTGAAGATGTAGATAATAGTCAAATTTCAAACAACAAAAGTATAAGTTTATGGGATCAGAGTGATTCATTGCCTTCATTATCCTTTGACCGGCATGGGTTTGCTGATCATCTCCTACCGGATAGACTTCATAGTGCAAATATACCTGTAAGCAGAGAAGCACAAAACTTATTCTTAGATTGGGATTTCAATGAGGAGAAAAATGATCCAGCATTAGCCATTACTACTAGCGGAGGGAATAAACTGTGTTCACCAATAGCCACCTTACCGCATGTTGATTACCAGCGGAGTACAGAAAAGAAGCTTGATGCGCTGGCACTGTCATCTTTATATACAAACTCTGCCTGCTTTGATGCACTGCCATATTTTCATTCAAACAATTTTCAGCAGAAACTCTTTCCTACCAAATTTTGCTCCAGGGACTTTGGAACGATTCTTGAACATGAGGAATGTGCAGTTGCAAGATTGGACCAGTTTGACCTACCCTTGTTATGCAACTCAGAAGATTTTAATTCTCTGGAAGATCATAATCCTGATTTTCGAACAATTCTTGAACATGAGGAATGTGGAGTTGCAAGATTGGACCACTATGACCAACCCTTGTTATGTTACTTAGAGGATTTCACTTCTCTGGAAGATTGTAATCCTGAGAATGCATTTGAAAGTGGCAATGTTATTGTCTCTTATCTTAGTCATCTTGAGAAGAATCATTGTGATTCTGAAGAACTCTTGCCAATTGCCTTGGATACATTCGGCTGGAATTTCCTGTCAGCAACCAGTTCCCAGTTGCAGAGGGGTTTATCTACTTATCATACTTTTAGATTACCTCATAGAAAAGATACAGTTGGTCTAACAAATGAGGAGATCAAATACAACTTGTATGATTTAAACCCAAGAGAAACTGCTCCTCAATCATTTGAACAGTCATTCAACTCTCATATCTGGTACTCTCGCAACTCTGAAGTATCTTGTGACAAAGCAAGGGGTGGATCTCTATTACTTGAAAATTCAAGCAGGGTTACATCTGTTGAAGAAATTTCTCCTGATCGTTCTGATGAATGGACATTGAGCTGAAGATTCACATATAGTTTTGACGGGTCCTATACTCATATTAAATAATCATAGTGCTGCCTCCTATTCCATTAAAGGTATGTTCTTTTTCCGTGATCATCCATCGTTTGGCCCTGTTATGTTGTGTTTGAGATTCAGCCATGTAAATAAATTGATTTCAAAACCAACTAGATTTCCTTTTTCTTCCTACAGAATGGAATTCCGCCAAGGAGAACACCTTTCATTTTTGGGTGTTTGTTGCTCTAGCGTGACAGTGATCCACTATGTGTAAATCACCCTTCCGGAAGCATTCAACAGACTAAAGGTATGTATCAGGGCCTTTAGTAGTACATTGTTTTCTGCGGTTGCAAGTAGAAACATAGTGTAATTCTGGTATTTTGCAATCCTTAGTTTCATTTACTATGTAAACAAATGTCTCATTAGGTATTTAGTATCTGCTGATGGCACCCTCTAAACAGCATCAAGCAAGACCTTGTTAGTTTTCATTTACACTAAAATGTGACACCTGACACCATGTTACACGTATGCAACCTACATTCTAAGGGGTCAACCGAGAAAGTATTTTGAAATGGAACACAAATATATATGTGAAAAATCACTAAATTTTCAAACATATTAAATTCTAAACCCATAATTTCAGAAGTACAATGTTTTCAGAGAACCTTTAAGATTAAATCCAATTTCTAAATTCGCATATGATATTAGGTAGGAAGAGGCAAGGGTGGCAAACGTATGAGTAACGTTATCCATTTTGGAGGGTTGGCGCTTCCTAATAATGGCCTCTTTTTGTATATTAAAATTGTTAGGATACTTTCCATTTGAATCCGCAGCATTTCATATGACAAGTGTACTCTTTCAGTTCTCAAAACTCTTTTTGTCTTTGCTTGAAATTCTTGTTCCCGTCTCCTTATGGAATACTAGTATATATACATATACTCAAGTTTCTTGTATTATCATGCAGTGTTCTTTTTGTTCGTTTTCCTTCTCAAAAACTGGAGGTCAACAGTGAAATGTCAATTACTACAAGGAATAATAGAATAAGCATACAAAAAATTGTACTGAATGAGCAGCTGTGTGGAGAATATAGACAAAAAAAATCAAAAAAAAAAAATGAGAAACTACTCTGACGAATCTTACTGTGGTCCCCCTTTTACTCTGTCGGCCAATCCTATTTGTGTTCATTGACATAATTTGTCGAACACTCCAGCTCTTATTCATTTTGGTTCTTGGCTTCTAAAGAATCTCTCAAAATATACTTAAAACAATTATTTAGTCCTATTGGCTCGTTTAACGCGTGAGAACAAGCTGACCTTTTGTGTCCTATTCTTAACAATGAACTTTTTGTATTCGAACTTTTGTTTCAGCTTCTAGCCGTCTATCCAAAGGCGTTCTTAGCTTTGCCATTTTACGAGTTCAAATTTGTTACGACCCCGGTTCACCCTCCGTGAACCATTGTGACGGCAATTAGTCTCTACGACTAGGTAAGCCTAACAATGCGGAAAAGAAACCAATTTGCGGAATAAATAATTAAAAACCGAAATAGTGAAATAAGACAGTATTTTAAAGTGTCGCTTGGCATACACAATAACAACTCTCGAAAACTAATAACATTTCCCAAAACTCGGAATCTCATGATCACAAGCCTTTGAATTTTCTATAAGCATTTAACTCCAGAATATCTAACAAGGAAAACGAAAGTACAGAAGGGCTAATACAAAAAAGGGGAGTAGAAAGAGACTCTTCGGTCTGCGGACGTGGCAGGTATACCTCGGAGTTCCTACAAGCGTCTCGCCTCACGAGTGATAAGTCTGAATGGAAGTACTTGGATCTACACATGAAAAACATGCACAAAAAGGGGAATGAGTACACCACAACGATACTCAGTAAGTGTTAAGCCTAACCTCGGTCGGGTAGTGACGAGGAAGGTCAGGGCCCTACTGAGATTAAATGAAATACCAGGTATAACAGAATGAGATAAGCAGTACAGTTGAAAACTAACAGTAAGAATTAATACAGGATAATAAAGATAACAACAATTGAAACAGAGAAAAAAACAATCACAAGGAAATACTAATCTTCACAAAGATAACACCCAGGGATCTCTTAGTACCCTAAATATATGCCAGGGATCTCTTGGTATCCCGATGATCTCTTGGTATCCTCAATGTATGCTAGGGATCTCTTGGTATCCTCAATGTATGCTAGAGATCTCTTGGTATTCCCAATGTATGTTAGGGATCTCTTGGTATCCCGAAGATTTTTTGGTATCCTCAATATATGCTGGGAATCTCTTGTTATCCTCAATATACGTGTTGGGGATCTCTCGGTATCCCGCACTTCAGCTCAAATCATAAATGCGTACAGGGGATCTCCCGGAATGTCGTCCCGTAGTCCCAAAGTAAAACACACAACAATGGCACAAAAAATATTCAAATAAACTCAACTTCATACCAAAGTAACACAGGCAATTCTAACCTAGCATACTTCACGTAATACAAATATGGCAGTTAAAGTAGATAAAGCAATTAAGTCAATTAGACATGCTTCTCTAAGCTATCAGCATGTTTAAAAGTGCAAGTAGAATAAATAGGAAGGGAAAACGCAATTAAAGTTGCTTCATGAAAATAGGATATTCAACAATTAGCACAAGTACGCACTCGTCACCTCACGCAAGGCATTTCAATTATCACAATACAAATCCTAAGGGGAAAGTCCCCTACACAAGGTTAGGCAAGCCACTTACCTCGAACCAGCTCAAATCAATCCGAAACCACGCTCTTGCCACGATTACTCGACTCCAAATGACCCAAACCTATTCAATTCAATTTCATAATGTAAATAACATTTCAAGTAACTGATTCTTCAAAGAAATTCTAAGCTAATACGCGGAATTAGGTAAAATGACCAAAATGCCCATTGGGCCCACATCTCGGAATCATGTAAAATTTACATTTCTAGAATCCTCACACTCTCATGAGTTCAGTCATACCAAAATCGGACCTCAAATGGTCCATCAAATCATCACTCAAAGGTCTCTAATTAGTCAAGCCCTAACCCCCAAATTACCACTGATTTTCCTTAAATATTCATATTATAATGATAAAAATTACCTCAATAACGAGTTTAGGTTCCAAGAATCTTACCTCCTCGAAGTTCCCTTGAATTCCCTCTCAAAAACCTCCCCAAAAGCTCACTTCCCGGATGAAAATGGTGAAAGAATAACTCAAATTCGCGAAGGCAACTATTTATATGTTCTGCCCAGCAATCCCGCATCTGTGGTCCACCCGTCCCATCTGCGATCCCGCTTCTGCGGTTGGGGAACCGCTTCTGCGGTTCTCACTTAAAACCTCTCTGCCGCACCTGCGACCCAGAATCCGCATCTGCGGTCTCGCAGGTGCGGTACATATTTTGCTTCTGCGGTTCCTGGCCCCTTCCTCATCTGCCGCTTCTGCGGCTGCATTCCGCATCTGCAGGAGTCGCACCAACAGCCTCTCAACCGCATATGTGGTTATGACAACAGTCATAGCTTCAGCTGCAATTCCAAACTCCAAATCCTTTCGTCAACCATCCGAAATCATCCCGAGACCCTCGGAACCTCAACCAAAAATACGAACAAGTCATATACCACTAACCAAACTTATACCAATCCTTCAAACACCTAAAACAACACCAAAACCTCGAATTAACCATGTATCCAAGCCTAAGAACTCCAAAATTCTCAAAATACGCTTTCGATCAAACAGTCTACCAACCCTCGTCCGAATGACCTGAAATTTTTGTACACGCGTCACATTTAACACTACGGAGCTACTCCAACTTCCGGAATTCTATTTCAACCCTCGGGTCAAAATCTCACTATCGAACCGGAAACTTCAAAAATTCAACTTTCGAAATTTCAAGCCTAAATTAGCTACGGGCCTCCAAACCACAATCCGATCACGCCCCTAAGCCCGAAATCACTCAACGGAGCTAACAGAACCATCGAAATTCCATTCCGAGGCCGTCTTCACACTGTTTCGACTATGGTCAATTTTTCAAAACTTAAGCTCTTATTAAGGGACTAAGTGTCCCAAAACTCTTCGAAACTCAAAATTGAACATCCTGACAAAACAAAATAGCAGAAATAAATACGGGGAAAGCAGTTAATAGGGGATCAGGGCGTAAATTCTTAAAACGACAGGTCGGGTCGTCACATCCTCCCTGAAGTAGTGAAAAGATTAGGGTAACGGCTGCGCATATCCTGCTCGGTCTCCCAGGTCGCCTCCTCGACCGGCTGAGCCCGCCACTGAACCTTCACTGATGCAATGTTCTTTGACCTCAGCTTTCTAACCTGCCTGTCCAATATTGCCACTGGCTCCTCAACATAGGATAGATCCTTGTCCAACTGGACTGAATTGAAATCCAACACGTGCGACGGATCACTGTGATACCTCCAGAGCATCGAAACATGAAATACCAGATGAACTCCTGCCAAGCTGGGAGGTAAGCCAAGCTCATAGGCAATCTCCCAACACGCCTCAATATCTCAAAAGAGCCAATAAACCTCGGACTCAACTTCCCTTTCTTCCCAAATCTCATAACTCCCTTCATAGGCGATACCCGAAGCAGAACCCGCTCTCCAACCATATAGGAAACACCACGAACCTTCCAATCTGCATAGCTCTTCTGTCTGGACTGGGCTGTACGGAGTCTGTCCTGAATCACCTTGACCTTCTCCAAGGCATCCTGAACCAAGTTTGTGCCCAATAGTCTAGCCTCACCCGGCTCAAACCAACCCATCGGGGATCTACACCGTCGGCCATATAAAGCCTCATACGGTGCCATCTGAATGCTGGACTGATAGCTGTTGTTGTAAGCAAACTCCGCCAGTGGCAGGAACTGATCCCAAGACCTTCCAAACTTGATCACACACGCACGGAGCATATCCTCAAGAATCTAAATAGTACGCTCGGACTGTCCGTCCGTTTAAATGTTGTGCTTAACTCTACCCGAGCACCCAACTCATGCTGAACGGCCCTCCAGAACCGTGATGTGAACTGAGTACCTCTATCTGAAATGATGGAAACTGGAATACTATACAAGCGAACAATCTCCCGGATATAAATCTTCGCTAGACGCTCCGAAGAATAGGTAGTACACATAAGAATGAAGTGCGCGGACTTGGTCAGCCAATCCACAATCACCCAAATAGCATCGAACTTTCTCAAAGTCCGTGGGAGCCCAACTACAAAGTCCATGGTGATCCGCTCCCACTTCCACTCCGGGATCTCTATCTACTAAAGCAACCCACCCGGTCTCTGGTGCTCATACTTCACCTGCTTACAGTTGAGGCACCGAGCTACAAATCCAACTATATCTTTCTTCATCCGCCTCCACCCATAGTGCTGCCTCAAATCCTGATACATCTTCACAGCACCCGGATGAATGGAATATCGCGAACTATGGGCCTCCTTCAGAATTAACTTTCGAAGCCCATTAACATTGGGTACACAAATCCGACCTTGCATCCTCAATACCCCGTCATCACCAATAGTCACATCTCTGGCATCACCATGCTGAACCTTGTCCTTGAGGACAAGCAAATGAGGGTCATCATACTGACGCTCCCTGATACGATCAAATAAGGAAGACCGAGAAACCACGCAAGCTAGAACCCGACTGGGCTCCGAAAGATCCAATCTCACCAACTGGTTGGCTAAGGCCTGAACATCCATCGCCATAGGCCTCTCCGATGCTGGTAAATAGGCCAAACTCCCTAAACTCTTTGCCCGGTGACTCAAGGCATCGACCACCACATTGGCCTTGCCCGGGTGATATAAAATAGTGATATCATAGTCCTTTAGCAACTCTAACCACCTCCTCTGGCGCAAGTTTAAATCCTTTTGCTTGAACAGGTGCTGCAAGCTCCGATGATCGGTATAAATCTCACAAGGAACACCGTACAAATAATGACGCCAGATCTTCAAGGCGTGAACAATGGCAGCTAACTCGAGATCATGGACATGATAATTCTTCTCATGCACCTTCAACTGTCTGGAAGCGTAGGCAATCACCCTACCGTCCTGCATCAAAACCGCTCCAAGGCCAATCCTTAAGGCATCACAATAAACGGTGTAAGACCCCGATCATGTAGGCAATATCAAATGTGGGGCTGTAGTCAAAGCTGTCTTGAGCTTCTGAAAGCTCGCCTCACACTCTTCCGTCCACTGGAACGGAGCACCCTTCTGGGTCAGTTTGGTCATAGGGGTTGCAATCGATGAAAACCCCTCCACAAAATGACGGTAATAACTCGCCAAACCGAGAAAACTGCGGATCTCTATAGCTGAGGATGGTCTGGGCCAACTCTGCACTGCCTCTACTTTCTTTGGATCCACCTGAATACCCTCACTCGACACCACATGGCCTAAGAATGCCACAGAATCCAACCAAACTCACATTTCGAGAACTTAGCATATAACTTCTTTTTCCTCAGAGTTTGGAGCACTGTCCGCAGGTGCTGCTCATGATCTTCCCGACTCCGGGAATACACCAGAATATCATAAATAAAGACAATGACGAACGAGTCAAGATACAACCGGAACACACTGTGCATCAAATGCATAAATGCCGCTAGGGCATTGGTTAGCCCAAATGACATAACAAGGAACTCATAATGACCATACCGAGTCCTGAAGGCAGTCTTCAGGATATCTGGCTCCCGAATCTTCAACTGATGGTAACCTGAGCGTAAGTCAATCTTAGAAAACACTCGTTCTCCCTGAAGCTGGTCAAACAAATCATCAATACGAGGTAGAGGATAACAGTTCTTCACTGTAACCTTGTTCAACTAACGATAATCAATACACATATGCATAGAACCATCCTTTTTCTTCACAAACAAGATAGGAACACCCCAAGGTGATACACTGGGCCGAATAAAACCCTTATCAAGCCATTCCTGTAACTGATCCTTCAACTCCTTCAACTCAGGAGGAGCCATACGATACGGAGGAATAGAAATGGGCTGAGTGCCAGCACAGATCAATGCCAAAATCAATATCTCTATCGGGCGGCATGCCCGGAAGGTCAGCTGGAAACACATCAGAAAAATCTCGTACTACTGGGACTGAATCAACAGAAGGAGGTATCAATACTGACATCTCTCACATAAGCTAGACACGCGTCACACCCCTTCTAAACCATACGCTGAGCCTTAAGGAAAGAAATAACTCTACTGGGAGTGTGATCTAAAGCACCCCTCCACTCAACACGCAGTACACCTAAAATAGCCAGCGTCCTAGTTTTGGCGTGACAATCAAGAACAACATAATGGGGCGACGACCAGTCCATGCCCAAGATAATATCAAGATCTACCATGATGAACAATAACAAATCGGCTCTGGTCTCAAAACCACTAAGAGCAATCAAACACGACCGATAAACGCGGTCCACAATAAGAAAATCTCCCATAGGAGTAGAAACATAAATAGGGGAACTCAAAGAATCCCGAGATACACCCAAATATGGAGCAAAATAAGAAGACTCATAACAATAAGCGAAGCCTAGATTGAATTGAACCGATGCACCTCTATGACAAACCAGTACAATACCTGTGATGACAGAATTGGAGGCAACAACCTTGGTATGGGCAGGAAAGGCATAATATCTGGCCTGACCTTCCTCTCTAGCTGGCTGAGTAGGTGGGGTAGTAACTGGTGCTATGATCATAGCCTGAGAACTCTACGGAGCGCGATGTGGCTGAGAATTCTGTGAAGGTGCACTCCTCCCAAGTCTAGGGCAATCCCTCACCACATGGCGTGTGTCACCACACTCAAAACAAGCTCTGGGAGGACGTTGAAGTGGGAACTGTGCGGTACGGGTACTCCAAGACCCCTGAACACCTAAAACACTGTGTGAAATCTGAGATGCAAACTGAGCTGGCTGACCCACAAAACCTCTACCATGTCGTACTCTTCCTCCAAAATAAGGACCAGTGGTTCTCTCCAGTCTACGAGGTCTCCTCATTTCCCTATACTCTCTCACTTGACCTCGTCCGTCCTCTCTCTCTTGGACCCATCTGTCTTCTGCTCGGCGAGAGGTCCTCACCACCCACTAAACTGGGACCACAGGCTGTGTCGCTATGACACCTGGAACCTGACCAATGAGAACTCGCTGCTCTAGAGTGGGGGTGGCGGAAGTCTGGGTCCCTTTCCCGATCTATGAAGTAGTTGGTACAACCTGAATCAACCCCGTCTGTACTAATGTACCAAACATGCTCAGGAACTGTGCTAATGTCCCCCGAAGTGCTGGAGTAATAGTAGCAGTAGGCGTATCCGGTGCCTGGGCTTTGGCTGGAACTGCTGGTGGCTCCTCGATGGTAGCTCGCGCGAGTGCTCTGGCTTCACCGCGTGTGCGTCCTCGGCCTCTACCCCGGCCCCGACCTCTGATGGCTCTCGCAGGGGGCGCGAGTGTCTGATCATCTCTAGTGGCACGTGTCCTCACCATCTGTGAGAGAATGGAAGACAGAGGTTTAGGATTGTGATGTCAAAAATCTCGCACGACAGGGAAATCAAATGAAGTGGAATTTTTCTAACGGTTACATAGCCTCTCGTAGATAAGTACGTACGTCTCCGTACCGATCCGCGAGACTCTAATAAGCCGGCTTGTGATTCATGACGCCTATGAACCTAGGGCTCTGATTCCAACTTGTCACGACCCCGGTTCGCCCTTCGTGAACCATCGTGACGGCACCTAGTCTCTACGACTAGGTAAGCCTAACAATGCGGAAAAGAAACCAATTTGTGGAAGAAATAATTAAAAACTGAAATAGTGAAATAAGATAGTATTTTAAAGTGCTGCTTGTCATACACAATAACAACTCTTGAAAACTAATTACATTTCCCAAAACCTGGAATCTCATGATCACAAGCCTTTAAATTTTCTACAAGCATCTAACTCCAAAATATCTAACAAGGAAAACGAAAGTAAATAAGGGTAAATACAAAAAAAGGAGGAGTAGAAAGGGACTCTTCGGTCTGCGGACGCGGCAGATATACTTCAGAGTCTCTACAAGCGCCTCGCCCGAGTGATAAGTCTGAATGGAAGTACCTGGATCTGCACATGAAAAACATGCGCAGAAAGGGGCATGAGTACACCACAACGGTACTTAGTAAGTGCCAAGCCTAACCTCGGTCGGGTAATGACGAGGAAGGTCAGAGCCCTACTGAGATTAAATGAAATATCAGGTATAATAGAATGAGATAATCAGTACAGTTGAAAACTAACAGTAAGAATTAATACAGGATAATAAGGATAACAACAACTGAAACAGAAACAAAAACAATCACAAGGAAATACCACTCTTCACATAGATAATAACCGGGGATCTCTCAGTATCCTGATGATCTCTTAGTACCCTCAATATATGCTGGGGATCTCTTGGTATCCTCAACGTATGCGTGGGATCTCGTGGTATCCCGAGGATATCTTGGTATCCTCAATGTATGCTAGGGATCTCTTGGTATCCCGAGGATCTTTTGGTATACTCAATATATGCTAGGGATCTCTTGGTATCCTCAATATACGTGTTGGGGATCTCTCGGTATCCCACACTTCAGCTCAATCATAAATGCGTACAAGGGATCTCCCGGAATGCCGTCTCGTAGTCCCAAACTAAAACACACAACAATGGCACAAAGAATACTAAAATAAAATCAACTTCATACCAAAGTAACACAGACAATTCTAACCTAGCATGCTTCACGTAATACAAATAAGGTAGTTAAAGCAAATAAAACAATTAAGTCAATTAGACATACTTCTCTAAGCTATCAGCAGGTTTAAAAGTGCAAGTAGAATAAATAGGAAGAGAAAATGCAGTTAAAGTTGCTTAATGAAAATAGGATTTTCAACAATTAGCACGAGTACGCACTCATCATCTCACGCACAAGACATTTCAATTATCACAATACAAATCCTAAGGGGAAAGTCCCCCACACAAGGTTAGGCAAGCCACTTACCTTGAACCAGCTCAAATCAATCCGAAACCATGCTCTTGCCATGAGTACTCGACTCCAAATGGCCCAAATCTATTCAATTCAATTTCATAATGTAAATAATACTTCAAGTAACTGATTCTACAAAGAAATTCTAAGCTAATACACAAAATTAAGTAAAATGACTAAAACACCCCTCGGGCCCACGTCTCGGAATGAGGTAAAATTTACATTTTCGGAATCCTCACACTCTCACGAGTTCAGTCATACCAAAAGTACCAAAATCGGATCTCAAATGGTCCCTCAAATCATCACTCAAAGGTCTCTAATTAGTCAAGTCATAACCCCCAAGTTACCACCGATTTTCCTTAAATATTCATGTTTATAGTGATAAAAATCACCTCAATAACGAGTTTAGGTTCTAAGAATCTTACCTCCTTGAAGTTCCCTTGAATTCCCTCTAAAAAACCTCCCCAAAAGCTCACTTCCCGGATGAAAATGGTGAAAGAATAGCTCAAATTCGCGAAGGCAACTATTTATATGTTCTGCCTAACAATACCGCATCTGCGGTCCACCCATCGCATCTGCGATACCGCTTCTGCGGTTGGGGAACCGCTTCCGCAGTTCTCACTTAAAACCTCTCCGCCGCACTTGCGACCCAGAATCTGCATCTGCGGTCTCGCAGGTGCGGTACATATGCCGCTTCTGCGGTTCCTGGCCCCTTCCTCATCTTCCGCTTCTGCAGCTGCATTCCGCATCTGCGGGAGTCGCACCTGCGGCCTCTCAACCGCAGATGCGGTTATGACAGCAGTCATAGCTTCAGCTGCAACTCCAAACTCCAAATCCTTCCGTCAACCATCCGAAATCATCTCGATGCCCCCGGGACCTCAACCAAAAATACGAACAAGCCATATACCACTAACCAATCCTTAAAACACCTAAAACAACACCGAAACCTCGAATTAACCATGGATTCAAGCCTAAGAACTCCAAGATTCTCAAAATACGCTTTCGATCAAAAAGTCTATCAACCCTCGTCCGAATGACCTGAAATTTTGCACACACGTCACATTTAACACTACGGAGCTACTCCAACTTCCGGAATTTCATTCCGACCCTCGGATCAAAATTTCACTATCGAACCAGAAACTTAAAAAATTCAACTTTCGGCATTTCAAGCCTAAATTAGCTACGGGCCTCCAAACCACAATCCGATCATGCCCCTAAGCCCGAAATCACTCAACGGAGCTAACGGAACCATCAGAATTTCATTCCGAGGCCGTCTTCACACTGTTCCGACTACGGTCAATTTTCCAAAACTTAAGCTCTCAGTAAGGGACTAAGTGTCCCAAAATTTTCCGAAACTCAAAACCGAACATCCCGGCAAATCAAAATAGCAGAAAAAATACGAAGATAGCAGTTAATAGGAGATCGAGGCGTAAATTCTTAAGACGATCGGTCGGGTCGTCACAAATTTGTAGTAGCTTTTAAAAAAAAAATATGTAGGCATGCCTTTGTCTCTATTTCATGCTTTGAAGAAAGAAACCCATGCTTAACCAAACCATAAGTTCCTCAATTAATTTGAAAATATTGTTTTAACTGTAAATGTAATTTTTGAACAAGGTGGAATCAAATTGGATTAGTCAATTATTCTCGTAGTTCAAGTGAGATTCAGACTATTAGCACCCAAGCGTGTAGCTTATTGATTAATAAAGTGAGATGAAATTCTTGGAGATTAGAGTTCAACTTTCAGCTACGACAAAATTTGTTAGGTGATCGCTTCCTATGTACGTAAGTCTTGATAAGCAGAGTCACGTGATAACTATGTGGTTAAAGGTAGTAGGTTCGGTGGAATAATCAAAGGTGCGTGTAAGTTGGCTCGAATACTATCGTTAGAAAAATAAATAAATAAATAAATAAATAAGATTCTATCGTTACTCTATTGTTAGGATATACTATTAACCATGCGGTTTAGACATAATATTATATTTTATTCTTTATGGAACAATTATTTATTTAATTTATTCAATTCAATAAAGTACTATTTTAATTAGATTATTTGTTACATGTATGTCCTTTTAGTTATGTAGTAGACGATTTAGTGTATGGAGTCTTAGCTCATGCACAGAAGATTAAATTGTTGGTTCTCATAATTAATAAACTATGTTCACAATCAAAGATATTGTTGGACAAAATATCTTGATGATTATTACAGATTATAGCACAAAATTATAGTATAATTTGTCTTGATTATGGGAGTAGTTTTACTCCAACTTCCTGTGCTAGTATACTCAGTGCATATTGAACGGACCAAGTAGAGAAAAGATGTTTTTGTACTGAATATATAAAATATTTTCTCTAATTCATTAAATGAGCTTATACTCCTAATCTTGATATAATTATTATGATCAATGTAATTTGTTTATTGTTTTGATTTATCAAAAGGTACGACTCTATTTAGAGTTAGTGTGTGCCTAATAGATTGGACAATAACGAATTATATTTGTGAATAATAATTAGTTGATAAAATCCATGACTCGATTTTGAGTTTGATGATACCCCTTTATGTAAGCTTATAAGTTTTCATGTGAAAACCCAGCCGGTGGATTTTGTATCCGTCACATGAAATAGTTTAAGCGGAATTGTAAAGGATTTAATTAGTTGATTAAATTAAATTTTCAATGATTTAATTTGATTAACTGGTATTTGAGATCTTAACATGGGGAATTAAAATAAGTGTTATTGAATTTTCGAAATTTATATTGAGGAGTTCAATTGTAGTTTTTTAGTGGAATAAATTGCAATTAATTATAGTAAGAATTAATTCATGCTAATTTTGAACTAATGCTATAATTGGTAGTCTCTTATTATTTCTGTGGTCCCTGCTATACCTAGTAAAAACCTGGACAAGACTTGGGTAAAAAGTGACTTGAGAGAAAAGTCATCTAATAGAGTTGGAGTAGGATTCTACGTGTAGAAGAAGAATCCTACACGTTTTTGGAGCACAATTTCGACAAAAAATAACTCTATTAAAGCAAGACTAATTTCACCCAATAACTTACTTTTTAGAGTTGTATTGTTCTTGCCCACCCAAAAGCAAAAATCGTCCAAGGTTTGACTAGGCAAATAGCAGAAGACTGCAGCCCTGGATTCATGTTGTTTGGAAGATTTGTGCAACTATTTCAAGAGGTTAGTGCTTCTAATCTCGTTATTATTGCGTTGTCTAGTTTACATGTATTTGATGCCTGGTTTGTATGCTTGCTTCCGCCGCGCATGTTCTAATAATTGGTATCAGACGCCTACTAGATAACGTAATACAACATGAATAAAGTAATAATAAAATGTGTTGTTTATTGATACATGTTTGGTATAATTATTCTATGTCAAAAACCTGATTGTATTTATTAGTATCTTAATTCTGTAATTATGAAATTATGAATTAATATACATATGTATAAACAATGGCGTTATATGACAGTCTGTTTAATTACGTTTTCTGATCAAGAGCAATCTGTTTCTTTTAATAAAAACATGACTATTTTTTATTGCTATTAATTCTGTAATTATGGGTTAATATACATATGCACAAACAGTGAATTAATTCCATTAATCTGTTTTAGTTGCGTTTTGTCCATAATCACATTGTTATATTAATAAAAACTTGACTGTTTTGCATGATATTAGTTCTGTAATTTTGGATTAATATACAGAATTATGAACAGTGGCATTTTTTGACTAGTGAAAAACATACTGTTTTTACAATTTTGTCTAAACACGTTTTTATTAAGTAAAAAAAAAATATTATTTTGAGTTCTGAAATGATGTGTTAACATACATTAGTATATTATGTGATTTAAACAAGTCAAAATAATAAAACCCTTAAAACTCCAAAAAAAAACAAAAACAGAATTCTAGAAATAGGTCTTGATTTTAGAATTCTGAAATTTTGTCGAACTCCGATTGACCTCAAATTTGGTAGG
This sequence comes from Nicotiana tabacum, assembly GCF_000715075.1. Classification (NCBI taxonomy): domain Eukaryota; kingdom Viridiplantae; phylum Streptophyta; class Magnoliopsida; order Solanales; family Solanaceae; genus Nicotiana; species Nicotiana tabacum. The sequence goes on along the minus strand of NC_134087.1, from coordinate 26,207,762 downwards.
TTCATTGGAAACGGCCCAGTGAGCAATAAACATGAGCAAAAGCTCATGATGTACATCGTTTGTTGGGCATTCGGGGTCGTTTAGATGGGTTTTTGGCCATTTTTCTATTTTCTGGAATTTTTTTTAATAAAAGAATTTTTTTTTTAAAAGAAATCTATGATGGTAGGGTTCAATTCCTATTGTTTCCAATCATGTTTTACAGTAATATAATGAATTTATATGTTGATATATGTCTACTTCCACATCGGATAAATTCATTATAGATGATTACTGTAGTTTTGCCTCTAGTTATTTGATTACTTGTATTAACTCTCCAACTGAGTTACATGTTGATTCAATGAAACTAGAGTTTATAAAAGTGATATTTACCTATCTTAAATTAACAGTTTACTCTCCATCTGAGTTGGTCCTGTTTTAATTTATGGGGTAAATATCTTACATCACTCATATATTTTGCATGAATAATTAAGTTTCTCTAACGAATCTTACTGTTCAATGAGCATGGTTATATGTGTAATGTACTATTTTGAATTTAATTATTCTAAATACATAACTAATGATCTATTTAATGTGAATATCTCTCAGATTAATCATGTCTTTGTCATTCAACCCACTTACCTCAATATTGAACCAAAACAAGTTAGAAGGATCGAATTATGTTGACTGGAAAAGGAACCTTGATATTGTCCTAACCGCTGAAGGTTACAAATTTGTAATCACTGAGGAGTGCCCAGAAAAACCTGAAAATGCTACTGATGATCAGGTTAAGGCCTATGGCAAATGGGTTAAGGCCGATGAGATGGCGCGATGTTGCATTCTTGCCTCTATGGCGAATGTTTTGCAACATCAGCATCAGTCTATGGGGTCTGCTTATGATATGCTCGAAAGTCTCAAAGAGATGTTCGATGAGCAAAATCGTGCAGCTAAGCAGACAACCATGAAAGCCCTTTTGAACACCAAGATGGCTAAAGGATCATCGGTCAGAGACCATATTCTGAAGATGATGAGTCTTCTGAATGAACTGGAGGTCCTTGGAGCTGTGATTGATAAGGAGTTTCAAGTTGAGATGGTCATGCAGACTCTGCCTGACAGTTTTCAACAGTTTCGCTTGAACTATAATATGAACAAAATGGATTTGTCACTAGCGAAATTATCGAATGAGCTGCAAGCAGCAGAATCTATTATCAAACAACAAGCTTCAGTTGTGGCACTCAATGTTGAGAAAGCTTTGGTTTCTAAGTCGAAAGGCAATAAAAAAAGAAGAAGGCTCAAAAGGTTTTGGCACCTGGTGGTGCGGCTGGTGTGAAAAAGCCCAAAGGCAAGTGCTATCATTGCAAGCAACTTGGGCATCACAAGAAGCAATGCCCTGCCTATCTGGCAAAGTTGAATAAGCAAGGTAATTCAAATTTAAATGTCGTTGAAACTTGTTTAGCGGCTGTTTCTATCATGTTTTGGTGTGTAGATTCGGGAGCCACTAATCACATCTGCACTACTTTGCAGGGGTTTCAGGAAATGCGGCGGTTAAGTGAGAATGAAGTTTGCGTTTTTCAAGCCAATGGCGAGCCAGCACCAGCTTTAGCTTTAGGAGATATTAGAGTTTCGTTTATTAGTGATAGAGTTTTAGTTTTAAAAGATGTTCTCTATGTACCTTCTATTAGAAGGAATTTGATTTCAGTTTCGAAAATAATGGATGCTGGTTATAATGTTTATTTTGCTAATAACTCTGATGTTATTAAGTTTAATAAATGTTTTATCTACACTGCTGCTAGAGTACATGACCTTTTTATTCTTGATATATCTCCTCATGTGCTACAACAACCAAAAGAATTAAATAACATTAATCTACCACGTAAAAGAAAATGTATTTCTGAATTGAGTCAAACTTATTTGTGGCACTTATGTTTAGGTCATATAAATCTAAATAGGATTTCGAGATTGGTCTTTGATGGACCTTTGAGTTCATTGAAAGTGGAGTCGCTACCATCATGTGAATCCTGTTTAGAAGGTAAAATGACCAAGAGACATTTTCCCTCAAAAGGAAATAGAGCCAGTGATAAGCTAGAATTAATTCACTCTTATTTGTGTGGCCCTATGAATATACAAGCAAGAGGTAATTTTGAGTATTTTGTGACTTTCACAGATGATTATTTAAAATATGGATATATTTATATGTTGCGACGTAAGTCTGAATGCTTTGAGAAATTCAAAGAATTTAAGAGGGAAACGGAGAAACGACATGATAAACAAATTCATAAAATACTTATCAGATAGTGGAATTACATCTCAATTATCTGCCCCAGGAACACCACAACAAAATGGTGTGGCAGAAAGAAGAAATAGGACCCTTATGGAAATGGTTAGATCAATGTTAAGTTATTCCGATTTGCCTTCTTCCTTTTGGGGATATACTTTAGAAACAACAAACTACATTCTAAATTTAGTTCCTTCAAAGTCAGTACCTTCAACTCCAGTAGAATTGTGGGCTGGGCGCAAACCAAGTTTACGGCATATTCGGGTTTGGGGTTGTCCAGCACATGTGCTGAAAGGGAAAGCGGATAAATTGGAATCAAGGACAGAAGTATGCATTTTTATTGGATATCCAAAAGGAACTAAAGGCGATTTATTTTGTTATCCCAAAGAAAAGAAGGTAATTGTTACGACAAATGCCAGATTTTTAGAAGAGGACTATCTAACGAACCATATTCCTAGAAGTAAACTAGTTTTACAGGAATTAAATAATGGAGTAACTAAAGACTCATCTCTAGAACGTATCCCGGAAGCCAGTATTGACATACCAATGTATTGCCGTAGCGGGGGAAATGTCAATTGGCAGCAGATTGCACAAGAGCAATTGCTTGACATCTCACTACCCCAAAGTAGTGGGAGTAATGTTGAGCAGCCTCAGGTTGTTGAGCAACCTCAGATTGTTGAACAACCTGAAATTGTTACGCAACCTGCACTCCAGGAAGAAGTTAATGATATCCCAACGCCGCAAGGTGTGAAGGATAACATTGAGGCTTCAGTTCCAGAAAATGATGTTGTGATCCAACAACAAAATCAGCCTCCACCTGTAGTGACTAGTCGTAGTGGGAGAATTATTAGAAAACCTCTCCGATTTGCGCTCTTGGGAGAATCTTATGATAAAATCCCTGAAGGGCCTAATACAGAACCTATTAATTACGACGAAGCACTATAGGATACAGATGCTGATAAATGGGTTGAAGCTATGAAATCTGAAATGGAGTCCATGTACTCCAATCAAGTCTGGGATCTTGTAAAACCACCTACTGGAGTCAAACCCATAGGTTGTAGATGGATCTATAAGAAAAATAGAGGAGTGGATGAAAAAGTGCAAACTTTTAAAGCTAGGCTTGTTGCAAAAAGGGTTTACTCAAAAAGAAGAGATCGATTATGAGGAAACTATTTCGCCAGTAGCCATGCTTAAATCCATTAGGATTCTCTTATCTATTGCTGCTCATTACGATTGTGAGATCTGGCAAATGGATGTCAAGACCGATTTTCTAAATGGAAGTCTTGATGAGTGCACCTATATGGCACAACCAGTTGGTATCATAAAAGTGGCAATGAGCACATGTTGTGTAAATTAAAGAAATCTATTTATGGATTGAAACAAGCTTCTAGGGCATGGAACACTTGTTTTGACGCATCGATTAAAACCTTCGATTTTGATCAATGTGAAAATGAGTCTTGTGTCTATAAGAAGTGGAATGGAGATAAAGTTACATTTTTGGTTTTGTACGTAGATGATATTTTGCTCATAGGAAATAATGTGAGCATGTTGAATTCAGTAAAGGAATAGTTGTCCTCACGTTTCGATATGAAAGACTTGAGACAGGCAGCACATATCCTTGGTATCAAGCTTATGCGAGATCGCAAGCAAAGGATATTAGGCTTGTCCCAAGCACTTTATATTGATACTATTCTCACCAGGTTTAGCATGCAAGATTCCAAGAAAGAGTTTCTCCCTTTTAGACATGGAATCTCTTTGTCGAAAGATCAGTCCCCAAAAACGACTGATGAGATAGAAAAGATGAAGGCGGTCCTTTATGCTTCTGCTGTAGGGAGTCTTATGTATGCTATGCTATGTACTAGACCTGACATCTACTTTGTTGTTGGCATCATTAGTAGATTTCAGTCTAACCCTGGTCGAGAACACTAGACTGTTGTTAAGCATATAATCAAGTACTTGAAGAGGACTAGGGATTATATGTTGGTGTATTACTCATGTGATCTTGCACCCACTGGCTATACTGATTCAGATTTCCAGTCAGATAGAGACTCTAGAAAATCTACCTTAGGAGGTGGAGCCATAAGTTGGAGGAGCATCAAGCAATCATGTGTTGTTGATTCCACCATGGAAGCCGAATATGTGGCTGCATCTGAGGCAGCCAAAGAGGCTGTTTGGCTCAGGAACTTTCTGAAAGAGCTTAATGTGGTTCCTTCAGTTCAAGCACCAATTGTACTTTATTGTGACAATAGTGGTGCAGTTGCAAACTCGAAGGAACCAAGAAGCCATAAAAGGAGTAAGCATATTGAGCGTAAATATCACTTAATTTGGGACATAACTTAGAGAGGTGATGCAAGAGTATTGAAGATTGCGTCAGAGGACAATTTGGCATACCCGTTTACAAAGAGCTTGGCACAGAAGATTTTTGACAAGCATGTAGAAGGAATGAGTGTTAGAGTAGTAGACACATGGTTATGAGTCTTAAGTGTGAGATTGTTGGGATATACTATTAACCATGTGGTTAAAACATAATATTATATTTTATTCTTTATGGAACAATTATTTATTTAATATTCAATTCAATAAAGTACTATTTTAAATAGATCATTTATTACATGTGTGTCCTTTTAGTTATGTTAGATGATTTAGTGTATGAAGTCTTAGCTCATGCACAGAAGATTAAATTGTTGGTTCTCATAATTAATAAACTATGTTCACAATCAAAGATATTGTTGGACAAAACATCTTGATGATCGTAGCACAAGATTATAATATAATTTGTCTTGATTATGGGAGTAGTTTTACTCCAACTTCCTGTGCTAGTATACTCAGTGTATATTGAACGGACCAAGTAGAGAAAATATGTTTTTGTACTGAATATATAAAATATTTTCTCTAATTCATTAAATGAGCTTATACTCCTAATCTTGATATAATTATTATAATCAATGTAATTTGTTTATTATTTTGATTTATCAAAAGGTACGACTCTATTTAGAGTTAGTGTATTCCTAATAGATTGGACAATAACGAATAACATTTGTGAATAATAATTAGTTGATAGAATCCATGACTCGGTTTTGAGTTTGATGATACCCCTTTATGTAAGCTTATAAATTTTCATGTGAAAATCCGGCCGGTGGATTTTGTATCCGTCACATGAAATAGTTTAAGCGGAATTGTAAATGATTTAATAGTTGATTAAATTTTCAGTGATTTAATTTAATTAACTGGTATTTGAGATCTTAACATGGGGAGTTAAAATAAGTGTTATTGAATTTTCGAAATTCATATTGAGGAGTTCAATTGTAGTTTTTGGTGGAATAAATTGCAATTAATTATAGTAAGAATTAATTCATGTTAATTTAGAATTCATGCTATAATTGGTAGTCTCTTATTATTTCTGTGGTTCCTGCTATACCTAGTAAAAACCTAGACAAGACTTGGGTAAAAAGTGACTTGGGAGAAAAGTCATCTAATAGAGTTGGAGTAGGATTCTACATGTAGAAGGAGAATCCTACACGTTTTTGGAGCACAATTTCAGCCAAAAATAACTCTATTAAAGCAAGACTAATTTCACCCAATAATTTACTTTTTAGAGTTATATTGTTCTTGCCCACCCAAAAGCAAAAATCGTCCAAGGTTTTACTAGGTAAATAACAAAAGACTGCAGCCCTAAATTCCTGTTGTTTAGAAGATTTATGCAACTATTTCAAGAGGTTAGTACTTCTAATCTCGTTATTATTATGTTGTCTAGTTTACATGTATTTGATGCCTGATTTGTATGCTTGCTTCCGCTGCGCATTTTCTAACATTTTGAACATACTTTGCCTTCCTTTTCAAAATTTTGAGCTAGCCTATTTGTTGGATGATTAATTCCTCTCATAATTGAGTTAGAGTATATTCTTGTTGTTTAGACCCGTGAGTAATACATTTGGTCATTACAGTCACCTCTAAGATTCTTCACACTAGGATAGTATCAAGATCCTTGTGCACTTTAGCTCTCTTGGAGTTTTATTATCTGTGTTAATTAGTTCTTCAAAAAGCAAGTGGTCTAACTCGCCAAAATTGACTTTCCAAAATCCAAATTGATAGTGTATACAAATTAGAAAATGCCAAAACGAAATCCAAAACGTAATCCACAGAATTGTTAATAGCTTGTTCAACTTAGCTAGCAGAAAAGACAGTAATGCAATTGTTTTCACTTGCATGTGAGTTCTCTAGTTAGTAGGCACCCGACTTCAGAAGGTTTAATATAGTAGTTGAGAAGTCATAATTTGAATCATAGACATAGTGACTAATTTTTTATCCGGATTAGCTTGTGCGCACCTCAATTAATTCTATAAAATACCTATTACTTTCCATTAACACAAGTACCGGAGCACGTTGTCCATCAAGACTTGAACAAAAGGGGGAAAAAAATACCCATCATTGATGCTTACTCTGGAATTTGAACGTAAGATTTCATGATTCTCAACCCACTTCATTAATTACTCTTGGATGATAGCTAGTGACTATTATTATTTTTTCACGTATATTGTTGAAGAGGTCATAACACGTATCGATATACTTAAAAATATGACAGCGTAGGGAAATTAATTTGCCGATGTATTTTGGCTTTCATGTTCTCCAATTAACTACGTGAAAAAAGATATTATTAGGAAAAGAACTGGTTCTTGCTTGACCCATTCAAGATTTGCTAGATGTAGATGTGAAGCCACCAGAAATCCCCCTCCTTCCTCTTCTAAGATTTATCAGTATAGGGAAAAGCTCAGCCACAATTCACAAATATATATATATATATATAAATGTAAAGATTAGAACCTCGCTTACCGATCATAAAACAAATAAAAAAGATTAACTATCTTTTATTTTATTGCATTAGGAATACTACGCCCCTAATCATCAACAAAACGTGCACTATGGTGGTACGAATTTAATATTTAAAAAAAAATGAGAGAGAGAGACAGAGAGAAAGACCAGATAAAGGCAAAAGTCAGCTTACTGCAGCTAAGAAATCAATCCTCATTATTTTAATATGACCATTTTATATCCATGCTTTTTAACGTTACCAACTAGTGACGTAAATAATGAGTGAATTTAACTTTTTTGGCACATATTCATAGTATTATTATAACCAACTTATTTACTTGTCGAATTATAATTGGTTTGTTATAATTGTTTTTAGCTAATTACCTTGTTTATTGAAATGGTTAACCAGCAAACAAATGTTGAATCAGATGTGTCCAATCTATTGAAATTACTTATTCAAATAATTTAAGTGTAAAAATTTCAGACAGGTGGGGAGAGTGAAAATACATTTATCTCAAAGAATAAAAGCTTAAAGTTTCTTCACATGAATTCTTAACAAATGACGTGGCCGTGAAAGCCTTTGTTCCCATTAAGCAAGAAGATGCGCAGCACGAGTTTTTCAATATTAAAGTTTGTCGTAAATCATGTTTAATCATATAGGAGTAATTTGCAATTTAGCACAGACAGGAAGTTTTTTAAAACTAATAAATTCCCACGAATTTACTACGTACTTTTTTCTTTCACAAAGTATGACGAGTATAATAACTACCGCATTTAAGTTTTGGTGTGAATCGAGAGATCAATTCATCAAGTTTCAAATAAAATGTGTAGGAATGGAAGTACAAAAAAAATGTAATATAGTAATTCATAACTTTTAACATTAAAATACACCACGAAAGGTTATGATGGGATCGATATGATCCGTTCATCCTTAACCACCTGAACCTGCTTAGAAGGGACTCAATAACGGAGATCTTCTTTGACACGCAGACCTAGTTTCCACCAATCCAGATATACCTAATAGTTCGACCTAGAAAAGAAAAAATTTATAAAAAGAAGTATTTCCCCTTTAACTTTATCTTACGCAACATGAATCCAAATTAATCGGGTCCTAATATAGGATTCGGATACCGGATAAAAAAATCTCTTAAATACACTGGGGCATAAGAAATAATGTTATGGTTAGTCGTTTCATAATATCTTGGCAAGGAAGTGTCAAATTGATTGGAATAAGGGTCCCTTTTGTTGTATGTGGTCGTAAATCCTTCTTTGAGATTTTATAGGCAATTAGATGGTCCTGAATTAACTGGACCTACCAGTAAAGCTATGGAAATTAGTCTAAAAATCCACTTTGTTTGGTTGATTTTTAGAGAAAAGTGTCTTTTTCTCTTTTATTGGTATAATAATAACGCTTGAAAGAGCTGTCATAAATAGTAAATGTAAAATTTTGCAATCGAGTTGTCACAGTCCACGAAAAAGGTCTAAGACTTTACGTGAAGTGAATGAGCCAAAAACATCATTATGGAACTAATCATAAGAAAAATACTTTATTATATGCTTTTCATATAAAATATGCCTTAGTATTTTATAATTATAGTACAACTGTTGATACCATACTTGCATTGGAGATCTTTTTGTTTTCTTGTGTTTGAGATTCTCTTGATTGCTAATAAATATACATATCCATCCAATTGTTGCAGCTACTCATCTTCTTCCCACAAAAGACAAGTAAATTAAGAGGAAGATGAGACATGTAACAAAAAATCAGCACAAAAGGCGACGAGGACAACAATAGATCCGGTATAATCTCACTAATAAAATTTGGGAGGATAGTATGTAAGCATACTTTATCGGCAGAGAGCCCAAAAGGCAAATGATAATAAAAAACCTTAATAAATTATGTAAAGAAAAAGACAAATCTTGAAAATTTTCATAATTTTTATTTTTGAAAGATTGTAATGTAAATTAAACCTTCACTTATAATCTCAAATTGAATATGAATCTTTCAGATTTTATTTGCAGCAAACTGGAATTTTGTAGAATTAGTCTACCAAGATGTACCAACTACCAAGTAAAGGGGTGGATGCGAGGATAATGCTAAAATACTGAATATTAGAAATGTAAAAAAGCAAAATTAGCATGTATAACACGCATAAAATAAAATCCATAATTACTTAATATGTCAAAATGTCATTAATCATTTTACTGTTGCATTACAAATTTGGACTTAAATTGAAGCTCCTAAAATGCTAAAAGTAGATGTGGTAGCTATCTCATAATCATGTATACACCTAATTATCTATTTCAATGCATATGCATTAAATTGAAGGATCCACTTACCTAAATGTTTTATGTTAACAAATTGGTCACAACATTAAATTCATAATATGATCATATAATAAGTGCATTCAAAAATTGTGATTTAGTGGTTACTGAAATAGACTGAAAATAGTCTCAAGTTTAAATTTCAACAGTGCAAAAACACTAAAAAAAAATTATTTATTCAAGTTTTGATGGATAAAATTATACGTTGTACTGGTGGGACCTAGCAAGATAGTCCAAACACCAAAATTAATTAAAGAAAAGGAGGCAAAATACAAAATTGGCCACTTGGCCGAAACTAATTGCATTCTCTAGTCAAAAGTATAAAAAATATATATATTTCTGTATTTCTTAAAGAAAATATCATACAATAAGTGTAATTTACAAATATTCAACAAACCTTTGCCGGTGCACTAGTTATACAAGCCGCGTTATATGTGGGGGCAAATCTTAATTAGAAAGTGGGGTCGAAATACAATTATCCGAAACCATAAGGATCTTTCCTTGTCAGGTCAATTTATTGGTATTTACTTATGAAGTACTCCATATCACTTTTATTTTGTATCCTTTTTAATCCACAAAATTTTCACTTCACTTCCTCTCTCTACTCTCTCTATCAACGTGATCCGTGAACAGATGAACGCTCTCCGGCGAGTTTCCTACCGGAATTTCAGTTTTCAGTTTCCGGCGACCTCCGTTCCGTGAAATAATCGGTAGCTTAAAGTTGAACTTTCTACGTTGTTTTTCAGACACATATTTATTCACCTACTACTGTGTTAAACCTGCGGCGGTGGCATTGTCAGGTGGTCCTGCATACCGTCGATACTGTGAAGATTTTAGCAGAAGCTTTTCAGTTTTTGCTTTGCTCCCTTCCGATCTCGCTTTTGTAAGGTTGCTCGAATCAGATTCTCTTTCTCGTAATTTCGTTTTCTGTTTTTTTTTTCCTCGGATTTTAGCTTTTCAAAGTTTTGTTGTTTATATTTACCATTTCTGTACTCTCTTAAAAATTCGTATGATTGGTTTGTTTAAAGTAATGGTGATGTGTACATTGAATGAGTGCAGGTTATTACTCGTTATTGGTAGTTATTTTAGTACAAAGTTCCTTTTTTTTTTTTGGTTGAGTTTGTTCTGGTTTTTGCTTGAGTGGTTGATCTGAAGTTTCATATGGACTCTCATGTAATTTCTCGCTGCATAATTTGGCCTAAACACTTTAATGTATGCAACAAATCAAATTGCGGACTCAACTATTAGACCGGATACCTGCTACCTCCCACCACTATAGGTAGCAGTTACCTGGTAACTCTTCCCATCAATTTATTAACATTGCAGCTAATAAAAATGAAGAATTATATATCTCCAAAATAATGAATAGAAATACCGCATAAAGGCCATTGCGACATCCACCAAAGGAGTAGTCCAGGAGCTACTTTAGTATATTCTTTTTTAATGGTTTTAATAATTCTCCTTTGGCGTTTTCTGTGGAACTGTTATTTGAGAAAACGCATCTTTTGTAGCTTCTCACATATTGTGATCCGTGGTATGGGTGTCTGAAGTGTGAAGGTGTGTATATCTCCTTTTAGAGGAAGCACAATGAGGGGGAAAATTGTCTGATTATAGATTTACTCTATGATTTTTAGAGCTATAGTTTTTAAACAGTTTATTAAATCAACTTACTTATTAACTCTTGTGGTTTTTTTTTACATGACATCTGAATTCTGAAAGCTTGTTCTTTATGTTCTGGTTTTCTCCTAATCTGTTGCGTGTACCAGCTACTTGTGGCACCAATGTTTTATGGTCGTAATATGTTTACCTAATTTCTAGCTATTTTTTGTATCATGAATGATGTCTTTTCTGTCAATTCTCTCCATTTCTTTTTGAGTAGATATATATACCTGTGTACACATATTTTGCTGTCTTGGGCACATGCCTATTTCTTTGGCATATGGAAATTTGAAATTGTTGGGGGTTTATATTCTCTACTCTTTGGGAAATAACATTTTGATGACACAATGATTGACGCAGCAATTTGGATTTACATGGTTAATTGTGTGGTCTCAGGTGGTGAGATGAATGGGTTTCAGAATGGTAAAAATAGCAATCTTGATAAACCTTTTCCAGGATGTTTGGGACGAATGGTGAACCTTTTCGATTTGAATTCTGTGGTGGCAGGAAACAGGATGCTTACAGATAAACCACATGGTGATAATAAATTTCTTCGCTATATACTTCTCTGTTCTCTCTAATGTTCCATCTTCGAATTTTGGATCCTTTATTGAGAACCACATAAACAAGACATTCTGGGGTAATGATTGTTTTGTAGATAAAAACATTACCGTAGTTTCACTTGGAAAATGTTTTTGTTAAGTAGTGGCAACTAGAACATTTTTGTGAAATTGATTCGTCAAACTAAGGAATAGTGCATTAATAGTATAGTTTGCAGAAGACTAGTCACATCGCCTATCAAGTTCAAAAAAGATATCTTGGATGTGTGTATATATGAAATGCGACTCCTCTATCTGGAGCTTTTTTCATTTTCCATAAAACAAAGCTCCTGCGAGAACGGCCATCTAGTTTGAATTCATACGGTATTTGAGTATTTGTTCTATTGTTTCTGCATCCTCTAACCGTGAAACTGAATCTTCGTGTTGACTTGGTCCATCTTACTGCAGGTTCTCTTTCAAGGAGCCAATCAGATGTTGTCAGGACGTATCCTTCTGAGGATCAAATAGAGGAAAAAATGGTACATCTTCAGTCTGTTTCTAGATGATATTAATTTAGGAAGCGAGATGAGTTGGTCTATTACTGAATTTTGGTTCGATACTAATGCTCAGATATGGTGCAAGCAGATTTTTTCAGATTTGAAGAGAAACAGTTCAAACAAGAAATCAAATGGAACACCAATGAAGAAGCTTATAGCCCAAGAAATGTCCAAGGAAATAAACACTTGTCAGAATCCACCTAGTGTTGTTGCCAAGTTGATGGGCCTTGATGCTTTTCCTATGCGGAGATCTGCTTCAGCTGCACGAAGTCATTTTGGAGGTCATTCACGAAGTCATACTGATTCCTCTTTCAGTTATTGCCAGCACGAAAATGGTTCCTTGATGGAAGAAATGCATAATGCTAATCAATATGCAGAGCAGAATGAATATAAGGATGTCTATGAAGTTTGGCAGCCACCCACGAAGATAAATTGTGTGAGAAGCAAATCTCCCCAAAAGGCAAAAGACGACGAAACCAGTATTGACAAGAAGGTAGCTTTTGTTCGTCAGAAGTTCATTGAAGCTAAATGCCTCTCTATTGATGGAAAACTTCGCCAGTCTAAAGAATTCCAAGAAGCATTGGACGTTTTAAGTTCCAACACAGATCTATTCCTCAAGTTTCTGCAAGAACCCAATCCTATGTTTTCGCAGCATTTACATAACTTGAAGTCTGTACCTCCTCCTCCTGAGACAAAGCGAATAACTGTTCTTAGACCATCAAAGATGGTGGATAATAGTAGATTTGGTGAATCAGGAAACACAAATGAAAAAGAGATGAAGAGAGCCACCCAGGTGGGTCAGGGAAACAGGGTAGACAAAAGCCATTGTGCAAGTTCCCCTCCTGCAGCAGGTTGGAATATTGACGAAAATCCTGCTCAACCGACGAGGATAGTGGTGTTGAAACCAAGCCCTAGCAAAACCCACAACTGCCGGGCTGCAAGTTCTCCACCTTCAGCATCACCAAGAGCATCAGAAACTGTAACGAACTTTGTGAACATAGAGGATAATGAAGCTGAGGACTCAGGGAAAGTGGCAATAGGCCTTACGCAGAAGATGCGAGAAAACCTTGGTGGACATAGAAGGGATGAAACCTTGCTTTCTTCTGTGTCTTCCAATGGCTACATTGGCGACGAGAGTTCATTTAACAAGTCTGAAAATGAGTATGTAGCAGGAAATCTCAGTGATTCAGAAGTCATATCACCAGTTTCTAGGCATTCTTGGGATTACATTAATAGATTTGGCGGCCTTTATTCTTGCTCCTCCGTGAGCCGTGCATCTTATTCCCCAGAATCTTCAGTTTCTAAAGAAGCTAAGAAACGGCTTTCAGAGAGATGGGCAATGGTGGCATCTAATGGAAGTTGTCAAGAACAAAGACATCTGCGCAGAAACTCCAGTACATTAGGTGAGATGCTTGCTCTTTCTGACACGAAGAAGGCCGGAGGAATAGAGCAGGAAAGTAACAAAGACGAATCCAGAACTTCAAATTCCAACTCGATGAGTAATTCCAACTGTGATGAAGGTTTGGATCAGTCACCTAGAAACCTCTCAAGGTCTAAATCTGTTCCTGTATCTTCTACTGCATTTGGTACGCAGTTGAATGTGGATGTTAGAGGTCGTGATACAGGAAAAAACAACCTTCCTAAAGACACAACAAAGCCAAGAAGCACAAAACTGTCACTGAAAAATCTATTGTTCTCAAGGAACAAAAAACCAGGCAAAGACAGCGCGAACCATTTGCAATCCAGCAATGAAATGCAGTCTGGTGACAAGTCTTTACATTGTTCTGCAAAAGTTGACAAAGATAAAAGTGAATACCTTAATGTTCCAGGGCTTGAGTGCTCATCAGCTGACCTTGATAAATCACCAGGCAAACTAGTTTCCCAGAATTTGTTTGGCGAGCGAGGCATAATCTCTCCTGAGGTAACGCACTTTCCTTGGAAAAGCACTTTCCTGGTGATTAGTTAGTGTGGTTTTATGGGTCAAATTATGGGAAATCAGTTAAGCTCCATTTTTTTCTCATTCATTTCATTTGATGGTTATCAAAACAAATATTTGTTCATTTCCACTTTTTCTTTCTTTCAGTTTGATGTTTATCATCTGTGTGTTCTATAATATTAGCAACTGGAGTTCTCTCACCTTTTGATTTATGTCCTTTCAATTTCTTGTATAACTTATTATATCTTCTATTGTTCCTTTTAAAGAGGTTTTGTCAATGTGAGGGAACAGTTTGTCACGCCAACTGAAATAGGGCTGATATGACTTTGCCAAATTGACTACTTTTGAGGAAATCCAAAGCTCATTTATGATTTAACTACTTTTAGCAGGTTGGGCTATTTGTATCAAAATCTTTGCCCTTGGGAAACCAGTGTGAGAGCCAGGACCAACCAAGTCCTATATCTGTTTTGGAGACAACATTTGAAGAGGATGAACATCCCGCACATATATCCTTTGGCAGGACTAAGCCAGATCATCATGGTAAAATCGTGTCACCAATCACACCTAGATCTCTGGTTTCCCTTTTTCTTTTGATTTATGTACAACTTATACTTCTACCCTATGCTTTTATCAAATTTAACAGGTGGTGAGTTGTCTTCTGACCCTATAAGGTGCAATCTGATTGACAAATCTCCTCCAATAGGATCAATTGCTCGTACTCTGTCATGGAATGATTCCTGTGTAGATACAGCCAGTTCAGTTTGTTTAAGATCGTCCGCATCCATTCAGCGGACAGAGGAAGAAGAAAAAGAATGGTTCTCTTTTGTTCAAACATTATTAACGGTGGCTGGCCTTAATGAAGTGCAATCTGATGCATTCTTGTTGATGTGGCATTCGCCTGAAAGCCCTTTGGATCCATCACTAAGAGAAAAATGTGTTGATCTGAACGAGAAGGATGTACTACATGAGGCCAGGCGAAGGCAAAGGAGATCAACCCGAAAACTTGTGTTTGATTGTGTAAATGCAGCACTGATGGAAATTGCAGGATATGGGCCAGACACTTGCCAAAGAGCCATACCTTATAGTGGGGTCAGTAATAATCTCCCAGAAGGAGCTAAATTGATATTGGTAGACCAGGTGTGGACCCGAATGAAGGAATGGTTTTCGAGTGAGGCAAAATGTCTCACCGATGATGGTGGGGACGGAAACAGCCTGGTGGTGGATGGTATGGTGAGAAAGGAGGTAGTGGGGAAGGGATGGCTGCAATATTTGAGATTAGAATTAGATAATGTAGGAATGGAAATTGAAAGGAAGTTGCTGGAAGAGCTTGTGCATGAATCCATCGTTGAATTGACAGGTAGAGTGTGATAAGGCTTTTCCACTTATTTTTGTTTCCCTTGGTATTCTTGTCTCAAATTATATAAACATCATCTCCTCTATTATTGAGTTTGCCAACAATGCTGCAATCATTGTTTATATTGCAAATATTTTGCATTTTTGTAATGTTTTTACGTCTAGAATTGTTTTGCATCTTATGCTTTGACTCTAGTTGTCATTTGTACAGTGTAACTAAGTAAGCTGACACAAATGCAGTTTACCCCTTGCCAATGGACTTCGCAATCAACTGTTTAATCTTCCTTCATGGTTTTAGTGTGAAGTTGACTAGTCCATGAAGTCTCTTTTACTTTCTCCCTTTTAAATTGGATTTGAATTATATATGGCGATAGTCTAATAATTTTAGCTAACTTTGGTCATAGATTCTCAAATTTGTTTTGAAAAATCTTATTTGGGTGAAGTTTGGTTTGAAGATGAAAATATGTTTGGACATAAGTTTTCAAAACATATTTCACTTTTTTTATTTTTTTGAAAAAAACATGAAATATGACTTATACCCACAAGTTTCAAAAACTATAACAAATACTCAACAGTACCTTTATCAATAATATTCACTATATTATCGCAAACCATAGTCCTTTGGTATAAAATTATCATTTTTATAATGAACTACATAATACACTATTAGATGACCGAGAAGATGAAGCAGCATTGTTACAAAATAGTAAATGGTGGGCTCTTTTATAAAATACAAAAGTTTGGGACAATTTTTTTAAAAAAATGTAATAATGATATTTTGGGCCAAAACCAACTCTTGAGCTTGTTTCGGGATTTGTGTTTTTTGTTTTGGAAATTTGCCAAAATGTAGATAAAATTTATGGCCAAACATGTATTCGTAAAAAAAAAAGAAAACCCGAATATATTTTGGCAAAATCTATGGCCAAACGGGTCCTAAGACTATTAGTATAGTTTAACCGTTGATAGCACCGTGCTTATCATAGAAAAATTACTTATGATTACCTATTAAGTAACCTGATTATGCAAATATGTTTATGCTTTTATAACTACTATGTCGGAGCTTGTTTGCGTGCGACTCGACTAATTTCACGGTTTGCCCGATACCTTTTATCGGGTAACTCTATCCACCAAGACTTAAAACGATAATATTTTACGCCATTATTTAGCAAAGTATATTCTTTTCTTATTCTTTTTCCCTTTTCTCTCTATTTTTTTTATTTGATAATTCTGGGCAGCCAATGTAATCACTAGCACGTGTCATCCCCAAACTCTGGGACTTATTTAAGAGCTCATTCAAGAAGTCATTATTATTTTTTCCAACCATAGAAGAGAAGGAGAAATCTCGTGATTCATAGGCGCAACTCTTTTAAGTGTCCCAATGCAACTCTTTATTCTTCTTCTATTTTAGCTCTGGAAACTTGTGAGAAGAGAGAAAGCAAAAGATCAACAATGAAGACAAGATAAAGATCAACTTACTGTTTTTCATGGCATGTACAGCAAAATGAAAATGGCACTACCTAAGTAGAGCCAATATACTCACATGCACACCGACTACCCTTCCAAAAAAATAAAATAAATTACCCGCAAATGATGTTTACATCAAATCACTAAATGGCGTATAAATTATTATCGCTTAATCATAGTAATATCGCCACATTAATTTGTGGCACTAAAACGTATATCGCTTAGTTTGAGGTAAACAACATATCCGAGTAAGATTTTTTCCCAATACATTGCTAGGGATCTAAATGGTAAAAGGAATGATGTCTACCATTTCACTCTACATATGCAAGCTTATGAATTTGTAAAGAATCATTCATTCATGATTTAAGAGGTAATGTCCTGGAGATTAGTTGGTTCTTGTGTGTTTAATCTAGGAGGAATGTTACTGATTTCTTATCTCCCCTACGTCCTTCTACTAATAACTTGTTTTGGTTAACCTTCTAAAATCAACTTATTTTGAAAAACGTCTTTCAAAAAAGTATTTTTATGAGAAACAATTTGTGTTGGTTAATTAATTTAAAAAGTACTTTTGAGCATCAATTAATGTTTGACCAAGCTTTTAAAATATGCATTTAAGTATATTTTCCTCTTAAGTATTTTTCAAAAAAAAAATGCTTTTAGGAGAAGTTACTTTTTTGTTTTCTCAAAAGTTGCTTCTATTTAAAAGCACTTTTTTCCTTATAAAAACTTGGTCAAACATCTTAACTTTATAAAAAACACTTCTGGCCTAAAATAAAATACTTTTGGCCAAACAGAAACTTAGCCAAACATACTATATTTTTGAACGGGAAATTAAGGATTCTCCGGAGGAATTACCTCCATTAATTATCAATAGAGTAATGGATATATGCCACGTTTGCAAGAAAAATATTATTGGCCTGGATCAATTTCTATTGTATCTTCAAGTCTCTTATTTTTTTTTCAACTCTAAATACACTACTAGAAATCCGGAAAAAAGCGACCACGAAAAGCGACCAAAGTTGGTCGCTTACTGACCAAAAAGCGACCAAAAGGCGACCAAACAGACCTGGTCGATATTAAGTTGGTCCCTTTATTTTAGGAACCAAATTAGCGACCAACTTTGGTCCCTAAGGTAAAAGGACCAAATATTCCAGGGAAGGAAAATAGTGACCAACTTTGGTCGCTTTAATATTTTAATAATATAATTTTGCGACCAAAGTTGGTCTCCACATGTAAATTACGTTTTTATTTATTTATTATTAATCATAAAAAAGCGACCAACTTTGGTCTGTAAAGAAAATATTATATTTTAAAATATGAAAAATAGCGACCAAAGTTGGTCGCTTTATTATTAAATTTTTTATTTTTATTTTTTTAAAAATAAGAGACCAAAGTTGGTCACTAACGTCAAGAATTAATTTTTTTTAATTATAAGCGACCAACTTTGGTCGCTATATTTCCAGAAATTATTTTTTTAAAATGGAATAGCGACCAAAGTTGGTCACTTTTGTGAAATCTGGGTTAAATAGCGACCAACCTTGGTCGCTATTGCCCATAAAATTATTATTTTTTAAGGGAAAAGCGACCAACTGGAGACCAAAGTTGGTCGCTTTTCTTAGTATATTTTTGGCAGAAACTACCTGTTTTGGCAACTACACCACCTGCCAGCTTACCAAAATTCCTAAACAGGCATTTTATGCCAACAACAACAATAACAATAAACAACAACAACAATAAAAAGCAACAAGAACAACATTAAAACTAACAAACTATAAAGTTCAATAGAACTAACACATTAAGCTAACCAAACTAAGTTAACTGTTATTTCAAGCCCATTCGAAAACCGATTGTATTTGTCTAGTTGAAAGTGTATAAAAGTCAAGGATTGTTTTGTACATTATTATCATCACGGTTTGATGAACTTTCATCACCAAGACGGTATCCAGAAGGGTGTACTTATCTAGGACGGGAAGAACGATCACGGGAAGGACGGGAGGAACGAGCACAGGGAAGGCGAGCCTCTGGCGATGACTCACGAGACCGGGGAATCGGAAAACTGCCAGAAGCTAGGAGAGCTTTGATCTGCTCTTGCATGCCAATATACTGAGCATCTCTAAGCTTTTCTCTTTCCTTGGCGGCTTCTAGCTCGGATGTGAGCTTTGTCATAGTCTCCCGCATAGAGGAGAGGCTCTCCCCATCAAGTTGCTCGACTTGCGAGGAAGTGCCTATTCCTTGCATTCCACACTTATAGTGATGAAATTATTAGTAGGAAGCCTGTATACCTTCCCCTATTTTGGACCGCCAGCAGCCTGCGTCCACATTCTTTCAGCATCCTCGTCCGAAGGTTGGATTGTGTCTCCCGACTCACTGGGTGGCTGACTGCGTATAAATTCCTCCACTTCAGCTGTGACGCGACCCTATAAGAAAAATTACATTAAATTAGTATTTCAAAATTTATATAAAAGTAAATCAAAATACTTAATGAAAAGTGAAAACTTACATGTACGGTCGAGGCTCGACCCTCGACCCACCTTTCTTGATCCGTCTCTTTCTTCTTCTTTACAATATGAGTCTCCTTGAATAGCTCATCTTGGTTCATCGGACGCCCCAACTTCTTTTCCTGAAAACTCATAAATTTTAGTTAATAAACAGAATAGATATACTTTGAAAATTAAAATACATTAAGCAATTACGTACCATTCTTCTCTTTATTGTCCCTAGGCCGATCGCACCCCCAGTGTGCAAGGATCCTCCCTTCTCAGATGCATGAGCTCTCTTTCCTTTTTCGCTCTTCACTAAGAACTCTGCGGTAAGCCATTGCCTTTGCAAATCCTCCCATAAATTCTGAAGCAACCAGCCAGGCTTCTGGTTCAACTTTCTAGCTTTGGACAAACAATGCGACAACCGCTTGCGAGCTTTGAGATGAAAATTTGCAGCCACATCCGCGCTATAGCGGTGTTCCTATATACACTTATTATGTATTTCAAAACTTAAGTATTATATGGAAATATCATAAAAGCTATATTCGATATATTATACTTAACTTTTATTAGCTAATAATTATTTAAAAGTTAAGTGCATTAACTGCTTATAATATAGTATATAGTATATTAGTGCATTAGCTATTATATGCATACTATGCACTAAGTATTAGTGCATTAGCTAATATTATATCGAATATAATATTAGCTAATAAAAGCTAAGTATTAATGCACTTAACTTTTGAATAATTATGTATTAATGCACTAAGCTTTTATCGAATATATATAAAAGCTATATTCGATATATATTAGCTATATTCGATATAATATTAGCTAATGCACTAATACTTAGTGCATAGTATAGTGTAAGTATATATATAAAAGCTGTATTCGATATAATATTAGCTAATGCACTAATACTTAGTGCATAGTATAATGTAAGTATATATATATTATTTAGATGGAAATATCATAAATATAAATAATTGTACTGCTTAAAAGAACATTTATACCTTAAATTGATTGAAAATTTGCTCCTTCAGCGAGAATGAGAAATCACTCCAAGTCGCATAAGGGCCATCATAAAGCTTTCTGGTGGCTTTGGTGATTATCCTTGCAGTAATATTACTAGGGATGAACCTGCAATTTAAAAAAACACATTAATATCTTAGTAAAACTGTACAAAACAATAAAAGTAAAAATAACAAATAACTCTTACCCATCACCCTCAGGGACTATGATGATCCTGTCATATTGATCATAATGCACCTCATCGTCATCATCAGCATCACCGTCCGAAGAATGTATATCAGAGGCATGTGTGGAAGGTGTAGGGGGTCAGAGCTAGTATCTCGCAGGCGAAGGCCTGAAATAGATGGAGTCCCAGATGAAGATGGCTGCGAGCCCTGTGACTGCGAGCCCTGTGACTGCGACATAGTTGTATGGGCCGCAAGTGGATGTGATACTGATTGTTGTGACCCGAGTGGCTGTGACACTGATGGCTGTGATCCATGTGGATGTGACATGGATCGATGCGATCCATGCGATGCAGATGGCTGCGATCCACGTGGCCGTGTGTCAGCTGGACTGTATGTCGGACGTACAATCCTATGGCCCTGTGACAAAACACCTGGTGTCTGCACGAAGGTGTAAGGCTGGTAATGTTGTGGCAGCTCAGAATAGCCCTGGGGTGGAGGCAAAGACATAGGCATAGGAATCTCTGGAGGCAAAGATTGAGTATTATCTTCTACCCTCCTCTTTGGTTTCCTAGCCTTTTCTCGACCCCGATAATTAGTAGGATCATTGTTACCTCGACCCCTGCCTGTTATCTGCATAATATAATACATATTTAGATTGAAACATATAAAGAAACTAGCTATAAACGAGAGTTATTAAAGAAACCAACTTTTTAAAGCTCATCGACGTATAGTTCCTCGTCCGAGAATTCTTCTTCCTCACTAGTTTGAGCTTCATCAATTGATTCTTCTACCTCGTTTTCTATAATTCTTACTTCATTTATATCAACTTCTTCCACTATGTGTTCAGGATGTTCCAAATCATTTTTCTAAAACTTCGTCCACTATTTGGTGAACACTGGAGATATCGTTTTGATATGCAACATCTAACATATTCTCGACTTCTACCCTACCCACAGGCTTAGTTTTTATTACAACCCACGAATCGGACTTATTCCGCCGCAATGGATAAGGAACATAATACACTTGTCTAACATTATGTGCAATTATGAAAGGATCATAGCGATCATACTCCCTCGTATGATTAACCTCAATTATGTTGTATTGATTGTGTACTCTTGTACCCCTTGTTGGATGTGGGTCAAACCACTTGCATCTAAAGAGTATCAATTTCTTAAATGGCCAACCTGTATATTCTAGTTTTATTATTTCTTTGAGCACATCATAATAATCAATATCTCCATCTTGGTTGTCATCACCACCTTGAACCCACACTCCACTGTTGTTGCTATTTTTATTTTTAGAGCAATCCTCTGTATGAAACTTATAACCATTCACAACGTACTTAGACATTGTTGTGACCTCAAGCCCAGGTCCCCAAGATGTATCTTTCAAAAATTGATTTACACCATTATTTGGATCATTTACCTACATATTGTTAAAAAAATTCATAAGTTAGCATAACTTCCAAACATTGTTTACCTACATAGTGTTAGAATATTTTAAGGAGAAACTTACAAATTGTTTGAACCACGTATCAAATCTCGTATATACAACATCATGGCCAAATTGACCCACGAAGTGACTGTGACACATCAAATATTTTTAGTAGTTGCATTGAGATGTAATCACAATAATTTTTATATTTTGATAACTACTAAATCAATACTTACTTGAGAAATGGTACAACTTCGGGACAATTTAGAAATGCGTGACCTGCAGCTGACTTGAACTCCATATCACTCAAACTTCTTTTTCTAACATCCTTAGAACATCGGCCTGGTTGATTGAATATGGACATAGGCGGATATAATGGATCATTCCTAAGGTCGACCGTGTGCCTGTTGGGCCTATTCCTAGCACATGCCACATTACTCCTAAAATAATAACAAAAATGAGCAGTTTCCTTTGCAAGATAAGCTTCGCATATAGATCCTTCAATCCTATTCATCTGCTTAACAAATTATTTGCATTTGCCAATTGTCCTACATAATTTCAGGTTAGCCAAGACCATTCAAATAAAACAGAAAATTGCATCAATAATATTATCTCTCAAAGGGATACATCCATCTGCACTGAACAGACCCTCCAAGTCGTGCCTCGTGTACAATGTGGATTGGAAGGTGTTCCATCACATAAAAAAACCACATGGAAATATCTTTTCCATCTTATTAGAAGTTACACGAATGTTCTGATCCATTCAGAGTAGGTTTTCTTTCCTTAATGTGGAAGAACACAAGTCTTTGAAAAACAAGTTAATCTCTGTGATGGGTTTCCAGATTCTTTCAAGCAAACCACAAAATTCAATAGGCACTAAGGTCTCCATGAAAACATGATAGTCATGACTTTTCAAATGGCTCAACTTCCCTACCTCCATATCAACTTTTTCCCCAAAATTCGACGCATAACCCTCAGGTATCTTCAATTTCGTTACCCAATCACAAATTTATCGTCTTTCCTCCAAAGTGAATGTGTAACTTGCTTTGGGTTTGAACACCTTACCATTGTTTGCTGTCTGCAAGTATAATTCAGGCCGCCTGCAATATTCTTGTAAGTCC
Organism: Nicotiana tabacum; assembly: GCF_000715075.1. Taxonomy (NCBI): domain Eukaryota; kingdom Viridiplantae; phylum Streptophyta; class Magnoliopsida; order Solanales; family Solanaceae; genus Nicotiana; species Nicotiana tabacum. Next base: position 26,184,635 of record NC_134087.1, on the reverse strand, counting down.
ATTCTAGCCTTCGGGTTATCCTTTGTCTTACCTTTAACATCCATCACTGTGTTGAACAAATTGTCAAAATAGTTCTTCTCAATATGCATGACATCAAGGTTGTGACAGAGAAGATTATCCTTCCAATGAGGCAACTCCCAAAATATACTCTGTTTCGTCCAATTATGAGTAACAACGTATCCGTGGAATCTATAAGGTGGAGCTTCAGTAACTTCACTGAAGTTCTGGACCCTCTCCCAAATTTCCTCACCTGAAAGTATCGGAGGTGGAAAATCATATTCCATTTTATTCTTTTTGAATGCATTTTTCATCCTTCTAAACTCATGATCAGGAGGCAAGAATTGATGATGACAATCAAACCATGATTATTTTCGGCCATATTTCAAAGTGAACGCTTTACTATTTTCCATGCAGTAAGGACAAGCTAGCTTCCCAGCAGTCATCCACCCAGACAACATTCCATACGCAGGAAAATCGTTAATTGTCCACATTAAATTAGCACGCAAATTGAAATTCTACTTGGTTGATATGTCATATGTTTCAACACCATCGTACCACAATTGTTTTAGCTCATCAATCAAAGGTTGCAAATATACATCAATCAAATTTTTCGGATTACGTGGACCGGGGATAATACAATTTAAGAATATATATGGACTAGTCATGCACAACTCGGGTGGAAGATTATAAGGTGTAAGAAAGATAGGCCAACATGAATATGGTGTCGCAGATACAGAAAAAGGTGTGAAGCCATCCGCACACAGACCTAATCGAATGTTCCTTGGTTCACTAGCAAAATCTGGATATGTCCTATCAAAGTGCTTCCAAGCTTCTCCATCTGAAGGATGGCACATAACACCAGGTGGTCTTCTATTTTCAAAGTGCCATCTCATATGAGGAGCAGAAATCATCGACGCATATAACCTCTTTAACCTAGGTATAAGAGGTAAATAATGCATCGACTTGATAGCGACCATATTCCCGCTAGAAAGCCTCTTGAAACGAGGCTTTTCGCAAAATTTACAACTGTCTAAAGCTGCATCATCTTTATAATATAACATGCAACCATCTTCACAACAATCAATTCTCATTGACGAAAGTCCTTACTTAGAAACTAATCTCTTTGCTTATAAAAATCAACAGGTAATTCGATATTACTGTCAACTAGTTCACGCATAAGGTCAATGAAAGAGTCCATGGCTCCTTGAGAAATATTTCAATCAGATTTCTTACTTAGTAATCTAACTGCAACAGACAACTCAGAGTGCGGATTTCCGTTATGTAGTGGACGACTAGCTTCCTCTAATTGTTCATAAAAACGTTTTGCGTCATCATTAGGAGCTTGTTCAATATTTTCATTGGACTCACCCCCTAAGTACATCCCAAAAGCATTCACAACCATATCATGAAATCTAGAATCACGATTTGTATTCTCCACTGACCTACTACTTTCACCCACAACCATGTTATAAAATATCCCATGGCTACATCCATCTCTCCATGATTAGTCCACACAAATTAATTTTCTATAAACTCCCTTCTATAAAGATGATGCTCAACTTCCGCCGGTTTTCCAAACTTCATACAGTCGCACCTAACACAAGGGCACTTAATTACTCCTTCAGTTAGGTATGGTGGAAGTGACATTGCATGTATAATAAAGTCATCCACCCCTTCTACAAAATCCTCCCTCAATCCCTGTCGATTAGGATAATTCCTATTGTACATCCAAGTACGATGTTCCATCTATACAAATAAAACAAGAGAAAATTAATTTAGTTAATTCATATCCTAATCTTTTTTTAGTTAACTAAAAGTCCAATCATATCCTAAAAGTCTTTAATATAACCTTTTATTTCTATTTGTATAACATTTCGCAAAACAAGAGCTTATTGAACAAAGAACATAATAAATTACAAAACATTTTCTCAATGAATACCAAAAGAGTTCGTAAGAGTGAACTTATAAATAAGAAACCTAAGATTTCAACACAAGATCTTAATGATTTTAAATGTTTCATGTCCTTTGAAGGCTTAAATTTAGTATTTTTAATATTCTTTCTCTATGCTCCTTGTTGTTGCTTCATAAATTGAAATTTAACCCCATATATAAATTACTCTACCTAAATAGTTAATTTATTTTTTCTAAACTTATAGAACTACAAGAAAATGAGCTAGCAATTCAAATTTATTCGAGAGAGAGACCATTTTTTAGGAATTAGTAGGGTTTAGGGTTTCTTCTCTTCAAACAATTTCTTCCCCAAATTAGTAGGTAAAACTAAATATTTTGGACTAAATGTATTAATAAGAACCCTAAAAATTACAAATAATATATAACTTTGAACCCTAACATGGTTGAGCTAACTTTGAACCCTAACATGGAGAAATTAACTTTTAACCCTAACATGGTTGAACAAATAATATATAACTCTGAATCCTAACATGAAGAAATTAAACAAAATCAGTGTATTTCGAAAAAAACAAAGAAAGGAGAGAGAAACGTACCTTGGGAACGGAGGCCGCCGGCGGTAGAGCTGCTACCGTCGGTGGTCGTCGGTGGCGTGGGTAGCGCCGCTGCTGCTGGGAGTCGGGGGGGTTTGAGTGTGAGAGAGAAAAGAGAGATTTTGGGGACTTTTTTTGAAAGAATGGGAGGGGAAACCCGGTTTTGACACTGGAATTAAAAATAGCGACCAACTTTGGTCGCTATTTTGGTAGCTAAATAAGTTTTGACTTTTTGACCAAAATAGCGACCAAACTTGGTCGCTATTTCTAAAAATAAATAAATTACTTTTAATTCAATTTAAAATAATGTACATATGTAGTATAAATTTAGGATTTTAATTCAATTTTAATACATATATATAGTATAGTCTATTATATATACTAAGTGCATAGTATACTATATTATATGTATATATATAGTATAAATTTAGGATTTTAATTCAATTTAAGCTATATATATTTATTTATATATGTATGTATATGTATATATATATATATATATATATATATATATATATATATATATATATATATATATATATATATATATAGAGAGAGAGAGAGAGAGGTAAGAGAGATAGTATAGTGTATTATATTCACTAAGTGTATTATATATACTAAGTCTATTATATATACTAAGTGTATAGTATATATATATATATGTAGATATAGTATAGTCTATTATATATACCACGTGTATTATATATACTAAGTGTATAGTATAGTGTATTATAAATACTACGTGTATTATATATACTAAGTGTATAGTACATATATGTAGATATAGTATAGTCTATTATATATACTACGTGTAGTATAGTGTATTATATAATACACTATACTATATATATATAGTGTATTATATATACTAAGTGTATTGTATATATACATATATATAGTATAGTCTATTATATATACTAAGTGCATAGTATATATATATATATATATATATATATATATATATATATATATATATATATATATTAGCTAATGCACTAATATACTATATACTATATTATAAGCAGTTAATGCACTTAACTTTTGAATAATTATTAGCTATGCTAGTGTAACAAATCATTGTGGTTCGGCTCTTTCCCAGACCACGCGCATAGCTGGCGCTTAGAGCACCGGGCTGCCATTTTTTTTTATTTTTTATTGTAACAAATCATTGACAAGTTAATATATATACATAAATATATATATAAAAGCTATATTCGATATAATATTAGCTAATGCACTAATACTTAGTGCATAGTATAGTATAGTATATATATACTAAGTGTATAGTATAGTGTATTATATAATACACTATACTATATATATAGTATAGTGTATTATATATCAAGGTATATTCGATATATATAGTATAATATAGTATATAGTATATAAGCTATATACATATACATATATTAATTGATATAAGCCGGAGTGTTTCAATTTATTGTTAATATAAATGCATGCATATGAGTAGGTTATAAGTCGATGAATCAATCTACAAGTGTATCAATACCTAAAAGAACTCATCCCTGTGTTCCGAGCGCTTCATATATATATATATATACACACGCACGCTTCGTAGTACTACATAACTGCATATATAGCATGTTAGAGTATATTTTAGTCTATTAATCCCTTGTATTACAAAAGTGTTAACAGCTTACATTTATATTATTTAGATAGTAAATACAAAAGTGATTTTTAATTTTAACCAATGTTGACCTGAAAAGCGACCAACTTTGATCGCTAATTATATATAATTTTAAATTAGCGACCAACGTTGGTCGCTAAATGTGACGACCCGACCCATCGTCTCATGAGTTACTGTCACGTTCGTCCCATTTTCTGCTTCCTCATGTTTCATTATCGGTATTGGGTGCATTAGAATTTATTTGGAGCGATTTTGATAAGAAATGAGACATTTAGTCTCTTTTAAGAAGGTTTAAGTTGGAAAAGTCAACCGGACGTTGACTTATGAGTTAGAGGGCTCGGATGTGAATTTCGACGGTTCGGTTAGTTCCGGGAGGTTATTTGTGACTTAGGAGCAGGATCGGAAGTAATTTTGGAGGTCCGGTGTTGAATTAGGCTTGAATTGGCGAAGTTAGTATTTTGGCGAATTCCGGTTGATAGGTGAGATTTTGATCCGGGTGTCGGAATGAAATTCCGAGAGTTGCTGTAGCTTCATTGTGTCATTTGGAATATGTGTGCAAAATTTCAGGTCATTCGGACATCGTTTGGTCGGGTTTTTGATCGAATGTGTGTTTTAGAAGTTTTAAAAGAACTTAGGCTCGAATTCGATATAATTTGATGATTTTGGCGTTAGTTGATGTGTTTTGACGATTGCAGCAAGTATGGATAATGTTTTAAGACATGTTTGTGCTTTTAGTTGAGGTCTCGGGGGCCTCGGGTGTATTTCGGAAGGTTAATGGATCGATTTAGGCACGAAAAAAATAAAGCTGCTGCATTTGTCCACATTTTATTCGCGTGAACAGTAACACGGGGAAAACAGTAATTCCGAAAAATTCTGGGCAGAATGTTTACATTTTATTCGCGAAAAATACCCCATTTGTCCACCATTTTTAGTCATTTTGAGAGCTTTTGGATGGGGATTGAAGGGAGTTTCAACTAAGATCGATTGGAGGTAAGTTTTATGAGTTAAATACATGATTTTATTGAAGAATCATCCTAGAAATCCATGAAAACATAGCCAAATTATAAGAAATTAGGGCTTGAGATTGAAATTCTAAATTTGGGATTTGATGGGTCAAATGGACTCCGATTCTTTTGAATTTGGTATGTATAGACTCGTGGCGAGATAAGAAACATTTTGATGTAAAAATTTCTGGATTTCAAGATGTGGGCCCGGGGCTCGGGTTTTGCAAATTTCGTGATTTTTGATATTTTTCGAGTCTTTTCGATTGGGTTATATTCCCTTAGCCTATTGTGATGTATTCATTGTGGTTTTGGCTAGATTCGACGCGCGAGGAGGTCGATACGAAAGAAAAGGGCATCGCGGAGTAGTGTTTGGCCGGCTAGAGGTGAGTAATAGATGTAAATGCTGTTCTGATGGTTTGAAACCCCGGACTTTCACATCGTAACGCTATATTGAGGTGTGACACGCACTCCATGATGAGTGCAGGGTCGGTTACAATTGGGGATAGTGACTTGGTCCATCCCGTGTGATATTTATACTATACTGGTGATTGATACACATACTTTATTGATATTTACTGGGCTGGATGCCATGTTTGGGACCTTGTGCCGACTTGTAGAATCCTTCAGGGATTGATATTACTGCTTTAGCATGATTTGCATATCATTTGGTTTCAGTCCAAGGTTTTAAATACTGTTTTGCAAACTCAGCCATATTTCTAAGTTTTGAAAACTCAAATGATATTTTAAATGTTATTTCGGACTGAGAACTACTGTTTTTATAAACGCCCATAGGGCTTATGATGTTTTCTGGACTGATTATGGGTGGCTCGGGCTGCGCGCCGCAGCAGTGACTTAAAACAGTGGTAACAATGGCACTGTGTGATGTTACTTGAAACATTATGGGTGGTTCGGGCTGCGCGCCGCAGCAGGAACTTGAAACAATGGTAACAATGGCACTATATTATGTAAATGGGTCAGGTAACAATGACTGACCATGATTTGATTGATGCCACGAGATGGCTTAATATTGCGCTTGGGCTATAAGAGCCCCTCCGGAGTTTGTACACACCCCCAGTGAGCGCCGTCGACGATTAATAAATATGGATGGCTCGGGCTGCACGCCGTAGTGGGTACCAGAGGGTACCGTCATATGCATTGCATTGCACTCATGCATTTATTCTTTATCTGCATTATCTGTCATAATAATTATGTGCTCTTATTTCATTGATTGGTTGCTTTATACTGTTCTGAGCCTGAGGGGCTGATACTGTTCTGAGATACTGAGCCCGAGGGGCAGATTTCTAATTATTATTTTGATACTGAGCCCGAGGGGCAGATTTCTACTTATTATTTTGATACTGAGCCCGAGGGGCAGATTTCTAATTATTATTTTGAGCCTGAGGGGCAGATTTCTACTTATTATTTTGATACTGAGCTCGAGGGGCAGATTTCTAGTTATTATTTTGATACTGAGCCCGAGGGGCAGATTTCTACTTGTTGTTTTGATATTGAGCTTTTGAGGCAGATTTCTACTCGTCATTTTACTACCAAATTAACTGTTTTACTGGTTTAAAAGAAATTTCACATGATGTTTCACTGAATTGTTATTTTAAATGATTTCACTGCTTCTGTATAGAATGTTGTGTGCCTTAACGTGTTTTCTTACCTTCAGTCATTATTTATATTTATTACTCACTGGGTCGGAGTACTCACATTACTCCCTCCACCATGTGTGCAGGTACAGGTATTCCTGAGGCGTAGAACGAGTTTTTTGCTGTTCAATTTTCATCGGAGTTATCGAGGTAGCTGCATGGCGTTCGCAGACCCGTTTTCTCCCTTATCTTTTGTTATTTATGATATCTTTAGACTTTGTTCCTAATTCCATACTTTGTAGAATTTTAGTAAACTCTGTAGTAGCTCATGACTTGTGACACCCCGGTTAGGCTGTGTTGGGTTGGATTTCCGCATTTTTATCTGTACTTCTGCTATTTGGTATTATTAAACCATGTTGCACTATAGTTTTGTTAAATAATTGTTTGAAAAGGATAAATTGGGTTGACTGGTTGGCCTTGTCTTCACGAGAGGAGCCATCACGACCAGGTTCGGGATTTGGGTCGTGATAAGTTGGTATCAGAGCCTAGGTTAATTGGTCTCGCGAGTCATGAGCCGGTTTAGTAGAGTCTCTCGGATCGGTACGGAGACATCTCTATTTATCCTCGAGAGGCTGCAGAACCTTTAAGAAAACTTTATATTTTTGAAATTCTTATCATGCGTCCTTGATTCAGCTTGAAAAGTAACTCTTACGATTCCTTCCACATGTTCATATGCGCAAACGAGCACTCAGTATTCGATTTACCTTGATGGCTTGTAATTCCCCGATAGAAGGGCGAGACGTGATCTCGGTGAGTTTGATGTTAGGCCATTCTGGAGGACTTGAGGCCGGATCTTGCCTATGGCTTGAGCACTGAGGTGCTGATTGTGCGAGCAAGTGTTTTGAACCTTTATGTTCGATATTGTCCCTATTAGTGGGAATCATGGTTGGATAGATACGTGAGGAGTATGATAGTATTGCGAGATGTATCTATATGAGTTGGAAGTGACGAGGAAGGTCTACTGGATGATAGATGAACTATTGAGTGTATGATTTCCATTGTGATAGGATGTGTAGCCCCAAGTTATAGGTGCGTGAAGAATCTTTTTATGTCTCCTATTTGGAGTGAAGTAAATTTCATGTTACAGTATGAGTTTAGACTCAGGAAGATTAAGTGATTGTGTAATGTGTATGGCAGTGGAAGGTATACAAAAAATATTAACTAAAGGTAAAACTAGTGGGTAATTGGCTTATGAGGGGAATCTATTTGTCATACTAGTTAGATAAGTCTGGGAGCTGAGATCGCTTCTGTAAATGTATTATGACGAAATCGTTGAGTCAAGGAGACCACCTTGATGGTCGAAAATATTAAAGAAAGAATATGTTCTTACTCGGTTGAATAGCCCAATAATGGAGGATTGAAAGGTATTTTCTATGTGTTATGATTCAAATAGGTGCAACGCATGTCCATATATCAATTTTGATAATATAATACATGTAATATTGAAATTAATGTTGTTGATATACATTGTGATGCTTTGTCAAGTTGTGGACGTGTTGTTAGGATGGTTTTGGTGATTCTCTGGCAGGTGGATAGGCCCAATTACAAAGGAAACTCTGCCGAAATTTTTGAAAAATTTGGGACTTAGTAAAAAAAAAATTGTCGCCTAAAGAGTGGGCTTAACTGTTGTGTGAGTGAATGCAAAAATTGTAGAAGAGTTAAAATTTCTGATGATTCATGTTTCCACAAGCTTATGAAGGAGTGAGCTTAATCTCACCATGGTATTACGGCAGCAATAGAGTATATGTGTTGTGATCTATGGCTTCGAGCCAAGTTGGGGAGCTTGCTATTGGTTAGCGGATTGTACGGTTATGTACTATGTTAGTCTGATTTGATGCATGCTGGTGAATCAGTTCTGGTTGTGGAAATTAGGCCGAGAATGTCAGGAGTGAAGGAATTTTTTTGACAAGATGTCATGAGCTCGGATGAGCAGGAGATAAGTTTCGATGTTTACGGTAAATTGGAATTGTCTTCAGCATCACCTAAGATCGGTGTTTTGTAAAAAGGGTTTTGCGTCCCGGTTAATGACTTTTGATCGCTCTTCAGCGTTAGTGCGATCGATGGTTTGGAGGTACGCTCCAGATATTGTTGTGGTAGGTTGTGGGAGTGTGTCCCACAGGAAGATTATATAAGTGTGGCATGTGATCACTTGATTGATTAAAGATGTAAACCAAGTATGAAGTTTGTGATGGTGTCGTTAAATTAAAGATTCATGCCTGGAGGGCACTTGGCATATTTTGTTGTGAACTGGGGAGGATTACCCCGATTGTGATGGTTGTTCTTGTGTGTTATGAGAAAAATGGGAGTTATTATGGACCTTTGAAAGGTTATCAGACTAGTTTAGTATGATCAGAATCGGCTTGAAGTCGATGGATAGATTAAATATGAATAATGGCTCTATATCAGGCCAGATGTGTGCATTTTAGTTACGCGGCCCTCATGGAGGAGTAGTTAGGTTGATGTTTCATTGTCAGATATTTTGCGTAGTGATACATTGCGCCGTGTGAGTTGTGAGACGACTTGAGAAATTGCTATGTGTTGAGAATCTGTGTAGGAATGACGTTATATGAGCATCTTGGCTTTTGAAATTCAGATTGTACATCGCACCTCAGTTGTGCTTGAGTTTTGTAGCTTATAACGCTATATGTCCCTCAGAGATATTATTATGCACTTAGCATGCTTACGACCGATACTCGGTATTTTGTTGTAATGAGCAAATTTGGCTCGATGTGCATCTCCTTATGTGAGATCTATGTGTGGATCGGGTGGCACGCCACCATGGGTATGTTATCTGGATCGGGTTGCACGCCGCAACAGTGTGATGTTAAGTATAGTTTTCTATATGCTATTTTGTATGCCTTGCTTCCTGTTTTCTAAGGAAAGTCTGTATTAGTGTGTGAGATTGGTAATTCCTTCTAGAGTTTGTTTTCCTTTTGTACCGCGTTCAAATTGGTAGCTTATTGGCATATTGAGGCATCATATGCGACTTTTGATTATGTCTGGGGTGGCTTATTGCCTGAGCAGTTCGTACTGGGTGAGACGAGATCATTGAATTTGAGATTAGTGCAATCTGAGTATATGAAGTAAATTAAGGAGCTAAGACCATGATTTTGCTCAAAATGAGGTGATAGTTCTTGCCAAGAGTATAGAACCAACGAATCGTTGTCTCGACAGTGGTCATGAATTTATGCATACCTCATCCGTCATGTCAATATTGTAAGAGTTAGAACAATACCTATGTACATCATGCAGAACATGAGATGTGTAGCGATTTTCTTCTAGGTGATTAGAGAAAAGAAAAAGCTTCAGATGATTAGGGCGAATGATCTTCGGATGATTGGGGAAATAGTATTGCTAATTGAAAGTGACTTGACGAGAGTATATGTCTCATAAAAAGTTAATGTTATTAAACTATTGATATTACGGTAGTATTGCGGCATGTTCTTGTTGGGTCCGCTGATGGTACTGATGAGCTTGAGGTACGACTCTTTCGTTTGAGTCATTTTTCATGACTTGAGTATGTTCAGGCCGTTTCTTATTGGTGCGCGTATTATGAAAGTTGTGGCTTAGGCCTGTATTGAGGTGTCATATCACCAGAGTGGTGTGTTGGATTCGAGGTGATCATTGGGGTCATTGATGAATACGAACAGATTTAATTTCAGCATGTTTGATGGGTAAATATCGAGGTTCGGTTTTAAAAAAAAAAGTATTACTATAATTGCTAGAGGAGAAATGGCTTCATGAATGGTTGATCTGAGCAATGGCTATGATTTATTGCGTGTTTCAATTATCACTAGCAGTATATGAGAGTGTTGGAATGAGACATTGGCTAATAAGAGATTTCTATCGGAATTTGGTTGTTGTGGGCAGCTGCTTTGAATGGAAGTTATTGCTGCATTTGTTTGAGTTATTGGTATATCATACAATTGCACCTAAGGTTGAATTAGGCTTAAATTGGCAAAGTTAGTATTTTGGCGAATTCCGGTTGATAGGTGAGATTTTGATCTGGTGTCGGAATGAAATTCCGAGAGTTGCTGTAGCTTCATTGTGTCATTTGGGATATGTGTACAAAATTTCAGGTCATTCGGACATCGTTTGGTCGGGTTTTTTATCGAATGTGTGTTTTAGAAATTTTAAAAGAACTTAGGCTTGAATTCGATATAATTTGATGATTTTGGCATTAGTTGAGGTGTTTTGACGATTGGAGCAAGTTTGGATAATATTTTAAGACATGTTGGTGCTTTTAGTTGAGGTCTCGGGGGCCTCGGGTGTATTTCGGAAGGTTAACGGATCGATTTAGGCACGAAAAAAATAAAGCTGCTGCATTTTTTTTACAGCACTGTGAACAGTAGTTATGAACAGTGTCCCGTAACAGTATCCGTGAACAGTACCATAATAGTATCCGTGAACAGTAACACTGGTGAACAGTAACATGGGGAGAACAGTAATTCCGAAAAATTCTAGGCTGAATGTTTACATTTCATTCGCGAAAAACACCCCATTTCTCCATCATTTTTAGTCATTTTGAGAGCTTTTGGACGGGGATTGAAGGGAGTTTCAACTAAGATCGATTGGATGTAAGTTTTATGAGTTAAATACATGATTTTATTGAAGAATCATCCTAGAAATCCATGAAAACATAGCCAAATTATAAGAAATTAGGGCTTGAGATTGAAATTCTAAATTTGGGATTTGAGGGGTCAAATGGACTCCGATTCTTTTGAATTTGTATGTATAGACTCGTGGCGAGATAAGGAACATTTTGAGGTAAAAATTGCTGGATTTCAAGACATGGGCCCGGGGCTCGGGTTTTGCAAATTTCGTGATTTTTGATATTTTTCGAGTCTTTTCGATTGGGTTATATTCCCTTAGCCTATTGTGATGTATTCGTTGTGGTTTTGGCCAGATTCGACGCGCGAGGAGGTCGATACGAAAGGAAAGGGCATCGCGGAGTACTGTTTGGCCGGCTAGAGGTGAGTAATAGATGTAAATGCTGTTCTGATGGTTTGAAACCCCGGAATTTTACATCGTAACGCTATATTGAGGCGTGACACGCACTCCATGACGAGTGCGGGGTCGGTCACTATTGGGATAGTGACTTGGTCCATCTCGCGTGATATTTATACTATACTGGTGATTGTACACATACTTTATTGATATTTACGGGGTTGGATGCCATGTTTGGGACCTTATGCCGACTTGTAAAATCCTTCGGGGATTGATATTACTGCTTTAGCATGATTTGCATATCATTTGGTTTCAGTCCAAGGTTTTCAATACTGTTTTGCAAACTCAGCCATATTTCTAAGTTTTGAAAACTCAAATGATATTTTAAATGTTATTTCGGGCTGAGAACTACTGTTTTTATAAATGCCCATGGGGCTTATGATGTTTTCTGGACTGATTATGGGTGGCTCGGGCTGCGCACCGCAGCAGTGACTTAAAACAGTGGTAACAATGGCAATGTGTGGTGTGACTTGAAACATTATGGGTGGCTCGGGCTGTGCGCCGCAACAGGAACTTTAAACAATGGTAACAATGGCACTATATGATGTAAATGGGTCAGGTAACAATGACTGACCAGGATTTGATTGATGCCACGAGATGGCTTAATATTGTGCTTGGGATATAGGATCCCCTCCGGAGTCTGTACACACCCCCAGTGAGCGTCGTCGACGACTAATAAATATGGATGGCTCGGGCTGCACGCCGCAGTGGGTACCAGAGGGTACCGTCATATGCATTGCATTGCACTCATGCATTTATTCTTTATCTGCATTATCTGTCATAATAATTATGTGCTCTTATTTCATTGACTGGTTACTTTATACTGTTCTGAGCCTGAGGGGCTGATACTGTTCTGAGATACTGAGCCCGAGGGGCAGATTTCTACTTAATATTTTGATACTGAGCCCGAGGGGCAGATTTCTAATTATTATTTTGATACTGAGCCCGAGGGGCAGATTTCTACTTATTATTTTGATACTGAGCCCGAGGGGCAGATTTCTAATTATTATTTTGATACTGAGCCCGAGGGGCAGATTTCTACTTATTATTTTGATACTGAGCTCGAGGGGCAGATTTCTAGTTATTATTTTGATACTGAGCCTGAGGGGCAGATTTCTACTCGTTGTTTTGATATTGAGCCCGAGGGGCAGATTTCTACTCATCATTTTACTGCCAAATTACCTGTTTTACTATTTAACAGAAATTTCACATGATGTTTCACTGAATTGTTATTTTAATTGATTTCACTGCTTCTGTATAGAATGTTGTGTGCCTTAACGTGTTTTCTTACCTTCAGTCATTATTTATATTTATTACTCACTGAGTTAGAGTACTCACATTACTCCCTCCACCATGTGTGCAGGTACAGGTATTCTTGAGGCGTAGAGCGAGTTTTCTGTTGTTCAGTTTTCATCGGAGTTATTAAGGTAGCTGCATGGCGTTCGCAGACCCGTTTTCTCCCTTATATTTTGTTATTTATGATTTCTTCAGACTTTGTTCCTAATTCCATACTTTGTATAATTTTAGTAAACTGTGTAGTAGCTCATGACTTGTGACACCCCGGTTAGGGCTGTGTTGGGTTTGATTTCCGCATTTTTATCTGTACTTCCGCTATTTGGTATTATTAAACCATGTTGCACTATAGTTTTGTTAAATAATCATTTTAAAAAGATAAATTGGGTTGACTGACTGACCTTGTCTTCACGAGAGGCGTCATCATGACCAGGTTCGGGATTTGGGTCGTGACACTAAATTTAAATCAGATTTATTTATATTTCAAATAATATTTAAAATTTTAATATTATTGTTAAACATTAGAACTGGGTCCCAGATTAGCGACCAAAGTTGGTCTCGATTTTACTAAGCGACCAACTTTGGTCGCTAAATTTGAATTATATTTATTTATATTTTATAATTTTTTAAATAATATTATAATTATTAAAATTTTATAATTGGGTCCCAAATTAGCGACCAAAGTTGGTCTCTATCTGTTTACTCTTTATTTAGCGACCAACTTTGGTCATTAATTTTAAATTTTATTTATTTATATTTTATAATTTTTTTAAATAATATTATAATTATTAAAATTTTATAAGTGGGTCCCCTTTAGCGACCAACGTTGGTCGCTAATCTGAGTATTTCTTTGATCAAGCAAGTCTGACCAGTCCGGTCAATAGTTTGACGAAATTTTCGACCAAGTAGCGACCAACCTTGGTCGCTAATGTATTTAAAATTATTATTTTATTATTTTCACCAGTTTAGCGACCAACTTTGGCCGCTTTTCTTGTCAAACCAACTTTGGTCGCTAAATTTTGGTCGCTTTTTATAGGAATTCTAGTAGTGATAGTAGGAATATTTTAAAACGGAAGATATTATGAAATATAGCTCAAATAATCTGATACCAATTTGTCACGACCCCAAACCGGCCCGGTCGTGATGGCGCCTCTCGTGAAGACAAGGCCAGCCGACACAACACTCACCTTAACCCTTTAAGCATTAAGAGTCATTTTTAAGTCTTTAAATTAAACAATATTTCATAATAAAATCCTGGAATAACAGTGCGGAATAAAATACCAGCCCGACATCGGGGTATCACTAGTCATGAGCATCTATCAAGGTCTGAATACAACAAAAGTCTAAAAATGTACTAAATATAGTAACAACAATGAGGGGAAGGAAGCGGTGCTGCGAACGTCATGCAACCACCTTGCTAACTCTGATAACTCCGCGACAGAGCTATCAACACCCGCTACCGAATTTCAATATACCTGAATCTGCACACGAGGTGCAGGGAGTAATGTGAGTACTCCAACACAGTAAGTAATAAGAGTAAATAAAGGTTGAGCAGTAGGAAACAATGAATCTACATTTACGTTGGGTTCAATAAACACAACATGCTTTCAAATCATAATACGAGTCAATCTTCCTTTTTAAAATTCAGCTTTTAGTAAAAATCATCTTTGAAATACCTTCCAACAGTTTCAGTAGGGGTTCAATACCATTTAAAATAATAATAGAGATTAAAGTCATAATAGGCCCCTCGGGCAAAACATAGTTCGTAAAACAGCCCCTCGGGCAAAACAGTAATCACAAACACTTCATAACTTGAAAATCTCAGTGGAAATAACCAATGTCAAATCAGTGATTAATTTCTGAACATCTCATAAACCCCAGTTTAAATAAAAGTTGTTTTAAAACATTTGTGCAACTTTCCGACAGAGGCTCAATATAAAGATGAGTGAAAACAGTCAATAAATCAACATATTCGATAGAAACTCATTTTAAGAGGAGTGAAATCAATAAGTCCATAAACAGGCCTCTCAGGCAAAACACCACTCATATGCATGTATATATCTATCGCCCCTCAGGATAGCCTCTCTGTCACGCGTGACTCAACTCTTACCAATCAATACTCGCACTCAGCATTCACGCTCAATTGGTACCATATAGTAACCGCTGCGGTGTCACGACCCCAACCCCGGTCATGATGGCGCCCAACATATTGCTAGGTAAGCCCGACCATTCAACAACATTATCCCAAATTTTTATTCAGATTATAGATAAATATCACACCGAATTTACTAAGTCATTTCATTCAAGTGTATAATCAATAATAAAATTTGCGGAAGTTCAATTAAAATACCACACCATAGCCCAACAGAATCCGGTGTCACGAATATGGGCCTCTAATACGAAATATCCACCTATTACAAGTTTGTCTAGGAAAAATACGGAATAAAAGATAGTGATAGAGGGGAGAGATCAAGGCTGCGAATGCCATGCAGCTACCTCAATACTCCCGGATACTGCTGTTCAGCTAAACAAATCCTCACTCAGCCTGTGGTGTACCTGGATCTGCACGCAAGGTGCAGGGAGTAATGTGAGTACTCCGACCCAGTGAGTAATAAACATAAATAAAGGCTGAGAATAAGAAATCATGGAAAAATACAAAGTAAACTATAACTGGCAGTTTAGAACAACAAATAGTGAAGCAACAAGTCAATTAAGTCAGAGTACCAAATACTGAGACATGTATAACAGATAAAAACAAATGCATGAGTGCAATGCAATGCATATGATGGTACACTCTAGTACCCACTGCGGGGTGCAGCCCGAGCCATCCATTTATTTATCGTCGACGGTGCTCACTGGGGGTGTGTGCAGACTCCGGAGGGGCTACTACAACCCAAGCGCAATATCAAGCCATCTCGTGGCATCAAATCTAGGCCCTCGGCCTCATATCAATCTCAGTATAATCACCCAGGCTCTCGGCCTCAATATCAATGTAATCAACCAGGTTGTCGGCCTCAATATCAGTGTAATCAACCAGGCTGTCGGCCTCAATATCAATATAACACTGCTACGGCGCGCAGCCCAATCCATAAATCATCATAAGCCCATTGGGCATTTGTAAAATAGTAGTTCTCAGCCCGAAATATCATTTAAGTTTTCAAATCTTAGAAAGATGGCTGAGTTTGCAAAATAGTATTTAAAACCTTGGACTGATACCAATTTGTCACGACCCCAAAACCGGTCATGATGGCACCCAACACACTGCTAGGCAAGCCCGACCATTCAACAACATTATCCCAAATTCTTATTCAGATTATAGATAAATATCACAGAGAATTTACTAAGTCATTACTTTCAAGTCTATAAATAATAATAAAATCTGCGGAAGTTCAATTAAAATACCACACCATAGCCCAATAGAATCCGGTGTCACGAATATGAGCCTCTAATACAGAATATCCACCTATTACAAGTCTGTCTAGGAAAAATACGGAATAAAAGATAGAGATAGATGGGAGAGATCAAGGCTGCGAACGCCATGCAGCTACCTCGATACTCCCGAATACTGCTGCTCAGCTAAACAAATCCTCACTCAGCCTGTAGTGTACCTGGATCTGCACACAAGGTGCAGGGAGTAATGTGAGTACTCCGACCCAGTGAATAATAAACATAAATAAAGGCTGAGAATAAGAAATCATGGAAAATACAAAGTAAGCTATAACTGAAAGTTTAGAACAACAAATAGTGAAGCAACAAGTCAATTAAGTCAGAGTACCAAATACTGAGACAGGTATAACAGATAAAAACAAATGCATGAGTGCAATGCAATTCATATGATGGTACACTCTAGTACCCACTGCAGCGTGCAGCCCGAGCCATCCATTTATTTATCGTCGACGGCGCTCACTGGGGGTGTGTGCAGACTCCGGAGGGGCTCCTACAGCCCAAGCGCAATATCAAGTCATTTTGTGGCATCAAATCTAGGCCCTCGGCCTCATATCAATCTCAGTATAATCACCCAGGCTCTCGGCCTCAATATCAATGTAATCAACCAGGTTCTCGACCTCAATATCAATATAACACTGTTGCGGCGCGCAACCCGATCCATGCTCAGTCCAGAAATCATCATAATCCCCTTGGACATTTGTAAAACAGTAGTTCTCAGCCCGAAATATCATTTAAGTTTTCAAATCTTAGAAAGATGGCTGAGTTTGCAAAACAGTATTTAAAACCTTGGACTGAGGTCAAATGATAAGCAAAATATGCGAAAGCAGTGATATCAATCCATGAAGGATTAAAATAATTGGCAAGAAGCCTACAATTGGAAACATGACTGAGGATATAAATTCTTTAACAAAATAAGTGAGGAAAACCAGTCAAAAATCCCCTAAGGATTTTACAGGTCGGCACAAGGCCCCAAGCATGGCAACAAGCCCAATTCACAATAATAAAGTATACGTCTCAATCAAAAATGTAGTAAAATATCTCTCGGGACGGACCAAGTCACAATCCCCAATGGTGATCTACCCCACGCCCGTTATCCGGCGTGCAAGTCACCTCAATATAGCGTTACGATGTGAAATTCCGGGGTTTCAAACCCTCAGGACATCATTTACATCAATTACCCACCTCGATCCGGTCCAAAATCTAGCCCG
The DNA here is from genome assembly GCF_000715075.1 of Nicotiana tabacum. NCBI lineage: Eukaryota > Viridiplantae > Streptophyta > Magnoliopsida > Solanales > Solanaceae > Nicotiana > Nicotiana tabacum. The sequence goes on along the minus strand of NC_134087.1, from coordinate 26,166,875 downwards.
CGATGCCTCGCCCGTACGAATCGACCTTCGGATGCTCCAAATCTAGCTACAATCAGTACATAATCATTAAAATATGCTAAGGGAGCGAAGCCCACTCGAAAATATCCAATTTAACATCAAAATCCCGAAATTGCTCAAACCTGGCCCCCGGGCCCACGCTTCGGAATTCGACGAAACTCACAAAATCCGACAACCCATTCAACCACGAGTCCAACCATACCAAAATTACTAAATTCCGATAACAATTCGGCCTCCAAATCTAGAATTTTCATTTTTGAAAAGTTTACAAATTTTATCCAATTTCTTCCATTTGATTCACTAATTCTTGATGAAAATAACCATGAAATCATTAAATATAATCACTTTTGGATATATAACACTTACCCCAATCCATATGGTGAAAATCGCTTCGAAAATCGCTTCAATCCGAGCTTCATAGCTCCAAAAATGAGAAAACTCTTGGACTGCCCGAATCATACACTGTCCAGAAATTTTCGCGGTACTGTTCACGCATTTTATTGTTCATGGATACTGTATACGGGGTATTGTTCATATATACTGCACATGGTACTGTACATGCATACTGTTCATGTTTATTGTACATGGTACTGTACACAGATATTGTTCACGCAGGTGCGATTACTGTTCACACGTGCGAAAAATGCAGAAACTGCCCAGAAAATTGCAGCAGCTTTTCGTTTCACTAAAAAGGCTCTAACTCCATCATACGAACTCGGAATTCGATGATTCTTGTTACTATGAGTCACAAATAATAATACGAACATAGCCCTATAGTCGAAACTCAATTCGGAGCTCATTTGCTCAGTTCAATACCCATTTCGCTCGTTAAACAATTAACTCATGTTTCGTGTCAAAAACCCAATCGCGACTTGATGAAATTAGACCAAACTTTCCATATCACTCCTATAATTCATTATTTAAATTCTGGAAATCTCGAAATAAAATTTCCATCTCTAAAACTAAAAATGGACCTTTGGATCATTACATGCTTATGCTCAAATGACAAAAATCTTCCAAAAACTCTTCCAAAACTTATCCGAGCCTCATGGGACCCCGACCAAACATGCCAACATAATTCATAACATTATTCAAACATCTTCCAATCATCAAAACACCTCAAACAACATCAAATTACCCAAAACTCATCGAATTCAAGCCTAATTTTCTAGAAACTTCCGAAATGCACTTTCGATCAAAAACCCGACCAAACCACGTCCGAATGACCTGAAATTTTGCACACATATCCCAAATCACCTAACGAAGCTACAGAAACCCTCGAAATTCCATTCCAACTCTCGGATCAAAATCTCACCTATCAACCGGAATTCGCCAAAATACTAACTTCGCCAATTCACGCCTAATTCTACACCGGACCTCCAAAATTACTTCCGATCACACTCCTAAGTCACAAATCATCCCCCGAAGCTAACCGAATAATCGGGATTCAAATCCGAGCCCTCTAACACATAAGTTAATGTCTGGTTGACTTTTCCAAAACAAACCTTCCTTAAAGAGACTAAGTGTTTCATTTTCTACTAAAACCAATCCAAATCAACTCGTTCACACCCAACACTGATAATGAAGCATAAAGAAATAGGAAATGGGGAAAACGGGGTGGTAACTCATGAGACGACGGGTCGGATCGTCACACAAATGATATGCAAAATATGCGAAAGTAGTGATATCAATCCCTGAAGGATTCAAATAATTGGCAAGAAGCCCAAATGTAACAATTAAATCCAAGTAAGGATGATTCTCAATTTAGTTCAAGTAGAAAATATGGTAAAACCATCTCTCGGGACGGACCAAGTCACAATCTCCAACGGTGCTCTACCCCACGCCTGTTATCCGGCATGCAAGTCACCTCAATATAGCGTTATGATGTGAAATTCTGGGGTTTCAAACCCTTAGGACATCATTTACATCAATTACTCACCTCAAGACGGTGAAAGTCTAGCTTACTATGCCCTTGCCTCTCAAATTACCCTCCTCGTGCGACGAATCTGCCCAAAATCACAACAAATATGTCGCATTATGCTAAAGAGACAATACCCAATCGAAAGCAATCGAAAAATATCAAAATTCACGAATTTGGCAAAACCCGAGCCCCGGGCCCACGTCTCAAAAAATCAGAAAATTAACATCACCGGATTCCTTGTCTCGCCACGAGTCTATACATACCAAGAACTCCCAAATCCGAGTTCAAATGACCCATCAAATCCTAATTGTTTGGTTTCAAAATTCAAGCCCTAGTTCTTGATTTGTAGGCTTATATTTCATGAATCTCTAGATGGAATTCACAATAAAAACGAGTTCTAAGTCCAAGAAACTTACCTCAAGTCGTTCCCCCTTGAATCCCTCTTTAATCTCCACCAAGAAGCTCTCAAAATGATCAACCATGGAGGAAAAATGACCCAAAATCGCGGATGAAGTGTTTTATAAACTCACTGCCCAGAATTTTTCGGAAGTACTGTTCACCCGCGCTGTTACTGTTCACGCGGGTGGGCACTGTTCACCCGCGTGGTTACTGTTCACGCTGCTAAAAAAAATACAGCAGCAGCCAAAGAAATTGCAGCACATTTTGTTTTTACTAAAATGACTCTAACTCTATCATACGAACTCGAAATTTGATGATTCTTGTTCCTATGAGTCACAAATAATGATACGAACATAGTACTTCAATTGAAACTCAATTCGGAGCTCGTTTTCTCAGTACGATATCCATTTCGCTCGTTAAACAATTAACTCATGTTTCATGTCAAAAACCCAATCGCGACTTGATGAAATTAGACCAAACTTTCCAGATCACTCCTATAATTCATTATTTAAATTCTGGAAATCTCGAAATAAAATTTCGATCTCTAGAACTAAAAATGGACCTTTGGATCATTACATGCTTATGCTCAAACGACAAAAATCTTCCAAAAACTCTTCCAAAACTTATCCGAGCCTCATGGGACCCCGACCAAACATGCCAACATAATTCATAACATTATTCAAACCTTTTCCAATCATCAAAACACCTCAAACAACATCAAATTACCCAAAACTCATCGAATTCAAGCCTAATTTTCTAGAAACTTCCGAAATACACTTTCGATCAAAAACCCGACCAAACCACGTCCGAATGACCTGAAATTTTGCACACATATCCCAAATCACCTAACGAAGCTACATAAACCCTCGGAATTCCATTCTGACTCTCGGATCAAAATCTTACCTATCAACCGGAATTCGCCAAAATACTAACTTCGCCAATTCAAGCCTAATTCTACACCAGACCTCCAAAATTACTTCCGATCACACTCCTAAGTCACAAATCATCCCCCGAAGCTAACCAAATCACCGGGATTCAAATCCGAGCCCTCTAACACATAAGTCAACGTCCAGTTGACTTTTCCAAAACAAACCTTCCTTAAAGAGACTAAGTGTCTCATTTCCTACTAAAACCAACCCAAATCAACTCGTTCACACCCAACACTAATAATGAAGCATAAAGAAATAGGAAATGGGGAAAACGGGGCGGTAACTCATGAGACAACGGGTCGGGTCGTCACATCCTCCCCAACTTAAACAAACGCTCATCCTCGAGCGTACCCAGAGTTATCCTAGAAGCAAACCAATAGCTGAACGACTTTACCAAGAATATACCTGTGGGTGATCCCACACTACCCTATCTCGCAGAGGTCCGATATCACAACATAGCTGAAATTTCACAATCCATCTAGTCCATAAACCATAGAACCACACTGCACCTTCCGAAATCATACACAAGATTAGAACTTTACATCCATACTCAGAATAAGCCCAAACCAACTGTAATAACCCATACCTGCAACATCAGGTGCAATTATCTTATATACCACATAACTCAAACACTCGAAACGATAATTTCTATTTACAGTAGTTGCACATAATAATCGAATATCGATAGGAAACCTCTTAACAACTAAAGCCTCATTCCAACACTTTCACATACTGCCAATGATAAAGGAAACACACAATAAATCATAACCATTTCCTATGTCAACCATTCATGAAGTCATTTCTCTCCTGGTAATTACCATAGCAAATTTTGAACCGAACCTCAATATTTACCCATCACACATACTGAAATCGAATCCGTTCGCATTCATTAATGATTTCAACGATCTCTTCTGACCAAACACACTACTCAGGTGACAGACACATCAATACATGCCTAAGCCACAACTTGCATAATACGTGCACCAATAAGAAACGGTCCGAACATACTCAATTCATGAAAATGACTCAACTAAGATAGTTGTACCTCAAACTCACCAGTACTGCCACAACACAAGGCTGAGACTCTGTCTCACATCATAGAAACAGGACACACAAATTTGACCCGCAATGTCATGTTTCCACACAGCTTTGTTGCAACGCGCGTTCCTATCCAAATACTACTCCACAGGAAATACCTCAAGTCACTATGCTTGAAATCAACAACCATGCTCAATTGATGTCTGGAGCCAAAGCAAATCCTTACACCCATGGTGAAACAAATAACACACACCACGCAAACATGATAGAACATAACCGGTACGTTATTCACCGAACAACACCCAATTACTCATCCCACTCGACTTCCACTACTACAACTCCTATCGGAGCCAGACGATTCGGTGCCCGGCACCAATTAATACCGAAATCAACAACCTCGGCCGGCGACATGCCTAGCCATATGAAACTCATCTGGAAAGTCCCCCAACACCGGAACTGAATTAATGATAGCAACCTTTGCACTAACATCCATCACGAATGCCCAATTAAGAAAGCAATCCTTCCCAACCGTCCGCTGGTCCTTTGAAATATAAACCACTCTGCTAGAACATAATCCAGTGCACTTCATCACTCAACCCGTGGCATTTTTGGTATTACCCGTAGTGCAATAGTTCAGAATCACTCAACACTAAGACAACCAGCCTGAATTCCGACATCACATCCAAAATCTGACATACCAGCAAACAAAGATCCACTCGAGCCTCCAAATCCCGATTGCTGCTAAACGGTTCCGAATACACACGATCCACCACCACAACCTAGCCTGTACATGAGAACTCCTAGTCTCCAACTCCATATGGCACACAAATCATCATACCTGATTCCTGTTTCCATTGTACGAATACATGCACACCTTTGATACCCAATCATTCCACGATAAATACTCTAAATTTCCCTGTGCTACCAAGCAAACCCAAATACCACCAGTGGACCCACCAAGAACATGCCGCAATACTACCAAAATATCATCAGTTTAATCACATTACCTTTTTTGAGACATATACTCTCATCAAATCACTTCCAATTAGCAATACCATTTCTTTAATCATCTGAAGATCATTCACCCTAATCATCTGAAGCTCATTTCTCTAATCACCTAAAGCTGCCCGTACCGCCTAAGAATGTTATGAATTTCCATTCAGAACTGAACTATAACCTTACACACGCAAATCTCAACCCTTCACAACATATCGCATATACCATACCATCCTAAGGTAACATGAGGACTTCACCTCCTTTCCGAACCATGAACGTTTACGTACTCAACTAGTCAAGAACTTCCATTGATCCCATCTAGAAGAAAAATCATTACACATCCCATGCTCTGCATGACATATATAGGTCTTGTTCAAATTCTTACAATACCGATATGACGGATGAGATCTGTATAAATTCATAACACCGCCGAATCAACAATTCATTGGGTCTATACTTCTGGCAAGAACTATCACCTCATTCTGAACCAAACAACGGTCTTAACCCTTTAATTTACTTCATATACTTAGATTGCACTGATCTCGAATTCAATGATCTCGTCTCACCCATTACGAACTGCTCAGGCAATAAGCCACCCCAGATATAATCAAAAGTCGCATATGATGCCCCAATATGCCAACATGCTACCAATTCGAACGCGATACAAAAAAAGAAAACGAACTCTGGAAGGAATTACCAATCCCAAGCACTAATACGGACTTTCCTTAGAAAACAGGAAGCAAGGCATACAAAATAACATATAGAAAACTATACTAAACATCACACTGTTGCAAACTTCATACTTGGTTTACATCTTTAATCAATCAAGTGATCACATGCCACACTTATATAATCTTCCCGTGGGACACACTCCCATAACCTACCATAACAATATCTGGAGCGTACATCCAAACCACCGGTCGCACTAACGCTAAAGAGCGATCAAGAATTATTAACCAGGACGCAAAACCCTTTTTACAAAACACCGATCTTAGGTGACGCTGAAGACAATACCAACTTACCGTAAACATCGAAACTTATCTCCTGCTCATCCGAGCTCATGACATCTTGTCAAAAAATTTCCTTCACTCGTGCCATTCTCGGCCTAATTTCCACAACCAGAACTGATTCACCAGCATGCATCAAATCGGAACTAACATAGTACATAACCGCACAATCCGCTAATCAATAGCAAGCTCCCCAACTTGGCTCGAAGCCATAGATCACAACATACTATACTCATAATGCATATACTCCATTGTTGCCTCAATACCATAGTGAGATTAAACTCGATCCTTCATAAGCTTGTGGAAACACAAATCATTTAGAATTTTTAACTCTTATGCAAATCTCGCATTCACTCACACAACAGTTAAGCCCACTCTCTAGGCGATCCAATTTAGATTTCAACACATTTTATTCACTTGCAATTGAGGTCTTTTAATAGATAACATAAGGATAACACAACTTTAGAACACCCCGCAGGAGATGACCCACCTGCTTTGCCCCCAACTAACATTTCTGCATACATTCCACTGCCATAAGCATTACGTAGTCACTTGATCATCCTGAGTCTGTACTCATACCGCAACATTCACTCCCAACTAGGAGACATGAAAAGATTCTTCACACGCCCATAACTCGGGCTATAACTTGAATCACGATGGAATTCAAGCATCTATTAGTTCTTCCATCATTCACCAGACCTTTCTCGTCGCTTCCAAATCATATAGATACGCCTCGCAGTACTAACATACTCATCACATAGCCACAACCATCATTTCCACTAACAGGGACACTACCGAATATATAAGTTCAAAAATACTTGTTCACACAATCAGCACCTCAGCGCTCCCGCCATAGGCAAAGATCCAACCTCAAGTCCTCTAGACTGGCCCACCATAAACTCACAGAGATAACACCTCGCCCCTTGATCGGGGAATCACAAGCCATCGAGGCACATCTGATACTGAGCGCCCATGCGCGCATACGAATGTGTGGAAGGAATTTCAAAAGTTTCTTTTCAAGATGAATCAAGGACGCATGATAAGAATTCAAGAATGTGAAGTTTTCCTAAAGGTTCTGCAGTCTCTCGAGGATAAATACAGACGTCTCCATATCGATTCGCGAGACTCTACTAAACCGGCTCATAACTCGCGAGACCAATTAACCTAGTCTCTGATACCAACTTATCACGACCCCAACCCCGGTCAGGATGGCGCCTAACACACTGCTAGGCAAGCCCGACCATTCAACAACATTATCCCAAATTCTTATTCAGATTATAGATAAATATCACAGAGAATTTTCTAAGTCATTTCATTCAAGTGTATAATTAATAATAAAATCAGCCGAAGTTTAATTAAAATGCCACACCATAGCCCAACAGAATCCGGTGTCACGAATATGAGCCTCCAATACAGAATATCCACCTATTACAAGTTTGTCTAGGAAAAATACGGAATAAAAGATAGAGATAGAAGGGAGAGATCAAGGCTGCGAATGCCATACAGCTACCTCAATAATCCCGGATACTGCTGTTCAGCTAAACAAATCCTCACTCAGCTTGTGGTGTACCTAGATCTGCACGCAAGGTGCAGGGAGTAATGTGAGTACTCCGACCCAGTGAGTAATAAACATAAATAAAGGCTGAAAATAAGAAATCATAGAAAAATACAAAGTAAACTATAACTGGCAGTTTAGAACAACAAATAGTGAAGAAACAAGTTAATTAAGTCAGAGTACCAAATACTAAGACAGGTATAACAGATAAAAACAAATGCATGAGTGCAATGCAATGCATATGATGCTACACTCTAGTACCCACTGCGGCGTGAAGCCCGAGCCATCCATTTATTTATCGTCGACGGCGCTCACTGGGGTGTGTGCAGACTTCGGAGGGGCTCCTACAGCCCAAGCGCAATATCAAGCCATCTCGTGGCATCAAATCTAGGCCCTTAGCCTCATATCAATCTCAGTATAATCACCCAGGCTCTCTGTCTCAATATCAATGTAATCAACCAGGCTCTCGGCCTCAATATCAATGTAATCAACCAGGCTCTCGGCCTCAATATCAATATAACACTGCTGCGGCGCGCAGCCCGATCCACGCTCAGTCCAGAAATCATCATAAGCCCCTTGGGCATTTGTAAAACAGTAGTTCTCAGCCCGAAAATCATTTAAGTTTTTTCAAATCTTAGAAAAATGGTTGAGTTTGCAAAACAGTATTTAAAACCTTGGACTGAGGTCAAATGATATGCAAAATATGCGAAAGTAGTGATATCAATCGCTGAAGGATTCAAATAATTGGCAAGAAGCCTAAATATAACAATTTAATCCAAGTAAGGATGATTCTCAATTTAGTTCAAGTAGAAAACACGGTAAAAACATCTCTCGGGACGGACCAAGTCACAATCCCCAACGGTGCTCTACCCCATGCCCGTTATCCGGCGTGCAAGTCACCTCAAGATAGAGTTACGATGTGAAATTCCGGGGTTTCAAACCCTTAGGACATCATTTACATCAATTACTCACCTCAAGACGGTCAAAGTCTAGCTCGTTATGCCCTTGCCTCTCAAATTACCCTCCTCGTGCGACGAATCTGTCCAAAATCACAACGAATATGTCGCATTATGCTAAAGAGACAATACTCAATCGAAAGCAATCGAAAAATATCAAAATTCACGAATTTGACAAAACCCGAGCCCCGGGACCACGTCTCTAAAAATCAGAAAATTAACATCACCGGATTCCTTGTCTCGCCATGAGTCTATACATACCAAGAACTCCCAAATCCGAGTTCAAATGGCCCAATAAATCCTAATTGTTTGGTTTCAAAATTCAAGCCCTAGTTCTTGATTTGTAGGCTTATATTTCATGAATCTCTAGGTGGAATTCACAATAAAAACGAGTTCTAAGTCCAAGAAACTTACCTCAAGTCGTTCCCCCTTGAATCCCTCTTTAATCTCCACCAAGAAGCTCTCAAAATGATCAACCATGGAGGAAAAATGACCCAAAATCGCGGATGAAGTGTTTTATAAACTCACTGCCCAGAATTTTTCGGAAGTACAGTTCACCCGCGCTGTTACTGTTCACGCGCATGGTCACTGTTCACCCGCGCGGTTACTGTTCGCGCGCGGTTACTGTTCACGCTGCTAAAAAAATACAGTAGCAGCCAAAGAAATTGCAGCACTTTTCTTTTTACTAAAATGATTCTAACTCCATCATACAAACTCGGAATTCGATGATTCTTGTTCCTATGAGTCACAAATAATGATATGAACATAATCCTTCAATCGAAACTCAATTCGGAGCTCGTTTGATTAGTGCGATATCTATTTCGCTCGTTAAACAATTAACTCATGTTTCATGTCAAAAACCCAATCGTGACTTGATGAAATTAGACCAAACTTTCCAGATCACTCCTATAATTCATTATTTAAATTCTGGAAATCTCGAAATAAAATTTCGATCTCTAGAACTAAAAATGGACCTTTGGATCATTACATGCTTATGCTCAAACGGCAAAAATCTTCCAAAAACTCTTCCAAAACTTATCCGAACCTCATGGGACCCCGACCAAACATGCCAACATAATTCATAACATTATTTAAACCTCTTCCAATCATCAAAATACCTCAAACAACATAAAATTACCCAAAACTCATCGAATTCAAGCTTATTTTCTAAAAACTTCCGAAATACACTTTTGATCAAAAACCCGACCAAACTACGTCCGAATGACCTGAAATTTTGCACACATATCCCAAATCACCTAATAAAGCTACATAAACTCTCGGAATTCCATTATGACTCTCGGATCAAAATCTCACCTATCAACCGAAATTCGCCAAAATACTAACTTCGCCAATTCAAGCCTAATTCTACACCGGATCTCCAAAATTACTTCCGATCACACTCCTAAGTCACAAATCATCCTCCAAAGCTAACCGAATCATCGGGATTCAAATCCGAGCCCTCTAACACATAAGTCAATGACCGGTTGACTTTTCCAAAACAAACCTTCCTTAAAGAGACTAAGTGTCTCATTTCCTACTAAAACCAATCCAAATCAACTCGTTCACACCCAACACTGATAATGAAGCATAAAGAAATAGGAAATGGGGAAAATGGGGCGGTAACTCATGAGACGACGGGTCGGTTGTCACATGCGGCATGCAGCCCGATCCATATATCTCTCACAATAACGGAAATCAAAGTAACCTCTACGGTGTGCAGCCTGATCCATGCATCGCTGTGGCTCACAACCCGATCCATATAAATAGTCGACTGTGCTCACTGGGGGTGTGCAGACTCCAGAGGGGCTCCTACAGCCCAAGCGCTATATCGCTGCGGCGTGCAGCCCGATCCAACATATCGCTGCGGCGTGCAACCCGATCCATATAAGCAGCCCGATCCATATAAGTATCGTTGTAGCGTGCAACCCGATCCATAGATATATAATCCTCACAACTAGGCCATCGGCCTCTCTCAGTCATTAACCTCACCATCAGACTCTCAGTCTATCTCAGTGATCAATCTCACTATCAGACCCTCGATCTATCTCAGTAAAACAGGGAACTACCCCAAAACAATTTCCACATTTTAAGAATATAGTGATAAAGGCAGATTTGAGCAGTAAACAGGTAAAACATGACTGAGAATATGCTTTCAAACAAATAGAGTGAGGAAAGATAGTAAAAATGCCCCTAAGGGTCTCAACAAGTCGGCACAAGGCCCCCACATGGCATACAGCCCAAAAATATAATAATGTCAAACAATTAACTATCAAATACGCATTAAAATATTCGTTCGGGATGGACTAGGTCACAATCCCCAGCGGTGCTCTACCCCACGCTCGTCATCCAGCGTGCAAGTCACCTCAAAGTAACACAACGACGTATAATCCGGAGTTTCAAACCCTCAGGACAGTATTTACAATCATTACTTACCTCGATTCGGTCCAAAATCTAGCCCGCGATGCCTCGCCCGCACGAATCGACCTCCGGATGCTCCAAATCTAGCCACAATCAGTATATAATCATTAAAATATGCTAAGGGAGCGAAGCCCACTCGAAATATCCAATTTAACATCAAAATCCCGAAATTTCTCAAACCCGGCCCCCGGGTCCACGCTTCGGAATTCGACGAAACTCACAAAATCCGACAACCCATTCAACCACGAGTCCAACCATACCAAAATTACTAAATTCCGCTAACAATTCGGCCTCCAAATATTCAAATCTTATTTTCAAATCTCTAGGTCCAAATCCCCAATTTATACCTTAAAAACATGTAATCTAGTCGGATTATTCGATGATAATTCAATATTATGGAATAGAAATAATCACAAGTGACTTACCTCAAGATTTCCCATGATTTCTTGCTCAAAAATTGCCTCAAGCCGTGTTCTTTCACCAAAAAAATGTCAAAATGAGCAAAAAAATGCAACAGCTTTAATAAACCTATTTTGGTCGCTAAAAGAGCCATTCCCATCGCTAAAAGTGACTAATATGGTCGCTAAAGGTGCGCACCAGATCCTGCTGCACCAGCAATGTTTAATTTCACTAAAAAGGCTCTAACTCCATCATACGAACTCGGAATTCGATGATTCTTGTTTCTATGAGTCACAAATAATGATATGAACATAGTCCTTCAATCGAAACTCAATTCGGAACTCGTTTGCTCAGTACGATATCCATTTCGCTCGTTAAACAATTAACTCATGATTCGCGTCAAAAACTCAATCGCGACTTGATCAAATTAGACCAAACTTTCCAGATCACTCCTATAATTCATTATTGAACTTTTGGAAGTCTCGAAATCAAATTTCGATCTCTAGAACTAAAAATGGACCTTTGAATCATTACATGCTTATGCTAAAAACGGCAAAAATCTTCCAAAAACTCTTCCAAAACTTATCCTAGCCTCATGAGACCCCGACCAAACTTGCCAACATAATTCATAACATCATTAAAACCTGTTCCAATCATCAAAACACCTCAAACAACATCAAAATACCCAAAACTCATCGAATTCAAGCCTAAGTTTCCAAAAACTTCCGAAATACACTTTCGATCAAAAACCCGACCAAACGATGTCCGAATAACCTGAAATTTTGCACACACATCATAAATGACATAACGAAGCAACAACAACTCTCGGAATTCCATTCCAACCCTTCAATCAAAATCTTACCTATCAACCGGAATTCACCAAAATACTAACTTTGCCAATTCGAGCCAAATCCTTCCACGGACTTCCAAAATGCATTCCGATCGCGCTCCTAAGTCATAAATCACCTAACGGAACTAACCAAATCATAAAAATTCTGATCCGAGATCATATACAAATAAGTCAACTCTTGGTCAAACCTTTCAAATTCAAAGCTTTCATCTAAGACTGTTCTTTCAAATTCCTTCCGATTTTCCTGAAAACCAAAACCATCAATATACATCAGTCATAATACATCATACGGGGCCCGAGAACTGACGATCAAAGTACAAAAGCTCAAAACGACCGGTCGGGTCGTTACAAAAATAGACAAAAGATATAGATAGAAAGAAAGAACATTTATTTCATCAAGTGTTTCAACTTTCACGAGTATTTTTCAAGCATTTACAATATCACTTCTTGTCGTCTATTTATAGTACAATATAGAGGTATATCAAAGAATGCCATAAACATGTCAATTCATTAAGCATTTGAGATCATGGGGGAGGTTATGAAAGCATGTGAGTTACAACCATAAGTATTGGAGTAGTGGGAGTTATGGAGATAATGGAAAAGAGTAGTGGGTATTACTCCTTTATGAGTTATGGACATCCACCATTAATTTCATATTTTATAAGATATATAAATTACTCTTTCAATGTTATTTTTTTTATACACTAATTAAATATGTATTCTAAGAAATTAAAAGAACACCTAGACTTTAAAAATCGCCAGCGTTGACAGAAGAAAATTATATACAAAACCAAAATTCTTTCACCCATTTCATCTAAGTAGATAAAAGCTCAACAAAAGAATCGGTGGAACGAGCGATAAATTAGTCATTTATACTTCCTTTCTGTTGGGCCTCTAGCTTGCACCACTTCAAGCCCAAAGTAGCGTACTTAAGTTGGCTGAGATATTTATTTTATACTTAGCCTTTTGTAGCCTTTTGTACTAGTTAGCCATTATTCTTTTGTTAACATAGCATAGTGGTTATTCATTTTAGTAGTTAGCCATTCTTTACATTGTATGGATAGATTATAAATACAAGGAGGCCACAACTGTTAAAGGTTGGCCGGTTATTTTTATCATCTCTTTCCTCTATGTTTCTGCGATGAAGAACTTTCTAGAAAACCTCCAACCTCCATTAACGAACCTTAATTTCTGATCTTCTTTTACTGGTTTGACATGGTATCAGAGCAGGAATTCGTTAAATCTTGCTTATCTATGTAGAACGGTGTTACCCCTATCTGTTTTCATCCAATTTTCATCGAGATTTGTCTTCATCAGAGCTTCGTGATTTTTTGATTTTCCGGCAAAAACACTTTGTTTCCTTCGTGTTTGAGTTCATTTTACGGTAGATCGTACTGAATTTCTGTAGTATGGCCGCTGGAATCTCTATTTTGTTCAAGCTAATTCGATTTTTCGGAGCTAGGGTTTCCTCCATTTTCATTGGTTCGCTGAAGTTGTTCTGCTATATCAAGGCCTTACTTCTTCACATTGCAAAGAAGGCTGGTATTTGTATCTCTCTTTTGCATGTGTTGGATTTGATTTCAGTCTACGGTATTTGTTGGTGATTTAGTTGTTCTAACCATGACTGGTTCTACTTCCTCTTCTGCGTATACTCCTGACCCTACATCCCCTCTATTTCTTCTATCGTCTGATGTGCCTGGTGTGTCCCTAGTTCCTATACCATTTTCAGGGAGTGGATTTGGAGGTTGGAAACGTAGTATGATAGTGTCATTGTCTGCTAGGAACAAAATAGCATTTATAGATGGTTCGTTCCCTAAACCTGCTGCAACTTCCCCTGATTATAAACAATGGCACCGTTGTAATAATATGGTGATATCTTGGTTAACAAGTTCATTATCACCGGATAGAGCTGAAAGTGTTCAATACTCTGAGACAGCCAAAAGTATATGGAAACAATTAAATAATAGGTATGGTAGTGTAAATGCATGGGACTAAAGTTTTTGAACTAAAAAGGGAACTTGCCTCTACCTATCAAGGATCCCTTGATATTACTTCATATTTTACAAAACTTAAGAGAATATGGGATGAATTGGGAATAATGTGCAGTAGTCATACAAATTCTTGCAATTGTGCTGCTAAAGAGGGTTTTCAAAAGGAGAAAGAGGAGGACAAGGTCCATCAGTTCCTCATGAGATTTATGTTGGTGTGAGAAGCAATCTGTTGATGATGTAACCTCTATCATCCCTTGATAATGTCTATAACATTCTTCTTCAAGATGAAAAGCAAAGACAAGTCAACTCGCCTTCTCAATTCACCCCTAAAGCAGCCTCCTTTAATGTGAATTCCTTTAACAAAACTACTCAACCTTAGCTGAATATGCAATTCTAGGGGCATCAGAGACAGTTTACTTAAAAAGTGAACTTTGATAATCAGTCCAGGACCTCTAATCTTTTCTACAAGTATTGCAAGAAGCCTGGACACTTAATTGATAAGTGTTACAAGCTTCATGGCTTTCCTACTAACTTCAAGTTTACCAAGGGTAGAAAGGCAGCTGCTAATATGGTGACAGATTCTGAGTTCTCTGCTTTTGAGTGCACCTCTTCCAATTAGACTTCTATTGTGCCTGTTGCTGAAAATGCTTCTGTAGTGCCTGGGCTGACAAAGTAGCAATACTCTCAACTGCTCTCTCTATTGCAACAATATCATGTCTCTGATCCTGGTCCTCAACTCAATATCATGAGTTCTGCCAATTTTGTTGGTACTCTATTGCCTAAGAATGTAGTATATAGTTTCAACTCTACTTTGCTAAATCAATCTGATTCCTTAACTTGGATAGTTGACTCTGGTGCTTCTGACCATATGACTGCTAATAAAGAATATCTCATTAATATCACACTTTTACCTATTCCTTTTCTAGTGTCTCTTCCAAATGGTTATAAAATAAAAGTTACTTGCACAGGTTCCTTTGTTTTGACTGAGTCTATAATTCTTCACAATGTCCTTTATTTACCTTCCTTTAAGCACAATCTCATCTCTGTACATAAACTCACAGATCAATTTGATTGTATAGTTCGTTTACTAGACTTTCATGTCTCATACAGGGCCCTTCTCTGAAGAAGCCTCTGGATCTTGGTAACTGGACAGTGGGTTGTACAAATTTGTGTGGGAAAAGCCTTCTCAACCTCAACTTACTATGTCAAATGCCTGTAGCAGCTTGTCATCTTCATTTGTTTCTAACCATCTTCCTTGTATTGTAAATACTGTTTCTCCCTCTTGTGATGAAGCTGCTATGAATAAGATGGACATTGTTTGGCATAATAGACTTGCACATGTTCCTTTTATTAAGATGAAAAACATCTCTGAAATTTCTTCTTATATTTCTTCTACACAATTTTTTCCATGTGCTATTTGTCCCATGGCTAGACAAACTAGATTGCCATTTTCTGATAGTTCTATTCATAGTTCTAAGCCTTTCAACTTGTTCATGTTGACACTTAGGGACCATATCACACTTCTACATATTTAGGCTCCAAATATTTCCTTACCATTGTTGATGATTTCTCTAGATGCATTTGGACTCATCTAATGGGGTCCAAAAGTAATGTTTTTCCCCTCCTGAAGGCTTTTGTGTTAATGGTTCAAACTCAAT
The DNA here is from genome assembly GCF_000715075.1 of Nicotiana tabacum. Classification (NCBI taxonomy): domain Eukaryota; kingdom Viridiplantae; phylum Streptophyta; class Magnoliopsida; order Solanales; family Solanaceae; genus Nicotiana; species Nicotiana tabacum. Next base: position 26,150,740 of record NC_134087.1, on the reverse strand, counting down.
TTTATGTCACCATCCAAAGCATAAGATCTGATAATGCTCTAGAATTAGGAAATAACAATGCCGCAGTTTCCTTCTTTTCTGAAAATGGAATCATTTATCAAACTAGTTGTCCACACACACCTCGACAAAATGGTGTAGTGGAGAGGAAACGTAGAACCCTCCTAGAAGCTTCCTGGGCTTTGCTTTTCCAATCCAAAGTACCAATCAGGTTTTGGGGAGATTGCCTTCTCACATCCACATATATCATTAATAGACTCCCCTCTAGACTACTACAAAATAAATCACCTTATGAATTGTTGTTTGGCAAGACACCCAGCTATTCACACCTAAAAACTTTTGGTTGCCTCTGTTTTGCTACTGTTTCCATTTCTCAAAGAGACAAACTAAAACCTAGAGCTATTATATGTGTCTTTCTTGGCTACTCTTTTGCAAAGAAAGGTTATAAGTTATATAACCTTCGGTCAAAACAGTATTTTGTCTCTAGAGATGTCATTTTTCATGAACAACTCTTCCCTTTCTCTTCAAATTTTTCACTTCCAGTTGTGTCAAAGTCCCCATTGTCAACCACCTCATCATCATTCCCAACCTATTGGTTTGAATCTGGTATGCCTCCTGATGCTACCACTTCTTCTAGTCCTCTTTCAGTTCCTTTCCCTTCTGATGATTCATCCTTTCCTAATGCTTCTGACAACCACCATTCACCTTCTGATGCTTCACCTTCACCTTCACTTTCTCCTCACATTACTAATACTTTATTTGAATCTATTCCATCTACTTCTTCTCCTGCCATATATGACGTCCTAGATTTTAAACCTCAAAGTTCAAACTTCAGGATATCGTGTCCAAAAGTTCGAAAATTGTGTCTAGAAGTTCAAATCTTATGTCCTTAATTTTAAATTAGTAGTTCAGATCAGGACACTTATCTTGAATTTCAAATTAGCAGCTCAAAAATTCAGGACACTAAGTCCTGTTTAAATTCAAGATATTTAGTCCTGAAGTTTGGATGAATTAGCTAATTTAAATACATTATAAATTATGAATATATTTTAAATAGCGGGCTTTAAAGTGACTATTGTTGCACTTCGCCCCAATACTACAATGGTCCATCTTTGGCCCAAAGATGTTTTCATAATACAGGGTAGGAGCTTAGATATTTTTTTCCCTTTCTTATCAAAATTAATGAAAGCTACTTTTTTTGTGAACAAGGTGTAAAGGGTAATGTGACAACTGTTCGTTAATTTATGGGTTGTGACCACAAAAAAGGTTATCGAAAATTCTACATAGATATTACATTAATCAAATGCACATGGTATGATTGTGACGTTTTATCCCTTTAATGGTATTATCGTCGTCGAGTATAAGAAGTTAACAACATAATTGCAACGTCTTATTCCATTTACTATTTTTCCAATATAGAGTAATACGATGTACTTGTGACGTTTTATTCCATTAATTATGTTGTTATAGTGACTTTTATCCCCTAAGCTATATTGTCTTTAATTTCAACCAAGACGACATCAACAACAATAAACTCAGTATAATCCTATAAGTGGAGCTTGAGAAGAGTAATGTGTACGTAAATTTTATCTCAACCTTATAAAGAAAGAGGGGATGTTTTCGATAGACACCCGGCTCAAGAAACAATAAAAATAAAACAACCAAGCAACAAATAATAGTAACAACAATGCAATATGGTAACAGACGCAAATGACACTAATTTCACCTAAGACAATATGAGAATTTTTTTTCTTTTTAATTTTTCTCACATTGTAATGAATTGTGATATTTTAGTTATTGTACTGTTTTATTGATACAAACAAATAATAAGAGAGAGGAAATTAATAGCCTGTTTGGCCAAGCTGGAGAAATCAGTTTATTTTGAGAAGTGCTTTTTTCAAAAGTGCTTTGAAAAACGTACTTTTGGAGAGAAGCAGTTTGTGTTTGGCTAATTAGTCTGAAAAGCACTTTTGAGAAATAATTTGTGTTTGACCAAGCTTTTTAGAAAGTGCTTTTAAGTGTCAAATTACAAATAAGGACATGAATAGATTTACTTAATAATTAATATTATAAGTAAATAAATAATATCAGAATTTTGTTATTACATGTAATAATTAAAAAAAATCATTTTATTTAAGTAAAATATGAAAATAAACTTAAAAAGTACTTAATTCTTTTAATATAAGTTAAATATATTAAAATTCCTTCAATAAATATAAAAGCATTCACCCCTAAAGTCACTACATATTAGAAAGTTTTTCTAAAAATAAGAAGAAATATTTATAAATCAATATCCTAAGTATTAAGTTTAAGGGTTATTCTGATATATACTATATTTTGTTAAGTGTATTTTAGGTAAGAAGAAAAGCCAAAACTGCTTCTGCTTCTGCTTTTGGAAAGAAGCTACTTTTTTCTGCTTCTCTGAAACTGCTTCTGCTTCTGCTTCTTCCTAAAAGCACTTTTTTTTCAAATAAGCTTGGTCAAACACCTCAAATTAGGAAAATAAAAAGTGCTTTGGAGAAAAATCTTGAGAAGGTTGGCCAAACAGGCTATAAATGGCCGCAAAAGCAAACGTCAATTAAATGAATCTGAACTATAGGCCAACTAACATGTTACTTTATGGGTCAGTCTTTTCGGATTTCAGTCGCAGATCGGGAGCCCACATTACCCTAAACGTTGAGTACTTTGAGTTTAAAAACGTGAAAATAGTACTAATTAACCACTTTTTGGATTGATAATTAAAAAATAGCTAGTATTTACAAAATTATTTAAAAATAACCACTATATTACTGAAACACAGAAAATTCCAGTATAATATGCTGGATTATGAAGCTCGTGCGTATTAACTTTCAGTATATTTTGTTGGAACTTCAGTACACAAAAAGTTTTAGCATAATATACTGGATTATAGAGCTCCTGCGTATAAGCTTCCAGCATATTATGTTAGAACTCCTACACACATCATGAAATTCCAGCACATTATGCTGGAATTTCAAATATAAAAAATTCAAACTTCAGCATATTATGCTAGATTTTTTCCGGATTTTAAGGATATGTTTGTTCAAATTTTAGATTTATACGAAAAAGTGATTAAATTTTGAGTACTTTTAAAATTGTATCTATTTTTCAATTACCAATTGTAAATTTGGCTATTTCTATTTTTTTCTTCAAAAAACAGTACAATGGCTCAGAAACGAGGAATTCAAGATTTAAATATATTGTATTCTAAATTGAATATAGTTCATGAGTCGTTTATTTCTAATTCTTTCAACTTATAAAATGATTATCTTACATTATTTTTCAGTTTAGAATCTCTCCTTGTTATTCACCAGACTGGATGACAGATCAGTAGGTATACTTCCTAGAAATTCATAGTAAAAAGTATCTAAAAATAGGATCCGTAATAAGTGACTCTTTTTGTCTTTGGCAAAATTCTTAAGAAAATACTAACTCCTAGAGGAAAAAGGTACTTTGACACATATTGTGACTATTAATTAAAATTTGTATATTATTAACTTGACATATTGAGATATATAAATAAAAGCAAATTTTTTTAAAAATAAATTTAATTCCTTCTGAATTATAGAACATTTATTTTGAACTAAAATAAAAAGGTAAAAAAAGGAAAATTATTATGAACCGAATAAAGTACTGACAGTACTAGTTGAGACTTGAGACCAGCTAGCATATGATTCTTTTTGTGCCTAATACTCGTGCAGCATTTCAAAAAAAAAAAAAAAAACCTCTCCAAAAATCAAGTCAAAATTAATATTACATATAGTTAGTGTTAGGTGTTGTCTTGCTTTCTTACCGTATTTGATTTTCTCGTCTCTTAAATGAAAGAACAACATATTTATCATAAATGAATTTTTCTATTCTTAGAAAGAAACATAAATCTCTCATATTTGACTAATTCATTTTTTTGGAAGAAAATATTTGGACTTCTATAAATTGAGGATCTCTTCTTCTAATTTAGTAGTATTCACAATGTAGTCATACGGGGATTTAAGAGTCTTGTTTAGCGGAAAAATTTTGGGACAAGTGTTAGCCTGTCATTTGTGTTTGCATGTTTGTAAGGTTATTCTCTTGATATTTTGTACTCTTTTTTATATAGTGAATTGCTCATCTCCATATGTAAACATAGTTCAATTGACCGAACCGCATTAAATGCTTGTGTCTCTTTTAATATACAAGAATTATAGGATACAATTATTTTGAAATTTTAGAACTATCTTCTAAAAGAGACTACCCCTCTCAAATGAGTGTCGATACCTAATCAATACAAAAAAAACAAACTCACATGTTGTTAAACTAAATTATAGTATCAATTTTAACTAAAATATGTATGAATTAATTAAAAATTAAATATTTTTTTTGAATTTAAGCACATATAATGTATTTATTACTTTGACTAAGGGCATCTCCAATCTTTACCCCATTTTTGGTCCCCAAAATGGGGATTTCCCCATTTTGGGAACAACTTACTCCAATCATTCCCCCAAACTTTTTTATATTCTTCTCTCTCTTCTATATTATATTATTATCTTTTATTTTAATTTTATTTTTTAATTTTCATTAAACAAATTCCATCTTTTATTTTTATTAATTTGTAATTTACATTAAAACAATTTCATAAAATTTTGAATAATATAATTTGCAAGCAATTATTATAGATTAACTAATAATTCAAATAAAAGTGAAATCATTGCGATACAAGATTAATTAAATACATATTACATAACGATAAAATTCATTCGAAATACTACATAAATATTCAACTTCAACCTCTAGTATTCTCCCATAAATGATCTATTAATGCATTACGAAGTGCAAAATGAGCATCTTTGTCCTTAATTCTTCTATGTGCAAAATAATTCATTTTTTGAGATAATTATATATTTTTTGTACAATTATAATTTATAATAAAATTAACTTACAATTTTACATAAAAATAATAAATGCACGAAAATTAATTTATCAAAATTATACACCAAAGTTAAGATGTAAAATTAATATTATAAAGACATTACATAAACATAATTAGGTATATATAAAGAGATAAATTAAAAGATTAAATAATAAAATAATAATAAAAAAGTGATGAATAGTAATGGGAGAGATGAATAGTGTACCCCCATATTTGAGGGAACACTATTCATCCCTCATTTTGGGGACAAAAATGGGGGAGGGTTGGAGCTAAATTACCCCAAAAATTGTCCCCATTATGGGGAATGGGGGTAAGGTTGGAGATGGCTGTAAACACGTGATTTTTGCCCTATATGAGAATTACTCCCAAAATTCAAAAAAAAATGATTGTTCTTTGGTGTGCAATTTTGTGATATTTTGTGATATTTTTGAATAATTATTTGTATTTGTCCGTGCATGTTTATTGGTTAAATTAATAAAAAAATTACAAAAATATGTCGCATTTGCATTTAGTATTTATTTAAGTTTGTTTTACAAAATCATAAAAATATGTACGTTGCATTTTTAGCATTTTAACGTCTAAATTGTGTGATTTTTATAGTTAATTGCTATTTAAATGTGCGATAATTGTTATTTGGACAGATTTTTGAAGTTATAAAAGATTTTGAATCAGGGCAGTAACAGTAGTTTTAGGGGTAATACGGGAATTAACCAATTGCAGATTATTTAATTATGGTGGGGGACAAGACGTAATGATAAAAGCAAAAAGGAAAAGGTGGATAATGATGTCTTCTTTTCAAAAAGAGGGAACAAGGGGGCCCACTTTGACTACTTTTCAAAAAGAGGGAACATGGGGGCCCACTTTGACTACTTTTCAAAAAGAGGGAACACGGGGGGCCCACGTTGACTACTTTTACTAAAGTAAAAGTGTGGGTAATAATAAAATTAAAGGGGAAAGAGGTAAAAGGGGGTCTTGCTTTGTATATAAGGGGGAGGGGGAGAAGAATTTTTAGAAGTAGGGGAATTTTGGGAGGAATTTTAAGAGATTTTAGGAGGAGAATTTTTAGAAAGGGGGTTTTTGGGAGAATTTTGGGAGAGAGGAATACATCCTGAAAATCCGAATAGAGTGTGGTAGAGTTTAAAAAGAGAACAAAAACAAAGTGAGAAGTTTCGGGTTTAATACACGCGTGGGTTGTTGTTGTTTAGTTTGTTTACATACTTTTGGTTTTGTTCTATTGAGTTGTTCGGTTTTCTTCAAAGTTTTCTGGGCCTTGAACCTGGGTCAAATTGCTGCTGGGGTTGCTGTTGTTGCTGTGTATTTATACTACTGCTGCTTCTACTGATCTTCATCTTCTTTCCTTGCTTTCCAAATACCAGGTACACAAACTGATACACTGGTTCATCTTGTAAGCCACTCGAAGCATGAATGCAAAAATGTGAAAGATTTGAAGTTGTAGTTTAATGTAGTCTTTTCTTTCTTTTACTGTCTGTATGTAGAATATTCTATGCGCTGCCCATGTAAACTCTTTAAACGACTCACTTTCGAAACTTAACTATAATAACTCGAAGTATGTAAATAAAGTAGGATCTTTTCTTCATTTATTTTAGAGAAAAACGAAAAATAAAAAATGTAGTCGTTCTAAGATTATCCTTTTTTAAAAAAATAATGAGACGAGCCTCGCCAAATAAAAATGCAAATTGCGGGGCCCTCAATAATTGGTCATAATAAATACTTAGAATTTGGGATGGACTGTTTAGTGAATTTCACTACCTTCCCCAAAGATAATAATGCGTTAGACTCTTTAGACGCGATTTAATTAAATTACATTCTTAAACTCGGGTGCACATTTATGTGACACAAATCCAAATCTCAACGGAGTCGAAATGTGTCTCTAATCACGGGTACATTGATTGTGACGTGGTCCGAGATGCATGTCCATGACGTTGCAAATTCCTTTTAAAAATAAGAATGAGATGAGCCTCGCCGAATAAAAATACAAAATTGCGGGGCCCTCGGTAAATATTTGCTTTAAAATTGCTTAGACTTCGGGATGGACCGTTTAGCAAAATTTTACGGCCCTACCCAAAGTAAATGATACGCTAGTCGCTTTAGGCGCGCCTTTTAATAATTCAATTTTCTTAAAACTCGGGTGCACATTTATGTGACCCAAATCCAAATCTCAACAGAGTTGAAATGTGCCAATAACTACGGGTGCATTGATTGTGACGTGGTTTGAAATACGTTTTCACAATGTTGCAATTCTCTGTAAAATAATAACAATAAATAAAAATAATAAAAGCGGCTAAAGGATAAAATTTGCACATAAGTCTATAATATGTATTATATCAGATAATCAAGCCGAATATAACAGTTGAGCGACCGTGCTAGAACCACGGAACTCGGGAATACCTAACACCTTCTCCCGGGTTAACATAATTCCTTATCCGGATTTCTGGTTCGCGGACTGTAATACAGAGTCATTCTTTTCCTCGATTCGGGATTAAAATGGTGACTTGGGACACCCTAAATCTCCCAAGTGGCGACTCTGAAATAAATAAACAAATCCCGTTTCGATTGTCCTTTAATTGGAAAAACTCCCTCTGCGCCCTCGCGGTGCCGAAAAAAGGAGGTGTGACAATGGCCTAAGCACCGATTGAGTCCTCCACATTTGCCGGCATGATAGGATATATAGGGTGGCAATTTGAGCCCAAACCCGTCCAACCCGCCCAGAGATTAATGGGTTGAGTTACAAATATTTTAGCTCATTAGTCAATTTGGGCTGAGCCCAAGTTAACCCATTATATTTTATAGCTCATTCTGGCCCATTAAGTAATCCAAATACAACACATGAAACTCACACAAAATAAAATGTATCTCAACCCAACTTATATAGAAATTTATTTAATTGCCCCAATTTTACTTTTTTTTTCAATTTTATGTTCTTTTATTTTTCTGCACCATCCACCCACGCTGCACCCCCCTCCCCTCAAAAAATAATTTTTTTATATTTTTTTTTGTATTTTTAATTTTCTATTTTTTCTGCACCACCCCCACCCCACCCCACCCCCAGCAAAACCCCTCTCCCCTCAAAAAAATTTACTTTTTTTTTGTATTTTCAATTTTCTGTTTTTTTTTTCTGCACCCTCCCCGTTACTTTTGAATTGTTTCTATTACTGTTATTCTGCTAGATATTATTTAACTGCAGGTTATGTTGTTTGTTGTGTCCTAGCTTCGTCACTATTTCGCTGAGGTTAGGCTCGACACTTACTCAGTACATGAGGTCGGTTGGGCTTGAAATTATCCTAAGGAGAAGGTGTTAGGCACCCCTCAGGATCCACTAGTGTGGTTTCCGGCCAGACAATTTTTTGTGAATTTGTGCAATTAGCAAATAAACAAGTGAGGCTCAAATAAGAGGGGATTTAAGTTTAAATACTCAAGTGTTTGAAAAACGATTAATAAAAAGCAAGGTTTTGAAAAGAGATAGACCCGAGCCTCCCACCCTCCCCTCAAAAAAAATTTTACTTTTTTTTTGTATTTTCAATTTTCTAATTTTTTTCTGCCCTCTCCCTGCAAACCCCTAAAAAAAAATTTACTTCAATTTTTAATTTTCTGTTTTCTTTTTTTTTTCGTTTTTCTGCATTACCCACCTGCCCCAACCCTTCCTACCCCTACCCCCACCCCCAAAAAATTTTCAACTTACACATTTTAAGGTAAAAGACTTTTTTTATGCAAGATGAGCATGGTTCTAAAATATGGGTCAAGTTGGACGGGTTGGGTTATGACCCATTGTTTAGTCCGTCTTAGCCCAAGTACACTTTAGGCTGGGTTGGGCAATGACCCATTTATTAACCTAACCTATCTTGACCCGCCCAAATTCAGCCCAACCCGTCCATTTGCCACCCCTAGGATATATGCATTGAAGACAATTTTAAAACTACTCCCTCAGTTCATGCCCCTTAAAAAATAATAAATGAAGTGCATAATTTACCATGATATTCATATTAATTGATGCATATTTTATTGGATTTGAGAAAATAATTTAAAATGAGTAATAAATACTGTGGGTGTAAAAGAATTTTTTTTTTGTCTTTTCTTAATATACGTAAAATGATAAATAAAAATAAAAATCTATTTTTAATATACATGTCAAGTAAATGTGAAAGAAAATAGTACAATATATTTGTATCAAATTTGAACTGATTATCACAGGTAGTGTAATTAATGACATTGTCCGTATTAACTTAAAAACTTATACGTCGAAACTTTGATAATTTTTGACTGGTGGACTATAACTAGGAGACAGCTAGCTATAAGTAGACTTTGACAACCAAAACTTCTCACTTATTTCTAGTTAATTATTGACCAATAAGTAGATTTAGTGTCACCTCGTGGCATTATTTTTTAAAAGAGCCAATGAATTGTGTTTGTCTTAATTTGTCACGATCCGGATTTTTCACCCTCGGGAGTCGTGATTGTGCCTATTGATGTGAGCTAGGCAAGTCAATTATTGAACATTACCTTTTTACCCACTTTATACTCTTTAACATTTGTAAAACAATAACGTGTAAACAACGGAAATTTAGAATAAGCTGAAGAAAAGCAATAAAAAAAATATCTGAACATGTGCTAATACAACTGTTTAGACCTTAACCACGCAGAACTGGTGTCACAGTGTCACATACGATCTAAGATTTTCTACATACAAAGTTCGAAAAATAAACGATACACTGTTTCTAAATTAAGGAAATGAAACAGGAATAAAGGGATAGAGGGAGACGCCAGGGCCTGCGGACGCCTGCAGGTCTACCTTGGATCTCCGCATGGACTGAAGGTAGCCACCCAATCTATGGTCCAAAAGCTGCTCTGGGATCTGCACATAGTGTAGAGTTTAGTATCAGCACAACCGACCCCATGTGTTGGTAAGTGCCTAGCCTAACCTCGACGAAGTTGTGACGAGGCTAGGACCAGACTACTACATAAACCTGTGCAATTCAACTATATACAGCGGAAAGGAAGAACATAAATGATCAGTCAAATATGGGAGGGGTAGCATGCTGCGGGGGAGATATCAATTCAGAATAGAAAAACAACAGGTAATTGAAGGAAACAATAAATCTTGGATATCAACAAAGAACCAGAAATCAATAAGTGCACGACATCACCCTTCGTGATTTTACTCCCGTCCTCACCAAAGCAATCAAGTAATGAAAATGTGCACGGCATCCCCCTTCGTGCTTTTACTCTCGTCCTTACCATATAATCAATATAATCGGCACAGAATGGTACATCGTGCGGCACGGCATCACCATTCGTGCTTTACACTCTTTCCTCACAAATCATATACAACATCACCCGTCGTGCTTTAACACTCTCTCACCAAAACAATACATGGCATCACCCTTCGTGCTTTAACATTCTTCCTCACCCAAACAACAATTACAAATAATAGGGAAAGGGAATAAATGAAATTACAATAAGAATCCCGGCAAGAGAACAATAGTTCAACAATCAAGTCCCAGCAAGGGAATAACATCAAAAGAAGCATCAACATCCCGGCTAGGGAGATAATATCAAAAACAACGAATTCCAGGCAAGGGAGATAATATAATGATTCTCTTCTCTTTCTCACTTTTACTTCACAACTCACTTCACAATTTTGAATCAATGCTCTAAAAGGTTCAATTTCTACTTATACTTTCACATTTCATTGTACAACTTGAGCCAACGCTCCTCAATGTTCAAATTTCACAATTACTTTCACAAACATTGCCTAACAATAGAAATCATCATCAAAGCAGAAATAATACAACGAAGCTATAATAATCACAATATAAGACTCACGGGCATGCTTGACACCAACATATAGATACTCGTCACCATGCCTATACGTCGTACTCAACAAATACCACATAGCAAATAGGATTGGACTCCTAATCCCTCAAGCTAAGGTTAGACCAAACACTTACCTCGAACTTCTACGGCCAACTCAAACCTCAAACACTGTTTTTCCTTTTGAATTTGGCTTCTAATCAATTGTATCTAGACATAATCGACTTAATAACGTCAATAAACGCTAAAAAAATGCAATTCCAATGCTTAATTATAGATTTCCTATCATTCTTCCCAAAAGTCAAAAATTGACCCTGGGCTCGCTTGGCCAAAATACAAGGTTCAGACCAAAACCCGATCATCCATTCACCCATGAGCCCGAATATGTATTTAGTATTGAAATCCGACCCCAAAACGAGGTCTAAATTCTATTTATACAAAAAGCCCTAACTCTAACCAATTCTCTAATTTTCTACCTTTAAGAACATGATTTAGGCGTAGAATTCTAATAGGTGTTAATGAAAACTGAAGAGAATGAGTCTAAGATTACATACCTATGAATTTGTGGTGAAGTTCTCTTTCAAAATCTCCCAATTTGGAGCTTGGAAGAAGAAGTTATGAAATTTGGGTTTAATCCTGACAAATTTGGTCTCTGCGATCGCAGACAAAGGAATGTGATCGCATAGGAGAAAGGGGACTGGGCATTGCGATCGCAGACAAGGCTATGCGATCACATAGAAGAAAATGGATTCCCTTCCCAGGCTTGGTCTAACACATTGCGATTGCGGAAGAAACAATGCAATCGCATATAACAATTTGTGACTTCCCAGAATTTACTATACGCGATCACGGAGGGACCTATGTGATCGCATAGTACAAAAATGGACCCCTGAAATTTACACTATGCGATCGCGAACCTTTCTATGCGATCGCATAGCACAAACACCTGGACACTAGCAGACAGCAGATCCTGCAATTTTTCCTAAGTTAAAAAACTTCCCGAGACCTATCCGAAACTCACCCGAGCCCTCAGGGCTCCAAACCACACATGCACACTACCTCAAAAACACCCTACGGACTTACTCGTGCATTCAAATCACTAAACTAACATCAACAACTATGAATTTAGCATCAAAATCATGAAATTTCTCAAGAACTTCAAATTTTCCATTCTTCTCAAAAACGATATGATTCCCTTCGTTTCAAGTCCGTTTCTTACCAAACTTATCTTAAATCACATATAAGACCTGTATCGGGCACCGAAAACAAAATACGGGCTCGATACCATCATGTTTTAATCACAATTCATTTCTATAAATCATAAACAATTTCAGAAAATAATTTTCTTTAAAAATTCATTTCTCGGGCTTGGGACCTCGGAATTCGATTCCGAGCTTACGCCCAAGTCCCATATTTTCCTACAAACCCTCCGAGACCGTCCAATCACGGGTGGGTTCGTTTATCCAAAATGTTGACGGAATTCGATTGTCCTTTAATTGGAAAAACTCCCTCTGCGCCCCTCGCGGTGCCGGAAAAAGGAGGTGTGACAGCTCTGGCGACTCTGCTGGGGATTAAAAACCCAGAACCATTGGTTCAGGGTTAGAAATTCGAGCTTAGATAAATTGTTATATTTGGCTTTATCTGATTTTTACATGTTTGAGCCTAATGTGCTAGATGCTGCTTTTACCGCTTTGATATTATTTGACTGCATATATAAACTGTGCCGAACCCTTCTCTCTTCACCTCCGGGGATGTGCTTACTGGTTGAAACTCCCTATTCTGTTAGTGTCATACCCTGAAATAAAAAAGAGGCTCGGATAAGTTACGAAGCCGGATGGCCTTTTGGTTCCCGGTAAGTTGCCCCCTCCTCGACTTGAGTTGTCCGCTCGGGTACACAGTCTAGAACACCGACTCAGGTTTTGAACATAGAATAACATGACTTCATGACGGATCCCTAGTAGGAACGATTATTTGCATCATGTTGCATTTGACTTAGGGGACTCAACACAGGGGTTGGGTCCGTTTAGGACTAGCATCCTGAAATGAAAAGACCATCCTGCTGCATCCTATTTGTGTTGTGCATTTATTCTGAACCCGCATGTTGACCGGTTTTTGAATCTCGGGAACGTTGGAAAATTGAAAAAAAAAAGAGAAAAAGAGAGAAATAACAGTTAGGGAGTTAATTGATTATTTTAGAAAAATCCAGTGTCCAAGTACTGTTGGAGCTCTGCCGAAATATATTTTACTTTTAAAATTATTTGTTTACCCAAAAAAAAAGCAGGAAGTGTGTAGGAAAAAGTCCTCTATTTTAGTTTGTTTTGTTTTCAAAAAAAAAAAAGGAAAATATGTTTGTTTTCAAAATCAGTTAGTTTACTTGCCCGAACTACGCGAGTTTGATTCTCACCGGATGTGAGATACGTAGGCAACCCTTATCGGGTCCAACCCCACATTTTGCTAAAATAGCCAAAAACAAAAAAATAAATAAAAAAAAACATGTCAAAATTTTAATTTTGTCATGAAGAAGTCGGGTGACGCTGTTTTGTCAAAACATAGCCGAATGTTCCGGAAAGGGACGCCGGAAGGCTGACTTTGCATAAATAGCCACCTTTTGGGTCATGTTTAGGATTTGGTCCAGTTGACCCACACAGCCTTAAAAATCTTCGTCCCCGAGGCGTTGAAAGGCCGTGTTTGCAATATTGAGTTTTCTATTTTTGAAAAATGATAAAAAGAGTCATAAACAAGTCGGGTGATGTTGTTTTTGTCAAAACATAGCCGAATGTTCCCGAAAGGGACGCCGGAAGGCTGAACTTTGCATAAATAGCCACCTTTTGGGTCATGTTTAGGATTTGGTCCAGTTGACCCACACAACCTTAAAAATCTTCGTCCCCGAGGCGTTGAAAGGCCGTGTTTGCAATATTGAGTTTTCTATTTTTGAAAAATGATAAAAAGAGTCATAAACAAGTTGGGTGATGTTGTTTTTGTCAAATATAGCCGAATGTTCCCGAAAGGGACGCCGAAAGGCTGACTTTGTATAAACAGCCACCTTGGGTCATTTTTTTAGGATTTTTGGTCCAATTGACCCACACAGCCTTAAAAATTTTCGTCCCCGAGGCGCTGAAGGACTGTGTTTGCCTCACCTGGTTTTTATTGTAATTTGAAAAGAAAAAAAAACAAAGAGTCATCGGTCAGGCGAATACCGTTTGAATTTTTAGTCAAAATAAGTTGAGCCAGCTTCGGCCGCGTCTTAAACCGTTCTTGCCGAAATAGCCTTAGAGTACCTTTCAGTTATCGAAAGGTTATTTTCGTAAAAGAGCGGACAATTTTGTAAAGTTTCATTAAATAATCCTCCCCGACCTCAAAATTCATGTGGAATTTGGAAGGGGCCACGTTTGCAAAAATAACCGTTCGGTTGTATTTGTCAAACGGAGAAAGGAAGCTGGCCATTTGTTTTTGGAGTTTGTAAATCTTCTAATTAAGATATGTGGGTTGTTTGATTTTCTAGTTTGTAGGTCATCTTCAAACCTTTGAAACCCAGTTTGTTATAATATGACAAAAAAAATGTTTAGTATTGTTTATCTTTTATTGGGTCCGAACTACGCAAGGTCTGATTCATGCGGGGTTATGATACGTAGGCAATCTTCATAAGATTCGACCACAACAAAAATGAAAACAAAAAATGAAAAAAAGAAGGAAAAGAAAAGAAAAAAAATGAATGAAAAAATCGAAAAAAAAGAAAAAGAAAAAAAATGAAAAAAAAATGTTGTTAATAATGGGGACCGACTGAGTCCATTTTAACCTGTTGTTTCGAATCACAAAGAAAGAAGGTGGTTGGTTTGTGGTAAGCCGGACAATGACACCCAGAATATCGCGCAGAATCCTTTACTTGCACCTTATGATACACACTCTGCGGGAATCGGGTCTGATAACAGAAGCACTCGAATCCTATTGGGGACTTGTTGACGGAGGTTGATGATATTAAAGCTGATAATGGTCTTGGCAGTATTAATGCGAACGCTCAATGGCTAAGATGCCAATTTTGATAAAGTGGGAGGACGCTCCGTTCCTTGGTTAGCAAGAGAGAAGCTTGTGGTGGCTTATTTTGTTGTCATTTCTGTTGTCCGGATTATTCTTAGGGTTGTAATCCGAATATTGTCTTGTGTCAAACCTTCTTATCTTTCCAGTTTGTCATATCAGTTTGTTTAAGTTTTGTCGAGGCTGTGTTAGGATTTTATTCTGGTTGTTTTGTTTGTTTTATTATTCAAACCATTTCGCCGGTAGTCTAATACAAAAGCCGGTCTTTTATTGTTTCCAGTCATCTTTTTGTTTAGTCCTTTTATCATTTTGTTCAGCGCCGATTCTCGTGACATGACATGCGCACACAGTTTGGGCCTAGTCTTTAAAGTTAATCATAAAACCCTGGAGAGGTGATCAGAACATTTAAAGGAAATAAGGACGGTTTGAAATTATTCAAAGCTCGAGTCATGTGGAACTGGGGCAAGTAAAACATAAAGAAAACCGTTAAAGGAAAGATTCGCCAAAATTGACATAAGGGTCTTCATGATAATGAGAAGTGAGAGTGTCGCCCAACGGTGCTTTAGAAATGACAAATGAAAAAGCAAACGTGTGAATATAATTGTCAAGTCCAGCACCATCGGAAGAGACTATAAATCTATGTGCAATTATGTTGTTTGCACTTGGCATATTTTGAAGACTGGAATGACGAAGGCATTTTGTTCTGCTACCTAAACACTTTATCCTTCGTTACCCCTTTTGAGCCTTATTTATTTTCTTTCATACCCCTCGTTTGGAATCAATAGCAACGACTAGGAAATACGAGCCTGGAAGGTAAAGAAAAAAAAATAAAAATAAAAACGAAAAAAAAAGAAGAAGAGAAAAATGATAACAAAAAAACAAAAACAAAAGAAAGTCAGAAGAAAACAGAGGAATTGGGAACTACGTTTGACCTGATTCCTCAAAGAGGATACGTAGGCGCTTCACGGCTCGGTCATATGGTGCATAATGGCCACAATGGTCACAGTGTGCATGGTGTAATAAAAATTAAAAAAAAATAAATAATAAATAATCCCCAAGCAAAAAAACTGGGGCAAAGGTTGCGCTTGTTGTAAACAAAATTGGTTCCGAATGTTGTAATTTTAAACCCCAAATTTATTTTGTTTTTGAGCCTTTAATACCCTTTCTTTATAGCATGTCCAAAAACCCACATTACGGTCCAAAGAAAGACCTTCTGACCAGTCTGCAAAAGATGTCAAGTCAGACAAATGAGAGTCTTACCGGCGAACATAACATTCTGTTCCACAGCAGAAAGAACTCTAATCTCCAGCAGAGAGAGTCATACCGGCAACACTCCAAATCCCCAGCTGGAAAGTGATACAAATGAGAGAGTCTTATCGGTGAAAATCTTCACGGACACCATAAGGAGATGAAAGCTGAGAGAAAAACCAAAATTAGAGAGACTTGATGGTGAAAACCTTTTGGGCACTACAAGTCGAATAAGATTGAGAATCAGATTGGGAATTGCCAATTGAAGGTCTTGAAAGACGATTGACGGCGGAGGATAGGCCACATGTGCATGTCATGACCATTAGAGTCGGTGTCTGCGTTTGATAGGTTTTTATTTATAGTATCTTTTGTTAAAGAGTCATCTTTTTCCTTTATCTTTTATTCTGTTCCCTTTTATCTTTTCCTTTCATAGAAAAATTTCCCAGTAGAGTCTGTCTAGTCAGAACAAGTGGGAAATGACTTCAAAATAGGCCATCAGCTTTCCAATTATGCAAGACGAGATCTGACTAGTACATCCAAGTGGTATAGTCAGCAAGGAACAAGCGCGAGGTCAGTGTCAAGAAAGATATCCCCAGCAAAAGGGAATTGACAAAAGGATCGACGAGTGTCAAGAGGGATATCCTTGCCGAAATCAAAGGTTATTAAACCTCAAGGCCAAGGCCCGTGGACAAATCAGGGAGAGCAATGAGCATGATTTGGGAAATTCATGCGAGACTAAAAGGTCAGGAAAATGCCAGTTTCCGAGCTGTGCCACAAAAGAAGAGGGATATCCCCAGCAGAAAGGGATCATTCCCAGCAAATAATATCATCCCCAACAAGTTGTGGAACGCAGAGCAAGGAAGGAGAAAGGGAAAGTCATCCCCAGTAGGAGTATCACAACCAACCATCGTGTTTTAAACTAACAAATTTTGTTTAATTTGAAATAGGTAAAGGAAATGGCATTGATGACAGAAATGCATGCCATAAGGGAGACTGTCAAACTGAGGCAGAAAATTTTCCTTTCATTTGGAAAATTTTCTGGAAATCAGGTACCCATTCGAAGAAGAATAAAGATAGCACCAGTCTCAAGGGAAGTGGTCTTTGAACCAGTGTTGCCCCAATATAATAAGTTTCAATGGAGGAAGTTGTTCCCCAGCAGACAAAACAAAGGGATGACACTTGTGCTCAGAAAAGCAAAAGGCCAGTATCATTCCCAACAGCCTTTCGAAGAGCGAAGCACTAGTTCTGAAGGAATCAAAATCCCCCAGCGGTGTTATCCTCGACAGTGTTATCCCCAGTTGATAACATTTTATCCCCCAACAGGTAAGTAAATAATTCCCCAACAGTGTTATCCCTAGCAGTTTCGAGGAGTCCAACACAAGTTTGGTGAAAATCGGTATCCTCAGCGGCTCCTTTCGGGGAAAGGCAAAATGAGTCGTAAGGGAGGTAGTCTTCGAAGGAAGTAGCTATGAAAAAAAAAGGGAAGTAGTTTGCAGAGGAATGAAACATCCTACTCAAAAGGAAGTAATTTTGGAAGGAGTAAGATAACATATTTACTCAGCAGAGTTATCCACAGCAGTGTTATCCCCAGTGGATCATCGAGATGTAGAAGCATCCTCGACAGAGTTTCGGGCAACCCAGAGTGGGTAAGGAAGAAAAGGAAAAGTCATCCCCATAAAAATAATCCCCAGCAGTTTCGAGGGAAGACAACACAGGTAAGTAAATAATTCAAGAAGAAGGAAATGGTTCACGCATAGGAAACGCACTTCCTAAGTGAAGATTTCATTAATAGGAGATGCATTCCCTCCTAAGTTTAGTTTTACCCATAGGAGATGCATTTCCTCCTAAGTTTGTTTAGTTTCTCCCATAGGAGATGCATTTCCTCCTTAGTTTACCTTTACCCATAGGAGACACATTTCCTCCTAAGTTTAGTTTTACCCATAGGAGAGACATTTCCTCCTAAGTTTGTTTTTTTACCCATAGGAGAAGAGGCATTTCCTCCTAAGTTTGTTTTTTACCCATAGGAGAGGCATTTCCTCCTAAGTTTGTTTTTACCGATAGGAGACACATTTCCTCCTAAATTTGTTTTTTTTAACCATAGGAGATGCATTTCCTCCTAAGTTTATTTTCTCCCATAGGAGACGCATTTCCTCCTAAGTTTAGTTTTACCCATAGGAGAGGCATTTCCTCCTAAGTTGTTGTTTCACCCATAGGAGAGGCATTTCCTCCTAAGTTTGTTTTTTTTACCCATAGGAGAGACATTTCCTCCTAAGTTTGTTTTTTACCCATAGGAGAGGCATTTCCTCCTAAGTTTGTTTTTACCGATAGGAGACGCATTTCCTCCTAAGTTTGTTTTTTTAACCATAGGAGACGCATTTCCTCCTAAGTTTATTTTCTCCCATAGGAGATGCATTTCCTCCTAAAGTTTATTTTTACCCATAGGAGAGGCATTTCCTCCTAAAGTTTATTTTTACCCATAGGAGAGGCATTTTCTCCTAAGTTTATTTTCTCCCATAGGAGATGCATTTCCTCCTAAAGTTTATTTTTACCCATAGGAGAGGCATTTCCTCCTAAGTTTAGTTTCACCCATAGGAGAGGCATTTCCTCCTAAAGTTTAGTTTTACCCATAGGAGATGCATTTCCTCCTAAAGTCTATTTTTACCCATAGGAGATGCCTTTCCTCCTAAGGTTTGTTTTTACCCATAAGAGATGTATTTCCTCCTAAGTTTATTTTTACCCATAGGAGATGCATTTCCTCCTAAGTTTGTTTTACCCATAGGAGATGCATTTCCTCCTAAGTTTGTTTTTACCCATAAGAGATGTATTTCCTCCTAAGTTTATTTTCTCCCATAGGAGATGCATTTCCTCCTAAAGTTTATTTTTACCCATAGGAGAGACATTTTCTCCTAAGTTTAGTTTCACCCATAAGAGAGGCATTTCCTCCTAAAGTTTAGTTTTACCCCTAGGAGAGGCATTTCCTCCTAAGTTTAGTTTCACCCATAGGAGAGGCATTTCCTCCTAAAGTTTAGTTTTACCCTAGGAGAGGCATTTCCTCCTAAGTTTAGTTGTACCCATAGTAAATAATTCAGGAAGAAGGAAATGGTTCATGCATAGGAGACGCACTTCCTAGTTTGAAATCATTAGAGTTTTACCCATAGGAGATGCATTCCCTCCTAAGTTTAGTTTTTACCCATAGGAGATGCATTTCCTCCTAAGTTTAGTTTTTACCCATAGGAGATGCATTTCCTCCTAAGTTTGTTTTTACCCATAGGAGAGGCATTTCCTCCTAAGTTTAGTTTCACCCATAGGAGAGGCATTTCCTCCTAAGTTTTGTTTTCACCCATAGGAGAGGCATTTCCTCCTAAGTTTAGTTTCACCCATAGGAGAGGCATTTCCTCCTAAGTTTTAGTTTTACCCCATAGAAGAGGCATTTCCTCCTATGTTTATTTTTTTTACCCATAGGGGATGCATTTCCTCCTAAAGTTTAGTTTTACCCCTAGGAGACGCACTTCCTAAGTTTATTTTTACCCATAGGAGAGGCATTTCCTCTTAAGTTTGTTTTTACCCATAGGAGAGACATTTCCTCCTAAGTTTAGTTTCACCCATAGGATATGCATTTCCTCCTAAGTTTTAGTTTTACCCCATAGGAGAGGCATTTCCTCCTAAGTTTATTTTTTTTACCCATAGGAGATGCATTTCCTCCTAAAGTTTAGTTTTACCCCTAGGAGACGCACTTCCTAAGTTTATTTTTACCCATAGGAGAGGCATTTCCTCTTAAGTTTGTTTTTACCCATAGGAGAGACATTTCCTCCTAAGTTTAGTTTCACCCATAGGATATGCATTTCCTCCTAAGTTTAGTCTTACCCATAGGAGAGGCATTTCCTCCTAAGTTGTTGTTTAACCAATAGTAGAGGCATTTCCTCCTAAGTTTAGTTTCACCCATAAGAGACGCATTTTTTTCCTAAGTTTGTTTTTACCCATAGGAGAGGCATTTCCTCCTAAGTTAATTGTTGAAATCAGGAGTCCGCCTGGAGAACAGAGACATACTTTTCAAGTTTGATGTCAGGAGTCTGCCTGAAGAACGGAGACATACAGTTTAAATTTTAAAAGTCAGGAGTCCGCCTGGAGAATAGAGATATTTAAATTTCAAATTTAGCAATCAGGAGTCCGCCTGGAGAACAGAGACATACTTTTCAAGTTTGATGTCAGGAGTCCGCTAGAAGAACGGAGACATACAGTTTAAATTTTAAAAGTCAGGTTTCCGCCTGGAGAATAGAAACATTCAAATTTCAAATTTAGCAGTCAGGAGTCCGCCTGGAGAACAGAGACATACTTTTCAAGTTTGATGTCAGGAGTCCGCCTGAAGGACGGAGACATACAGTTTAAATTTTAAAAGTTAGGAGTCCGCCTAGAGAATAGAGACATTCAAATTTCAAATTTAGCAGTCAGGAGTCCGCCTGGAGAACAGAGACAAACTTTTCAAGTATTGAAGTTGGGAGCCCGCTCAGATAACAGAGGCATACATTTCAGTCTTTATATTTCATGCATTGAAGTTGGGAGCCCGCCCAGATAACAGAGGCATACACTTCAGTCTTTACATTTCAAGCATTGAAGTTGGGAGCCCGCCCAAATAACAGAGGCATACATTTCAGTCTTTACATTTCAAGCGTTGAAGTTGGGAGCCCGCTCAGATAACAGAGGCATACATTTCAGTCTTTACATCTCAAGCGTTGAAGTTGGGAGCCCGCCCAGATAACAGAGGCATACATTTCAGTCTTTTCATTTCAAGTGTTGAAGTTGGGAGCCCACCCATATAACAAAGGAATACATTCAGCATTAATTTTCAAGTATTAAAGTTGGGAGCCTGCCCATATAACAGAGGCATACATTTCAAGATCAAGTCATAGGACAATAAAACAAAGGGTTACAACAGGAATCCCCAGCAGGAAACAATAAAAATCCCCAGCATCAGGAAGCAGAAGGTTGCAACAAGAGGTCCCAGCACAAACTCAAGTGCAAGTGTCAAAAGGTAGAAAAACATCGGAAGAAAAGCACCGTAAGAAATGCGAGCAGACAAGAAAGCAAGGCAACAAGAACCAATTGCAGTCTAGCCTAGCTTCTTGTTTTCTTTTAAGCATGGTGTAACAAGGAGATCGGTAAGCAGTGGTAATAGCATGCAACAACAGTAACATTGCAGTCCCACGGTAGTCCCAGCTACCAAAAACTTCCCGAACTATATTGACCTGATTCCTGTTTAGCCCAGGATATGTAGGAAACCTCTGAAGCAAAGGTTCGGTCAAATCTTTTTCAAAAAAAAAATGCTTCATACGGAGTACTCGGATGGGCAAAAATCGCTCGCTTTATCTTTGCACGAAAACCTTTCGTGTCTTCGGGCAAAGAGGGGCAGCTGTAAGCACGTGATTTTTGCCCTATATGAGAATTACTCCCAAAATTCAAAAAAAAAATGATTGTTCTTTGGTGTGCAATTTTGTGATATTTTGTGATATTTTTTAATAATTATTTGTATTTGTCCGTGCATGTTTATTGGTTAAATTAATAAAAAAATTACAAAAATATGTCGCATTTGCATTTAGTATTTATTTAAGTTTGTTTTACAAAATCATAAAAATAATGTACGTTGCATTTTTAGCATTTAACGTCTAAATTGTGTGATTTTTATAGTTAATTGCTATTTAAATGTGCGATAATTGTTATTTGGACAGATTTTTGAAGTTATAACAGATTTTGAATCAGGGCAGTAACAGTAGTTTTAGGGGTAATACGGGAATTAACCAATTGCAGATTATTTAATTATGGTGGGGGACAAGACGTAATGATAAAAGCAAAAAGGAAAAGGTGGATAATGATGTCTTCTTTTCAAAAAGAGGGAACATGGGGCCCACTTTGACTACTTTTCAAAAAGAGGGAACACGGGGGGCCCACGTTGACTACTTTTACTAAAGTAAAAGTGTGGGTAATAATAAAATTAAAGGGGAAAGAGGTAAAAGGGGGTCTTGCTTTGTATATAAGGGGGAGGGGGAGAAGAATTTTTAGAAGTAGGGGAATTTTGGGAGAGATTTTGGGAGGAATTTTAAGAGATTTTAGGAGGAGAATTTTTAGAAAGGGGGTTTTTGGGAGAATTTTGGGAGAGAGGAATACATCCTGAAAATCCGAAGAGAGTGTGGTAGAGTTTAAAAAGAGAACAAAAACAAAGTGAGAAGTTTCGGGTTTAATACACGCGTGGGTTGTTGTTGTTTAGTTTGTTTACATACTTTTGGTTTTGTTCTATTGAGTTGTTCGATTTTCTTCAAAGTTTTCTGGGCCTTGAACTTGGGTCGAATTGCTGCTGGGGTTGCTGTTGTTGCTGTGTATTTACACTACTGCTGCTTCTACTGATCTTCATCTTCTTTCCTTGCTTTCCAAATACCAGGTACACAAACTGATACACTGGTTCATCTTGTAAGCCACTCGAAGCATGAATGCAAAAATGTGAAAGATTTGAAGTTGTAGTTTAATGTAGTCTTTTCTTTCTTTTACTGTCTGTATGTAGAATATTCTATGCGCTGCCCATGTAAACTCTTTAAACGACTCACTTTCGAAACTTAACTATAATAACTCGAAGTATGTAAATAAAGTAGGATCTTTTCTTCATTTATTTTAGAGAAAAACGAAAAATAAAAAATGTAGTCGTTCTAAGATTATCCTTTTTTTAAAAAAAATAATGAGACGAGCTTCGCCAAATAAAAATGCAAATTGCGGGGCCCTCAATAATTGGTCATAATAAATACTTAGAATTTGGGATGGACTGTTTAGTGAATTTCACTACCTTCCCCAAAGATAATAATGCGTTAGACTCTTTAGACGCGATTTAATTAAATTACATTCTTAAACTCGGGTGCACATTTATGTGACACAAATCCAAATCTCAACGGAGTCGAAATGTGTCTCTAATCACGGGTACATTGATTGTGACGTGGTCCGAGATGCATGTCCATGACGTTGCAAATTCCTTTTAAAAATAAGAATGAGATGAGCCTCGCCGAATAAAAATACAAAATTGCGGGGCCCTCGGTAAATATTTGCTTTAAAATTGCTTAGACTTCGGGATGGACCGTTTAGCAAAATTTCACGGCCCTACCCAAAGTAAATGATACGCTAGTCGCTTTAGGCGCGCCTTTTAATAATTCAATTTTCTTAAAACTCGGGTGCACATTTATGTGACCCAAATCCAAATCTCAACAGAGTTGAAATGTGCCAATAACTACGGGTGCATTGATTGTGACGTGGTTTGAAATACGTTTTCACAATGTTGCAATTCTCTGTAAAATAATAACAATAAATAAAAATAATAAAAGCGGCTAAAGGATAAAATTTGCACATAAGTCTATAATATGTATTATATCAGATAATCAAGCCGAATATAACAGTTGAGCGACCGTGCTAGAACCACGGAACTCGGGAATACCTAACACCTTCTCCCGGGTTAACAGAATTCATTATCCGGATTTCTGGTTCGCGGACTGTAATACAGAATCATTCTTTTCCTCGATTCGGGATTAAAATGGTGACTTGGGACACCCTAAATCTCCCAAGTGACGACTCTGAAGTAAATAAACAAATCCCGTTTCGATTGTCCTTTAATTGGAAAAACTCCCTCTGCGCCCCTCGCGGTGCCGAAAAAAGGAGGTGTGACAATGGCCTAAGCACCGATTGAGTCCTCCACATTTGCCGGCATGATAGGATATATAGGGTGGCAATTTGAGCCCAAACCCGTCCAACCCGCCCAGAGATTAATGGGTTGAGTTACAAATATTTTAGCTCATTAGTCAATTTGGGCTGAGCCCAAGTTAACCCATTATATTTTATAGCTCATTCTGACCCATTAAGCAATCCAAATACAACACATGAAACTCACACAAAATAAAATATATCTCAACCCAACTTATATAGAAATTTATTTAATTGCCCCAATTTTACTTTTTTTTCAATTTTATGTTCTTTTATTTTTCTGCACCATCCACCCACGCTGCACCCCCCTCCCCTCAAAAAATAATTTTTTTATATTTTTTTTTGTATTTTTAATTTTCTATTTTTTCTGCACCACCCCCACCCCACCCCACCCCCAGCAAAACCCCTCTCCCCTCAAAAAAATTTACTTTTTTTTTGTATTTTCAATTTTCTGTTTTTTTTTTCTGCACCCTCCCCGTTACTTTTGAATTGTTTCTATTACTGTTATTCTGCTAGATATTATTTAACTGCAGGTTATGTTGTTTGTTGTGTCCTAGCCTCGTCACTATTTCGCTGAGGTTAGGCTCGACACTTACTCAGTACATGGGGTCGGTTGGGCTTGAAATTATCCTAAGGAGAAGGTGTTAGGCACCCCTCAGGATCCACTAGTGTGGTTTCCGGCCAGACAATTTTTTGTGAATTTGTGCAATTAGCAAATAAACAAGTGAGGCTCAAATAAGAGGGGATTTAAGTTTAAATACTCAAGTGTTTGAAAAACGATTAATAAAAAGAAAGGTTTTGAAAAGAGATAGACCCGAGCCTCCCACCCTCCCCTCAAAAAAAAATTTTACTTTTTTTTTGTATTTTCAATTTTCTAATTTTTTTCTGCCCTCTCCCTGCAAACCCCTAAAAAAAATTTACTTCAATTTTTAATTTTCTGTTTTCTTTTTTTTTTTTCGTTTTTCTGCATTACCCACCTGCCCCAACCCTTCCTACCCCTACCCCCACCCCCAAAAAATTTTCAACTTACACATTTTAAGGTAAAAGACTTTTTTTATGCAAGATGAGCATGGTTCTAAAATATGGGTCAAGTTGGACGGGTTGGGTTATGACCCATTGTTTAGTCCGTCTTAGCCCAAGTACACTTTAGGCTGGGTTGGGCAATGACCCATTTATTAACCTAACCTATCTTGACCCGCCCAAATTCAGCCCAACCCGTCCATTTGTCACCCCTAGGATATATGCATTGAAGACAATTTTAAAACTACTCCCTCAGTTCATGCCCCTTAAAAAATAATAAATGAAGTGCATAATTTACCATGATATTCATATTAATTGATGCATATTTTATTGGATTTGAGAAAATAATTTAAATTGAGTAATAAATACTATGGGTGTAAAAGAATTTTTTTTTGTCTTTTCTTAATATACGTAAAATGATAAATAAAAATAAAAATCTATTTTTAATATACATGTCAAGTAAATGTGAAAGGAAATAGTACAATATATTTGTATCAAATTTGAACTGATTATCACAGGTAGTGTAATTAATGACATTGTCCGTATTAACTTAAAAACTTATACGTCGAAACTTTGATAATTTTTGACTGGTGGACTATAACTAGGAGACAGCTAGCTATAAGTAGACTTTGACAACCAAAACTTCTCACTTATTTCTAGTTAATTATTGACCAATAAGTAGATTTAGTGTCACCTCGTGGCATTATTTTTTAAAAGAGCCAATGAATTGTGTTTGTCTTAATTTGTCACGATCCGGATTTTTCACCCTCGGGAGACGTGATTGTGCCTATTGATGTGAGTTAGGCAAGTCAATTATTGAACATTACCTTTTTACCCACTTTATACTCTTTAACATTTGTAAAACAATAACGTGTAAACAACGGAAATTTAGAATAAGCTGAAGAAAAGCAATAAAAAAAATATCGGAACATGTGCTAATACAACTGTTTAGACCTTAACCACGCAGAACTGGTGTCACAGTGTCACATACGATCTAAGATTTTCTACATACAAAGTTCGAAAAATAAACGATACACTGTTTCTAAATTAAGGAAATGAAACAGGAATAAAGGGATAGAGGGAGACGCCAGTGCCTGCGGACGCCTGCAGGTCTACCTTGGATCTCCGCATGGACTGAAGGTAGCCACCCAATCTATGGTCCAAAAGCTGCTCTGGGATCTGCACATAGTGCAGAGTTTAGTATCAGCACAACCGACCCCATGTGTTGGTAAGTGCCTAGCCTAACCTCGACGAAGTTGTGACGAGGCTAGGACCAGACTACTACATAAACCTGTGCAATTCAACTATATACAGCGGAAAGGAAGAACATAAATGATCAGTCAAATATGGGAGGGGTAGCATGCTGCGGGGGAGATATCAAGTCAGAATAGAAAAACAACAGGTAATTGAAGGAAACAATAAATCTTGGATATCAACAAAGAACCAGAAATCAATAAGTGCACGACATCACCCTTCGTGATTTTACTCCCGTCCTCACCAAAGCAATCAAGTAATGAAAATGTGCACGGCATCCCCCTTCGTGCTTTTACTCTCGTCCTTACCATATAATCAATATAATCGGCACGGAATGGTACATCGTGCGGCACGGCATCACCATTCGTGCTTTACACTCTTTCCTCACAAATCATATACAACATCACCCTTCGTGCTTTAACACTCTCTCACCAAAACAATACATGGCATCACCCTTCGTGCTTTAACATTCTTCCTCACCCAAACAACAATTACAAATAATAGGGAAAGGGAATAAATGAAATTACAATAAGAATCCCGGCAAGAGAACAATAGTTCAACAATCAAGTCCCAGCAAGGGAATAACATCAAAAGAAGCATCAACATCCCGGCTAGGGAGATAATATCAAAAACAACGAATTCCAGGCAAGGGAGATAATATAATGATTCTCTTCTCTTTCTCACTTTTACTTCACAACTCACTTCACAATTTTGAATCAATGCTCTAAAAGGTTCAATTTCTACTTATACTTTCACATTTCATTGTACAACTTGAGCCAACGCTCCTCAATGTTCAAATTTCACAATTACTTTCACAAACATTGCCTAACAATAAAAATCATCATCAAAGCAGAAATAATACAACGAAGCTATAATAATCACAATATAAGACTCACGGGCATGCTTGACACCAACATATAGATACTCGTCACCATGCCTATACATCGTACTAAACAAATACCACATAGCAAATAGGATTGGACTCCTAATCCTTCAAGCTAAGGTTAGACCAAACACTTACCTCGAACTTCTACGGCCAACTCAAACCTCAAACACTGTTTTTCCTTTTGAATTTGGCTTCTAATCAATTGTATCTAGACATAATCGACTTAATAACGTCAATAAACGCTAAAAAATGCAATTCCAATGCTTAATTATAGATTTCCTATCATTCTTCCCAAAAGTCAAAAATTGACCCTGGGCTCGCTTGGCCAAAATACGAGGTTCAGACCAAAACCCGATCATCCATTCACCCATGAGCCCGAATATGTATTTAGTATTGAAATCCGACCCCAAAACGAGGTCTAAATTCTATTTATACAAAAAGCCCTAACTCTAACCAATTCTCTAATTTTCTACCTTTAAGAACATGATTTAGGCGTAGAATTCTAATAGGTGTTAATGAAAACTGAAGAGAATGAGTCTAAGATTACATACCTATGAATTTGTGGTGAAGTTCTCTTTCAAAATCGCCCAATTTGGAGCTTGGAAGAAGAAGTTATGAAATTTGGGTTTAATCCTGACAAATTTGGTCTCTGCGATCGCAGACAAGGGAATGTGATCGCATAGGAGAAAGGGGACTGGGCATTGCGATCGCAGACAAGGCTATGCGATCACATAGAAGAAAATGGATTCCCTTCCCAGGCTTGGTCTAACACATTGCGATTGCGGAAGAAACAATGCAATCGCATATAACAATTTGTGACTTCCCAGAATTTACTATACGCGATCACGGAGGGACCTATGTGATCGCATAGTACAAAAATGGACCCCTGAAATTTACACTATGCGATCGCGAACCTTTCTATGCGATCGCATAGCACAAACACCTGGACACTAGCAGACAGCAGATCCTGCAATTTTTCCTAAGTTAAAAAACTTCCCGAGACCTATCCGAAACTCACCCGAGCCCTCAGGGCTCCAAACCACACATGCACACTACCTCAAAAACACCCTACGGACTTACTCGTGCATTCAAATCACTAAACTAACATCAACAACTATGAATTTAGCATCAAAATCATGAAATTTCTCAAGAACTTCAAATTTTCCATTCTTCTCAAAAACGATCTGATTCCCTTCGTTTCAAGTCCGTTTCTTACCAAACTTCACAAACTTATCTTAAATCACATATAAGACCTGTATCGGGCACCGGAAACAAAATACGAGCTCGATACCATCATGTTTTAATCACAATTCATTTCTATAAATCATAAACAATTTCAGAAAATAATTTTCTTTAAAAATTCATTTCTCGGGCTTGGGACCTCGGAATTCGATTCCGAGCTTACGCCCAAGTCCCATATTTTCCTACAGACCCTCCGAGACCGTCCAATCACGGGTGGGTTCGTTTATCCAAAATGTTGACCGAAGTCAACTTAAACTTATTTTAATGCAAAATTCATCATTTTTCATAGATTTTTACAAAATGGCTTTCCAGCTACGCGCCTGGACTGCGCACGCAAATCGAGGTGATGCCGAAAGAGGGAGTACCTGAATCGGGGAAAAGATG
Organism: Nicotiana tabacum; assembly: GCF_000715075.1. Lineage (NCBI taxonomy): Eukaryota > Viridiplantae > Streptophyta > Magnoliopsida > Solanales > Solanaceae > Nicotiana > Nicotiana tabacum. Next base: position 26,122,193 of record NC_134087.1, on the reverse strand, counting down.
AGGATAACGGCTCCGCATATCGGACTCGGACTCCCAGGTCGATGTCTTAGCGGGCTAACCTCTCCACTGAACATGAACAGAAGGAAAATTCTTCGATCTCAACTGATGAACCTGCCGGTCTAGAATAGCTACCGGCTCCTCCTCATAAGACAAGTCCTTGTCCAACTGGACAGTGCTGAAATCTAACACGTGGGATGGATCGTCGTGATATTTTCGAAGCATGGACACATGAAACACTGGATGCACGACTGATAAGCTCGGCGGCAATGCAAGTATATAAGCCACCTCTCCCACTCGATAAAGAATCTCAAATGGGACAATGAACCTAGGGCTAAGCTTACCCTTCTTCCCAAATCTCATCACGCCCTTTATAGGTGACACTCGAAGCATTACCCATTCACCGACCATAAAAGCCAAATCTCGAACCTTGCGGTCTGCATAGCTCTTTTGCCTGGACTGAGCTGTACGAAGCCTATCCTGAATAATCATGACCTTGTCCAAGGCATCCTAAACCAGATCTGTACCCAACAACCGAGCCTCCCCCGGCTCAAACCACCCAACCTATGACCGACACCGCTTACCATACAAAGCCTCATACGGAGCCATCTGGATACTCGACTGGTAGCTGTTGTTGTAGGCAAACTCTGCTAAAGGCAAAAACTGATCCCACGAGCCTCCAAAGTCAATGACACATGCTCAGAGCATATCCTCCAAAATCTGAATAGTCCGTTCGGACTGCCTGTCCATCTGAGGATGAAATGTTGTGCTCAACTCGACCCGTATGCCAAACTCTCACTGAATTGCTCTCCAGAAATGGGAGGTAAACTGCGTACCTCGATCCGAAATGATAGACTCGGGCATACCATGAAGACGAACAATCTCCCGAATATAGATCTCAGCTAACCTCTCGGAAGAGTAGGAGACTGCCACAGGAATGAAATGTGCTGACTTGGTCAGCCTATCAACAATAACCCACACTACAACGAACTTCCTCTGAGTCCATGGGAGTCCAACAACGAAGTCCATAGTGATCCGCTCCCACTTCCACTCAGGAATCTCAATCTTCTGGAACAAACCATCAGGTCTCTGATGCTCGTAATTAACCTGCTAACAATTCAAACACCGAGCCACATATGCAATGATATCCTTCTTCATTCTTCTCCACCAATAATGCTGCCGCAAATCCTGATACATCTTCGCGGTGCCCGGATGAATAGAGTATCGGAAACTATGGGCCTCCTCTAAAATCAACTCTCGAAGCCCATCCACATTAGACACACAAATTCGACCCTGCAATCTCAAAACTACATCATCACCTAAAGTAACCTACTTGGCACCTTCGTGCTGCAACGTGTATCTAAGGACACACAAATGAGGATAATCATACTATTGATCATGGATACACTCCAATAAAGAGGAACGAGCGACCATGCAGGCTAACATACGATTGGGTTCAGAAACATCCAACCTCATGAACTGATTGGCCAAAGCTTGAACATCCAAGGTAAGCGGTCTCTCATCGATAGGAATATAAGCAAGACTGCCTATACTGGCTGACTTCCTACTCAAAGCATCGGCCACCACATTGGCCTTTCCCTGATGATATAAGATGGTGATATCATAGTCCTTTAAAACTCCAACCACCTTCTCTGCCTCAAATTCAACTCATTTTGCTTGAATAAATACTGTAGACTCTTGTGATCCGTGAACACCTCACATGCCACACCATACATATAATGCCTCCAAATTTTCAACGCGTGAACAATGGCTGCCAACTCTAAATCATGAACTGGATAGTTCTTCTCATGAATCTTCAACTACCGTGAAGCATAGGCAGTGACCTTGCTATCCTACATCAACACCGCACCAAGTCCAATACGAGATGCATCACAATAAACTGTATAAGGCCCTGAACCTGTGGGCAAAACCAACAACGGTGTCGTAGTCAGAGCTGTCTTGAGCTTCTGAAAGCTCGCCTCACACTCGTCCGACCATCTGAACTGGGCACCCTTCTGGGTCAACCTGGTCATCGGGGCTACAATAGATGAAAACCCCTCCACGAACCGATGATAGTAGCCTGCCAATCCCAAGAAACTCTGGATATCTATAGCTGATGCTGGTCTAGGCCAGTTCTTGACAGCCTCAATCTTCTTCGGATCAACCTGAATACCCTCTACTGATACGACATGACCCAAGAATACAACTGAACTCAGCTAGAACTCACACTTCAAAAACTTAGCATACAATTGACTATCCCTCAAAGTCTAAAGAACCACTCTAAGATGCTGCTCGTGCTCCTCCCAGCCACGGGAATAGATCAAAATATCATCAATGAAGACTATCACGAACGAATCCAAATAAGGCCTGAACACTCGATTCATCAAATCCATAAAAGCTGTTGGGGCATTTGTCAACCCAAATGACATAACCAAGAACTCATAATGCCCATACCGAGTGCGGAAAGCTGTCTTAGGGACATCAGATGCCCTAATCCTCAACTGATGGTAGCCAGATCTCAAGTCAATCTTTGAAAATACCTTGGCACCCTGAAGCTGATCGAACAAATCATCAATCCTCGGCAATGGATACTTATTCTTGATTGTAACCTTGTTCAACTACCGATAATCAATACGCATTCTCATCGATCCGTCATTCTTCTTAACAAACAACACTGGCGCACCCCAAGGCGAAACACTAGGTCTAATGAAACGCTTTTCAAGCAAGTCTTGCAACTGTTCCTTCAAATCTTTCAACTCAGGTGGGGCCATACAGTACAGTGGGATAGAAATGGGTTGGGTTCCCGGAGCCAAATCAATGCAAAACTTTATATCTCTATCGGGTGGCATACCCGACAGGTCTGTAGGGAATACCTCAGGAAACTCACGAACAATGGGCATAGATTCAATAGAAGGAACCTCAACATTAGAATCACGAACATAGGCCAAATAGGCTAAACACCCCTTCTCGACCATACGCCGAGCCTTTATATAAGAGATAACACTACGTGTAGAATGACCAGAAGTCCCTTTCCACTCTAAACGATGTAAACCTGGTAAGGCTAAAGTCACAATTTTGGCATGACAGTCCAAGATAGCGTGGTAAGGTGATAACCAGTCCATCCCCAATATGACATCGAAATCAACCATGTCCAGAAGAAGCAAATCTACACGAGTCTCAAGACCCCAAATCGCAACTATACAAGAATGATGGACTCGATCTACCATAATAAAATCACCCACCGGTGTAGACACATAAATAGGAGCACTCAAAGAATCACTAGACATGACCAAATACGGTGCAAAATAAGATGATACATAGGAGTACGTAGATCCCGAATCAAATAAAACTGAAGCATCTCTGCTACAAACCAGAACAATACCCGTGATAACCGCATCGAAAGCCTCAGTCGGGCCTGGCTGGAAGAGTATAACATTGGGGCTAGGCCCCACCACCCTGAACTACATCTCTGGGATGGCCTGCTGCTAGCTGGCCTCTACCTTTAGCGGCCTGAGCTCCACCTCTAATACTTCTACCTCCACCTCTAGCACCTATACCCCCACCTTTAGCTGGCTGGGCGGGCTGTGGAACACTCGGTGCATGAACTATGGCACGGGAACCCTGATACTGAGAGCCGCTCGGTGCTCGAGGGCAAAACCTAGCAATGCGAGCCATATTACCACAAGTGTAACAAGCCCTCGGCTGCTGAGACTACTGACCCTAACGACCTAAATGACCACCCCGAAAACTCTAAAGCGGCGGTGCACTGATAGGAGCTGGTGGTGCACTGTAGGACTGCTGATCAAAATACTGCATATGGGAACCACGACCACCTGAAGCACCGTGAGAAACCTGAAGTGCTGACTGAAAGGGCCTAGGAGGATGGCCTCTACCATACGAATATCTGCCTCCAAACGAGGTACCACTGAATCAACCTGAATGATGAGGCCTTTTGTCAGACCCCTGACCACCTCCCTGCAACAGAACCATATCGACTCTCCGGGCCACATTGGTCGCCTCCTAGAAAGATATCTCACTCTCAGTCTCCCTATCCATCTGAAGACGAATCGGCTGAATAAGTCCGTCAATGAACCTCCTCACCCTCTCTGTCTCGATGGGAAGTATAATAAGAGCATGACGAACCAAGTTGATGAATCTGGTCTCATACTGAGTAACTGTCATGGAACCATGTTGGAGACGCTCAAACTACCTCCGATAGATCTCTCTCTGAGTAATAGGGAGAAACTTTTCCAGAAATAGCTGAGTAAACTGCTCCCAAGTCAAGACTGATAATCCGGCTGGTCTAACTAAGCAATAATATCTCCACCAAGTCTTGGTGGATCCAGACAAGCGAAAAGTAGCAAAATTGACCCCATTGGTCTCCACTATCCCCATGTTCCTGAGAACCTCATGACAGTTGTCTAGATAATCCTGGGGATCCTCAGAAGATGTACCGCTGAAAGTAGTAGTGAAGAGCTTAGTGAACCTATCCAACCTCCACAAAGCATCGACAGACATAACTGCTCCATCACCGGTTTGAGCTACCACACCCGGCTGAATTGCTCCAACTGGATGAATTGTTGGATTTTAGAACTGGGGAGCTACCTGCTCTGGAGTGCGAGTAGCAGGAGTCTAGGCTCCTCCTCCAGCCTGAGAGACGGCTGGTGCTACAGGAAGCAAGCTTGCCCGGGTGACACTCTCCATAAGGCCCACTAGACGGATCAGAGCATCCTAGAGTATTGGGGTAGCAATAAACCCCTCTGGGACCTGAGCTGGGCCCACTGGAACTACTAAGGCCAGAACCTCATCATCAAAGTCAACCTGAGGCTCCGCCGTTGGTGCTGCTGCTCTAGGGGCTCGGGCAGCAGGTCAGTGGATGAGGAAGCGCGTGTTCTCGCCATCCGCGAAAGAACAGAGTAGAAATTCAATTAGCATTGAGAAACCAAACTGCACGACAGGAAAGAATAAATGTGAAAATTTTCCTAACTCTGTAGCCTCTGAGGGATAAATACTTTCGTCTCCTTACCGATCCCTCAGACTCTACTAATCTTGTCTGTGAACTGTGAGACTCATGTAACCTAGAGCTCTGATACCAACTTATCACGACCTGGATTTCTCACCCTCGGGAGTTGTGATAGCGCCTACTGATGTGAGCTAGACAAGCCAATTATTGAACAAATTACCTTTTTACCCACTTTATACTCTTTAACATTTTGTAAAACAATAACGTGTAAACAGCAGAAATTTAGAATAAGCGGAAGAAAAGCAATAAAAAAAATATCTGAACATGTGCTAATACAACTGTTTAGACCTTAACCACCCAGAACTGGTGTCACAGTGTCACAGACGATCTACGATTTTCTACATACAAAGTCCGAAAAATAAATAATACATTGTTTCTGAATTAAGGAAATGAAACAGGAATAAAGGGATAAAGGGAGACGCCAAGGCTTGCGGACGCCTGCAGGTCTACGTTGTATCTCCGCGTGGACTGAAGGTAGCCACCCAATCTACGGTCTAAAAGCTGCTCCGGGATCTGCACATAGTGCGGAGTGTAGTATCAACACAACCGACCCCATGTACTGGTAAGTACCTAGCCTAACCTCGGCGAAGTGGTGACGAGGCTAGGACCAGATTACCACATAAACCTGTGCAATTCAACTATATATAGTGGAAAGGAAGAACATAAATAAACAGTCAAATATGGGAGGGGTAGCATGCTGCGGGGGAGATATCAATTCAGAATAGAAAAACAACAGGTAATTGAAGGAAACAGTAAATCTCGGATATCAACAAAGAACCAAAAATCAATAAGTGCACGACATCACCCTTCGTGATTTTACTCTCGTCCTCACCAAAGCAATCAAGTAATGAAAATGTGCACGGCATCCCCCTTCGTGCTTTTACTCTCGTCCTCACCATATAATTAATATAATCGGCACGGAATGGTACATCGTGCGGCACGACATCACCCTTCGTGCTTTACACTCTTTTCTCACAAATCATACACGGCATCACCCTTCGTTCTTTAATACTCTCTCACCAAAACAATACACGACATCACCCTTCGTGCTTTAGCATTTTTTCTCACCCAAACAACAATCACAAATAATAGGGCAAGGGAATAAATAAAATTACAATAAGAATCCCGGAAAGGGAACAATAGTTCAACAATCAAGTCCCGACAAGGGAATAACATCAAAAGAAGCATCAACATCCCGGCTAGGGAGATAATATCAAAAACAACGAATTCCATGCAAGGAAGATAATATAATGATTCTCTTCTCTTTTTCACTTTTACTTCACAACTCACTTCACAACTTTAAGCCAATGCTCTAAAAAGTTCAATTTTTACTTATACTTTTACATTTCATTGTACAACTTGAGCCAACGCTTCTCAATGTTCAAATGTCACAATTACTTCCATAAACTTTGCCCAACAATAGAAATCATCATCAAAGCATGAATAATACAACGAAGCCATAATAATCACAATATAAGACTCACGTGCATGTTTGACACCAACGTATAGATACTCGTCACCATGCCTATACGTCGTACTCGACAAATACCACATAGCAAATAGGACTCGACTCCTAATCCCTCAAGCTAATGTTAGACCAAACACTTACCTCGAACTTTCATGGCCAACTCAAGCCTTAAACAAGGTTTTCCTTTTGAATTTGGCTCCAAATAAATTGTATCTAGACATAATCGACTTAATAACATCAATAAATGCTAAACAAATGCAATTATAATGCTTAATTATAGATTTCCTATCATTCTTCCCAAAAGTCAAAAATCGACCCCGGGCCCGCTTGGTCAAAACACGAGGTTCGAACCAAAACCCGATCACTCATTTACCCCACGAGCCCGAATATGTATTTAGTTTCGAAATCCGACCCCAAAATGAGGTCTAAATTCTATTTATACAAAAAGCCTTAACTCTACCAAATTCTCTAATTTTCTACCTTTAAGAACATGATTTAGGCCTAGAATTCTAATGGGTGTTAATGAAAATTGAAGAGAATGAGTCTAAGATTTCATACCTATGAATTTGTGGTGAAGTTCTCTTTCAAAAATCGCCCAATTTGGAGCTTGGAAGAAGAAGTTATAAAATTTGGGTTTAATCCCGTATGTATTCTGTTTTGTTTAAATGACTGGGCGAATTTGGTCTCTGCGATCGCAGACAAGGGAATGTGATCGCATAGGGTAAAGGGGACTGGGCATTGCGATCGCAGACAAGACTATGAGATCGCATAGAAGAAAATGGATTCCCTTCCCAGGCTTGGTCTAACACATTGCGATTACGGAAGAAACAATGCAATTGCATAACAATTTGTGACTTCCCAGAATTTACTATACGCGATCGCGGAGGGACCTATGCGATCGCATATACAAAAATGGACCCCTAAATCGCGAACCTTCCTATGCGATCGCATAGCACAAACACCTGGACACCAGCAGACAGCAGATCCTGCAATTTTTCCTAAGTTCAAAAACCTCCCGAGACCTATCCGAAACTCACTCGAGCGCTCGGGGCTCCAAACCACACATGCACACTACCTCAAAAACACTCTACGGACTTACTTGTGCATTCAAAATCACTAAAATAATGTCAACAACTATGAATTTAGCATCAAAATCATGAAATTTCTCAAGAACTTCAAATTTTCCATTCTTCTCAAAAACGATCCGATTCACGTCGTTTCAAGTCCGTTTCTTACCAAACTTCACAGACTTATCTTAAATCACATATATGACCTGTACCGGGCACCGAAACTAAAATACGGGCCCGATACCATCAAGTTTTAATCACAATTCATTTCCAAAACTCATAAACAATTTCAGAAAACAATTTTCTTTAAAAATTCATTTCTCGGGCTTGGGACCTCAGAATTTGATACTGGGCATATGCCCGACTCCCATATTTTCCTACGGACCCTCCGGGACCGTCCAATCCGGAGTCCGGATCCGTTTACCCAAAATATTGACCGAAGTCAACTTAAACTCACTTTAATACAAAATTCATCATTTTTCACAGATTTTCACAAAATGTCTTTCCGGCTACGCGCCCGGACTGCGCACGCAATCAAGGTGATGCCGAAAGAAGTTTTTTTAAGACCTCGGAACGCAGAATTCACGTTTAAAACAAGTGTTATTTTGTATCTCATACAACTTACACTAGTTGTATGAGGCTCTTTTTTATCTCACAAATTTGTGGACCCCAATCTTACACTTCTGGGTCCACAAAAATCTGGACCCATAAAATTATGAGACAAAAAAATTGCCTCATACAACTAATATCAGTTGTATGAGACACAAAATAAAATATCCTGTCATATTGGGTAAGTCTTTTAGCTTTATTTGCTGAAAAAGAGGCAACCGCAGCCAAATTTTAAGAGTGATGTATAATTTTAGCCACTTTTAAAAATAATACTAGTCAAAAAATATATTTTTTATACATATATGATACAAATTTATATACTTTTTGACTAACAAATGCGATTAGTTTCGGCCCCGGCTAATTTTGTATTTTGTCCAATTTTTAAATGGTTCATAACAAGAAGGATCTGTTAAATACAGATTTTTGTTTTACAAACATGCTAAAAGAAAACCTAGTGATCAAGAAATGAGAATTCAGCTCATTATGTTTTACTCTACTATTTTTTATAAATATTTAAATTATTAACTATTGTAGCTTAGATTAATTTTCTGTAGTCTTCATATATGAAATTTTACTTATAAAACTTAGAAAAATTTTATGTCAAAATTCACAACTGAAAATTAAATAGCTTAAATAGCTCTTCTCGATTGTTTTTGGCCAGCCTCAACTGCTAAAAAGCGACAGGTTGAAAATCCAATTCAACAGTCGCATTCAACTGTTTCTCAAGTGTCCCCCCCCCCAACTGCACTAAACTTTCTACACTGAGCTCGCAGTTACGCTGAATTCTAGAGATGATGTAAGGCGTTAAATAGATACGGAGTTGAGATTTGAAGCTTACGAGTTCTGTATTTGTACAAAACTTACAATTCGTTTTAGTTACGTACTTAGTTTGCAATCAAATATTTATACAGATTTAGAAATTTTTTGAATATAAATACAAGATCTAAACAAAAGATATTGGATTCGTCCGAATCATGAAGTAATATTGTAGCTTCACCACGGGCCCTAAGGTCTCATCATCTCTGTCTGTACTGGCTGTCAACAGCTGTCTTGCAGTAGCTCTGAGCGATAGAAATGTGTAATTAACTAGAGAACTGATAAGAAACTTATTTCAATGTTTTCAACTATTTTAATTGTGGGATCATAAGACGCTAATAAGAAACTTAAGAAGGATTGGATCATTCATCTGAATCCACCTTGGAATTTATAGTGCTAAAGTTTGCACTAGTCACTAAACTGGACTAAGAGCATTGCCCATTACTTTTCCACTGTTCACGCAAGCAGGTCAAATTGAATATTGTTTTTTTCTTGAACCGATGATTCATCGAAAACAGTCTCTTTAAATTTATAAGGTATGGGTAAAGTCTACGTAAACTTTACACTCCCAGGCTCCACAATATGAAAATATAGGTATATTAGTTGTTACTGTGTTGTTGTATGCAAGCTGGTCAAATTTAACACCGTCAACTAAAAAAAAGGAAATAGAAGTCTATCAAAAGTAATAGTGTCACACTTAAGATCTACACTTCTGCTGAGAGCAAAATTTGAGCCACTTTTGTCATAACACTACATATTTCATTTATATCGAGATGATTCAACAATTTATACATATCTAAAAAACTATTTTATTGGCATAGTAATTATTCTATATATGTTGAAACACCTTCAATAAACATTGCGTCGCCCCTGAACTGAGTGCTACTCCTTAAGTTTTTGCTTAAGGCTTAACCAAATTCTCTAGGCGCTGCATGCACAGTATTTTTTGCACGATTAGTTACTATTGCAAGTTAAGTCAAAAGTCATGAGTTCAGTTGATCAATGCATTGAACTCAGCTCGTTCTGAAATTGTTCTCTGGTTGATAAGTCTTAAGCAAATGTATGTGTAGCTAGGTTTTGCAGCCATTAACGGCTTAACTTGAAGCACGTATAATATAACATCCGAAAAATTTCCTTTAAGGCAAATTTGTTAATCTTGTTCTTTTGCTATGTTGGCCCCCATTTTTACTCATTTTCATGCTTTTGGGAGGCTGTCCATTTAATACACTTCAACCAACCAACAATATAGCAATCCAAAGTCATCCCCTCCAGTAGTATAAATAAATGCCTCAATCACTTTATCATTTATAATTCTATAGCAACTAGCAAAAAAAATAGTATACTATACCTTTCTAGCTAGTTATAATATTAGTTCAAAATGCCTAGTCCAATTTTTGCTACTATTTTCCTAGTAATGTTTATTGGAACTTTTGTAACTTGTACTGAGGCTCGTGCTTTCTTTGTATTTGGTGATTCACTTGTTGACAATGGAAACAACAATTATTTACTAACTTCTGCAAGGGCTGATTCTCCACCTTATGGCATTGATTATCCTACTCATCGTCCTACTGGCCGTTTTTCCAATGGCTTCAATATACCTGATCTTATAAGTAAGTTTCCTAATTCTTTTTTCTATATTATTGTACAAGAGGCGGATTTAGAGCAGGTCCAGCTAACCCCTTGGAATGCTATGTGGGGCCTTCCTCAAGCAATCTCCCTAGAGAGCGCCTTCATCATAGGCTAGCTAGCATAGCAGACAATAAAGCGAAATCTAGGAAGGGGAGGGGAAATGAATGCCAAATATGAAGCAAACCACCTATATACTATATAATATGTCACGATTGTCTCTTTTAAGTGCTCTTGCCTTTTTATTATTACTAGCTAGAGTATACATTTGATCCTATATATATTTGGGGAAAGTGAAACACAAAAAATGATCATATAATTTTAATGTGCTAGCAGGGTTTATTTTTTCTTATATTAAAAAATGGGAATAATGTTAACTTACTGCAGTCATGAGGTAGTAGCTAGATCAGCAAACCTTATATAATTAAGAATTAGGCTCGATTAATTATTTTGAACCCACTAACTCTACATTATAGAATATAGATCACTTGCCTCTACCTTGAACTGTGTTACAAGGAATTTAACAACATTATCTGCGAAAATAATGGAATTATTGTTAATGAAAATGTGTATATGGACAGGCCAAGAGCTTGGTGCTGAACCAACATTGCCATACTTGGACCCTGAGCTAACTGGAGATAAATTGCTCGTTGGAGCAAATTTTGCTTCTGCTGGAATTGGAATTCTTAACGATACTGGAGTTCAGTTTGTAAGTCCAATTAATTAATTTGCACGTCCTAATCTTCTTTTAAGTCGACTTAAAATTATGGTAAAAAGAAAATATAGCAGGATATATGCAATATGTTATGTCTATTTTCTAAGGAAAGTTATGCATTTATAGTAAATGTAGGTTGGTAATCCATAAAAGAAAGTAATATATGGTATTTCCTCCATCCGGTTTATGTAATGTTGTTTGACTAGGTACATGATTTAAGAATTTTTTTTTTTAAAATTTGTGCTCTTAACTCACCATAGCTATTTATATAGCTATAAATAATCTCATTAGAAGTAAAATAAAAAGTTTAAAGTTAAATTATTTTCAAAATATAGAAAGATTTTTTTTTTTGACAGACTAAAAAGAAAAGTGTGAATCATACAAATTGGGATGTAGGAAAGTAGTCTATTTTGAGTTTACTGTTTATACATTGATGGTCTACACATATTTATACAATCATATCACATATTTCTACTATGATCATAACCGGCAACTTGATAAAAATGATAATCTACTATAATAGATTAAAGAACAATAACAATGGGAATTTTTTTACCCTGTTCGTGTATATGACTTAAATATGTTTATTTTTTGTTCATTGCCTCTGTTGCAAACCAAACCATGCAACTGAAAAGGAGCAATTAATGCACTTTCTTGTCAAGTTAATTTTTGTACATACTCGTTGACTGGAGTGAATAATTAATGAATTAATTTGGTTTTGTTTAAATTATTTTTGTGGTAGGCAAACATAATAAGAATTTCCCAGCAACTACAAAACTTTGAACAATACCAGGCTCGAGTGAGTGCTCTTTTAGGAGAAGAACAGACACAGATGCTAGTAAACAAAGCTCTTGTTCTTATTACTTTGGGAGGCAATGACTATGTCAACAACTATTTTTTCACACCACTTTCAGCCAGAAGACTTCAGTACAACCTTGAGGATTTCTCTGTTTATATTATCAGCGAGTATCGGAAGATTTTGATGGTAATAAACACATCTCATATTTCCTTCTGCTCGAATTATGTATACATTTATGAAAAAATATATAAACAGTATGCGTATAAAAATATTATAGTAATGTCCCTTCGGAGATGGTCCAGTTGGTTTGGAGGACGGTCATCCATACAAATGACTTGGGATCGATTCTCCCCTCAATGTCTTCTGCATTAGCCTGTCGCACAAGGCTTGCCTGGTGCGGTTTACATCCCATGTGTGATTTGCAGGCTAGTACACAAGGAGGTTTATCCAGTGCGCACAAGATGCTCACCCGAAGGACATAGGCCGTAGGGGTTGCAATTTTTTCTGGGGTTCCCAAAACAAATATTATAGTAATTCTGAACCTATTGATTCTAAATTTTAGATTTTGTGCTATGTGTATTGGTACTCGTCAAGAATACAAAATTTAAGTGCCTATTAGTTGTTAGGAAAATGACTTTCTTAGATCAAATTTAGTTGTTTAACTTTTAACTACAATGTAGGGTCAGATTTGAAGACTTGTCTACTGATTGTACTAGTGCTAAGGAAAAACATAGATTCCATTGAATTACGATTTAACAAAAAGGACAGAAGAAACAGCAAAAGGTGAATTTTCCTAATATATGATGTCATTAATGTCACACCTAAACCTTTGCCAATGTCGGTATGTAAACTTTATCAATTATATATAATAACAATAATAAACACACACAACTATTTTTGTCATTAACATTATTGCTTAACTTTATCTACTATAACACACTATAAACATTTAATTCATTGTATAACCAAACCTCTCTATAATATCCTCGTTTGTTCCGATATTTTTTTGTTACTATAATGAAGTGCTGTTATAGATGACATCATATATTATAGCACAATATAAAAATCGATTCCAAAGAAAACTTGGCTTTTAGTGAATGACTATTATATAAGGATATTGTTATAGAGAGATTTGACCACAGTGGTAAATTTTTAAGCTTTATCCTCCATATATGTAGGCAAAACCTACCTATCAAGGTACCTAACTTTTTTTTTTGTAAGAGGGTAAACCCGCAGCCGCTATTTTCGTGCGCACTGGGTAAACCTTCCTGTCTAATAGCCTGCAAATCACACATGGAATGTAAATCGTATTAAGCAAGCCATCCGTATTAAGAAGGCACTAAAGGGGTATTCGATCCCAAGTCATCCGTATGGATGACCGCCCTACTAACTTTATTGTTATAGTGGTAAAATTCAGTGTGATCATATATGAAATCCTAAACCCATAGCGGACATCGACTTATTTGAGACGGAAGCGTAATAATTATTGTTGCAGAGGCTGTATGATTTGGGAGCAAGAAGAGTGTTGGTGACAGGATCTGGACCATTAGGTTGTGTCCCATCTAGTCTAGCCAGCAGGAGCACCAATGGCGAATGTGCAGAGGAGCCTCAACGTGCTTCTGCTATTTTCAATCCTCTCCTTGTTGAAATGATTCTAAGTCTCAATCAAGAACTTGGCTCTGATGTTTTTGTTGCTGCTAACGCTGTGGATATGCAGAACGACTTCATCAGAGATCCTCAAGCCTTCGGTATGAATTCTTTTGTTTCTATATTTTAGGTTAACTTTGCGTACTAACCAGTGGCGGAACAAAAAATTTATATGCATATATACTATAACTCCCCTTGATTTTTTTGTATGTTCACTTTTATATGTTTTGACATTCCAGGCTCCGCCGCCACTAGTACTAACAGTGTATATTGAGATATCCACTATTAGTGGCGGGGGCAGGATTTCAACTAAGAGGGTTCAAAAAAGAAAAAAGGTCAAAAAATTAGAAGAGATTGTAAAGGGATTGAACCAATAACCTCACAAAGGCTTTGAATCCCCTTAATCACTAAGCTATACTTTTGGGATGTGTTTAAGGGGATTCAAAATATAATAAATAGAGATAAAAACAGATTTTGCCTTATATATACAGTATAATTTTTCAACGAATGAAGTTTCCCTAAATCCGCCACTGTCTGCTATGGGTTTAAGAATTTTGACATTATTAATGCAGTTTAACTAGTTATAATAGATTATTTATTCTATTTTCTAAGTTACTATCAAATTCTATTACATAAATATCATGTTATTGCAGATCAATTTAACATGATAGTGTAGAAATATCATACATTACTGTTAGTGCACATACGTTGAATTCATTTGCAATAATAAATAGTAGTTGTTTATAACAAACATATTTTGATAATTTGAAAAATATAAGTAGTAAACAATTACTACATAACACGTTAAATTATGCTGACAATATAAAAATTCTTTAATATGTTGGTGTTTATAAATTAAACTCAATTTTGGTTAGATCTAATTTCTATACAATGATAATATTAAGAATTCTTACACAATTAATGCATTTAAACTTGTTGTATTAGCTTTATGTCTTATTTTTCATGTTACTAACCCCACATGTTTTGGATGATTACATGTTGTTATATATCTTAGATATCTTAGGCGGCTTGATAATGTAGAAATTCTTTACGCTATTAGTGTAAAGAAGTTACACTCTTATTAATTTGAGCTTAACTTCTATAGCCTACTACTACGGGTTAAATTGCACTATAGTATAAGATTATTTACCCTTTAGGATTAACCTTCATATGAATGAAAATCATTTAAAATCACCATTGTTTGTTCACTTCACAGGTTTTATAACATCAAAAGTGGCATGTTGTGGACAAGGGCCATATAATGGAGTTGGAATTTGCACAGCTGCATCAAATTTATGTCCAAACAGAGATCTATATGCATTTTGGGATCCTTTCCATCCAACAGAACGTGCCAACAAAATCATAGTCCAAACAATTTTTACTGGTTCAGACAAGTACATGACACCTATGAACTTAAGCACAATTATGGCTATCGACTCTCTGTAGCATGCACCTGTGACTCATGAATCCAATTATATATCTTTCTTTTTAATTCTGAGGTTGTCGATTTTTTCCAGTTCATGTTTTAACGTTGCTAACTAGTTGAATGCTCTTTCTTGATTATATTTATTATTGTAATTTTTTATATATTTATATATATGATGAGTTAAATAAGGGATATATGAGATGTGTTTTTGTCTCTTATATTATTATGATCAAGCATATAAGCAGCTGCACTAGCTTTAGCTGTGATGTTGGAGACATTTATTTCTTTGTACATTGTGCTTTTATCTTTGAGTCTACTCCTCTTAGCTTTATCGAAATAAATTAAAGTACATCAACCTAAAAAACAGAAGTAAACAGAAAGTAAAAAAGAACAGAGCTTGATTGGAATACAGTAAATTTAGACGATTATGTGAATACAATCGCAATAATAAACAGACTCATGATTACGACAGCACAATACACTCTGTTTTGGCACCACCCATACACTCTGATTAGTAATTCTAGCCAACCAAAATTCAATCATCTAATTTTTTTTGCTAATGGTGCGAGCCACACTTTCCTTCGCTTTTTTCGGCTTTGTTATCAATGTCAAGAACGAGCTTTGTCAACAAGTAAATCTTGAAATAGTGATTTAAACATTGGTTGACGGAGTTACTCAATACTTATACTAATGTCGAATAACTGACATTCATTTAATTAGTGGATGTGCAGCCTGTTAGTAACATGTATTCAAAACTAGAAAATCAGAAAATGTTAGTTTAAGAAAACAAAACAGAAAAATTTCGAGCCCACAAGTTTTTTATGTGTCCTTAGGGAATTTAATTCTCTCACAGTTGAAGGTTTCGAATTAATTCCTTCCAGGATAGAAGGAAATAACTATTTTGTGATAGCGGCACTTCAAATCACATAACTTCGGCGAACTCAAATGGCGAAGCAAATCACACAAAATGCTTATGTTTTTGCTTTGAAAATCAATGTAGAATCCAGAAGATAGAGGGAAGAGATATTCAGATTTTGGTAGTGACAAATGAGGCTGAGCCTCTCTATTTATAGCCAACAGACATGAGTCCCAATAGGTGCAAAGGTGTCTGTTCGTTTGAAGAGGTACCTATTAAGCAGAATTTCTGTTAAACGGAATGACTGGTCGCGAATTTGACCGCTGAAAATAATGCCGCAAATTTAATCTTTTCCCATGCAAAAATATTAGAAAGGAAATATTAAATGACGGAAATGAAAAATAAATTTGGTCCAAAAAATTATCAATCAATCATATCAATTGACCAAATCCAAATCCGACCAACGGCGACGCGAGACTTGCTCTCTTCTCAACTCTTTAAGAGTTAGAAGAAGTGCTTGAGCCGAGCGAGCGACAACGACGATGGCGCGAGGCTTTCTCTCTTCTCAAATCTTTAAGAGATAGAAGAAGTGCTTCTATATATAAGCACGCGAATTTTCTTCTTCCTATCAAATGAGGGACAAAGTTCCTTTATAAAAGGGACTAATTCAAAATTTTATTTGCCTCCATTTCTTTTCCCACCATTTTTCCATTCATACCTCTTTTGTTTTAATTAACAAAACCTAACAATCCCCCACATGAATAGGGAATGGCTATCCAACAAAAAATATGCATGGAAAAACTGTGTGATTCGCAAGTAAGGATCAATCGCATCTGGATAAGTAGGTTTCCCTTTGATCTTTCCGTAGTGAACATATATCGGATATACTCGATCAATCGGTAGATTTGATATCTTTGAACCGTCGAATTTTGGTGTATACCTAGACAACCATATATCATACAATCAACCCTTAACCGTCTTTGGTTCTCCTTGTTGTATTCATTTTAGCCATGAACACCGCTAAATTTCATAAGCGCGTAGAGAACTGGCTTTACAAAATTCTCCTTGAAGCGGCTTACACGTCACACTTACATAAGTGATTCCTAAACATGTTATCCCATAGATACACTATTTGATATACCCCGTATCAAACTTAGAAATCATTAAAAAGCCTTAACATTTTATCCTTGGTACTGAACAGTGTCTTCATCATAAGAATGGACAAAAAAAAATTATTTGACAATGATGGACCATCACTAATGACTTTGTTTGATCTCCTTAAACCTAGTTCTTGGGATCTCCAATCTTCTAGGTAGAGTTACCGCAACATGACTTGTCCTCGACCATAGTCTCATTCCCTTTGATGACGTCTCAACCGCCCTCTAGTTAGGCCTTTTGTAAGTAGATCTGATACATTATCTTTTGACTTTACATAGTCAATTGTGATAATTCCATTAGAGAGTAGTTGTCTAATGGTATTATGTCTTCATCGATTGTGACGAGATTTCATGTTATACATAACGCTCCTACCTTTCCTATTGTCGCTTGACTATCGCAATGTATGCATATAGGTGCAAAGGTTTGGGCTAAAATTGAATATCTTTCAAGAAATTTCGGAGTCATTCAGCTTCTTCACCAGCCTTGTCTAAAGTTATAAACTCAAACTCCATTGTAGAGCAGGCGATGCATGTCTGTTTGAGCGACTTCCAAGATACTACTCCTTTATCGGGTCCAAGCCTACACTATTATTGAGTAGCGAGGATGGTCGATGCAATTTTACCCAACAAAGGTCGGGATCGAATCCACAAGGAGTTAATTTTTTTGGAGTTAGGTTTATATCCAAGTAGAGATGCGGGTTTTGCTCTTAATTTCACTTCCACAAATGATTGGTTTGTTTTCTACTTCTACTTCTAGTCTATAGCATGCACTATTTGAAACTAAGTACAATATTTTTTGTTGGTTGTTTTCAAGGATTTAAAGGGACTAGGATAGTGACTTCTGCCTAGGTGGATATCTAACGGGCAGCAAGAATCTAGGGCAATCATGTGATTAGTTGGGGTCGTAATATAGCTATCACACTCAGGTACTCACTTTATACCTCTCGGTAATTTGAGTAATTTTGTCCAATTTGGGTTTCTCAAGTCCAAATGGGTATTCATGCAATTCAAGTGATTTTAGCTCAAGTCGGGTATTACTTTCTCTAGGTTAAACCCTTTAATTGGGGCTATCAATTTCTTGAGTTCACCCCAATTCCTTGTCAACCTAGTTTTCCTAGACTTAGTCCCTCTTTCTCAAGTAGAGACTAAATCATAAAGGCATAAATTAGTGTTTTCAACCACTAATTCAATAGTTCTAGCAAGAACTAGGCTAAAAATTACTAACACATACACATTCAAGCCCTAAAATTCAAGACCCATCAAATACCCACACTAGGGTTAGGTCACAACCCTAGCTATAGGTATAACTACTCATGATAATAGCAGAAATCACACATAAAGAGAAGATCAAATCCATAATACTAAGTAGGCGTTTGGACATGAATACCAATTATATTTTTTCAAATTTGGAATTTCACTAAAATTTGAATTGAAGATAAAGTTGTGTTTGATTATAATTTTTGCAACATATTTGGATGCCTTTTTTTTCTTCAAAATCATGAAATATGATTTATACCCCACAACTTGTAAAAAATATCAAAACCACCCCAATTTGATTATCCTACTTGAAATAAACAATCAAAATGCTACTGTTTAACTGTTATCATATTTTGTTTTACTGTAATACACAGAAGATGCAAAATCAATATCACATTTTCTGATTCTACTAACACACAGAGAAGATGCAAAAGCAGGCATAGCCACATATTTCTCATAACCATGTAATCAAACTTCCAGTAGGCAGAGTTCAAGTATCAACTAAGACTGATGTTCCACCATCAGTCGCCAAAGATGTATCTGCCAAAGATGAAAAACTGACGAATTCATTTTATAAATTTTAAAAATATAGGGTAAATTTGTAAAACTAAAAACTAGAAAATTCCCATTTTCAATTTAAAAAGTGGTAAGAACCAGTTTTTCAAATTTGAAAATGAATTTTCAAGTGAAAAAGGAAAAATTGGTAAGAATGGGATAACCAAACATTGTTTTCAAAAAAAAATTTGACAAAAGGAAAAAATTTGTATGTCCAAATGGGCTCTAAATTAAAAGATGAAAATCTAATGTTATACGGTAAATATTGTACAGAATTTCCCAAATAGGAAAAACTAGTCGTCTCACGTGCTCAGCAAAACATAACATAACCTAAAAATGTAAAAAAGATTTATTTATACTAGGCTAAAATTTTCATACAAAAATGCCCCTGTGTATGTTTCGCGGCCGCGTAGTTCTAACCGAGGCCGCACACTTGCTTTTCTGACCGCATAATTTTGATTGTGGTCTGCGTTTCTTCACATCTAAGACTGGATTGAACCTTGCTTCGTGGATCGCATACTTTTCACCATGTCCGCATTAAATCCTTCCGTGGCTGCATAATATTGACGCGGTCCGCTTTTAACATTTTTGCCTATTTAGTGAGCTCTCTAAACCTTAGCAAATGTGGTCCGCGAAATTCCAATCGCGATCAGAGTGGTACTTTCGCAGCCGCCAATTTCTGACGCGGTCCGCATCCATGTCTGTGCCAAAAAAACCACCTATCTGATTCTCTCTTTCGTGGTCCGCAAATTAATGACTGTGTCCGCGTTGATACTTTCACGGCCACACTTTTTTGTCGCGGTCTGCATTCCACAATTCTTGGCCTAGTCTTGGTCTTTGTTCAAGTTTTGACTCCTTTATGAGTTGATCATGGCTGTTTTGGCTCATTATGAACAATACCTGCAAACAAGCATATTACATTAGTTTTCGGGAATACCTTCATGCATTTTAGGCCCAAAACTCAAGTGAGAAAGAGCAAATAATAGGTTAAAATCCCCACTTATTACCTCCCCCAAACTTAAACATTTGCTTGTCCTCAAGAAAATAAGGTAATTCTCACCTCCACTAAAACAAAATATAAGGAAATTTCAGCTGCCCTAACGTGAATCAAACATGCATCAATTGGGACTAACAATTACCCTTAACATAAATGAATTATCAACAACACACAACCTTTTGAGTACCATAGTTCTAATGCAATACTAGAGCATCAAGAGTTAACTGAATTCACCAAGGAAGCTCGCTCTATTACGTAGGTCGTTGTGGAACCCAAACTCTTTCTCCTCTACTCTCCACATGCCAATCTCACTTAAGAATTGTAGCACTCAAAATAAGGATTGTGAAGAAGTACACTCATCTCTCACAAGGGAATGTCACAAGTCCAGCTCTAAGTACCATAAGCTTGCCCCCTATTTGAATCACCACTAATGTAAGCTCACTCAACTCGAAATCACATAGGGCTTTTGCGGGAATGTAATGAAGGTTTTTGGATCAAGGTAGGATTTATCAGTCTATGAAGGTTTCATATTTCCTTAAGCACTTCATTTTCTCATTTCGGCTCACACTTTCTTGACTCTTTGAGTCATTTTCTTCTTCCTTAGGGGAACTAAAGAGACACACTGTCACTCTTTCTTGTTCATGAAGATCATTTTTCTCCTTTTCTAATCATTCCATGCGTTTCATCATTGCTTTCATTGAATCCGTTCACTTTTTTATCTTATTCACTTTATTTTTGGCTTTTCTTTCTTTTCTTTTGCCTTCCCTTTTCTTCATTTTGTACCTTTTATCACTTTCACATTCCTCCTCTCTCCCCCAAACTTATGCTTTTTCCAATATGCTAAGGAAAGATCGGATGCCAAGAGAGGGTCATTATAGAACGGATAAAGGCTTGTATCATGGTTATTGAAAGAAAAAGGGCTTCGGCTCAACGAGTTTGACTAGGAATAAAATGTAAAAAAAAGATAACAACTTAATAAGAAACTAAAATAAGGGAAATATGAAGCTATGAAGTAAAATACAGAAATCAACTGAATATACACAAAATTGAAGTAAAGCGAATATTTACATAAATGAAAACGAATATATACATCAAATGGTAAAAATATATACATACCAAAAGTAAATTAAAGAGAAGTAAAGATAAAGAAAAATAGTCTCATAGTTATTACATACCAATGTTATCCAATTATCACCAAATCAAAATAGACCACCCATACCCCCTCCCAAATAAAAGATAACATTGTTCTCAATGCTAATATCAAAATAAGATCAGGGAAAGGGTTAGAGAGTAACGAAAACTTCCTATGTAGTTTGCATCGGGTCCGGCACATGAGTAGGGTCCTCAGACTGTATAGGATCAGCAGCTCCCTCCGGGTCCTCTAACTAGATCTCCAAATCTGACTGGGGGACCACGGGGTTGCAGAGCATCTAGATCATCTTTACAGCACTATGTGTAGCGGTAGTTGGCTCCTCAGACTGGTCAGCTGCTGGTGTCTGCTGCTATGCTACATGTGCTGCTGGGACTTGCTCCTCCATGAGAAAATCCAGTGGGATATCTCCAGCAGCAGTGAACCTCTCTACATCCTACTTCAGCTACTCAACTGACTCCTTTGAGGCCCGAGTCTTCTTCATCTTCTTGACTTGCTTGCCCAGATCCTTTATAGCCCTTTTATGAATATCAAAAGTGTCCATTATCTTCTTCTAGTTGTCCAGGAGCTTCTTCTGGTTGTCCAAAAGCTCCTTCAATGAATCCTCCACCGATGAAGGTACCTCGGGTTGTGCCGGGGCTGACTGTGCTGCTACTGCGCTGGATAAGACAAACAGCTTTGATGTTGCTGCCTGCATCCAGTTGTTGATGTAGGATAAAGTCTAAGAAACCTGCAGTGCAGTTTGAGGGTAGGTGGAAGAAGAGGGCACAAACAATGGTATAGTAATGGATGGCCCGCATGTAGAAGGAGGTATGAAAGACGAAGATCCCCCTACTGTGGAAGGCTGTGACCCGACGGCTACTACCTCTGGCTCTTCAGACTGGCCAATGGAGATAGCAACTTTACCCTTTGCTTTAGGGTTGTGCGGTCCTTTGGTGTTATAGCAAGAGAAAGGCTTCTTTGGCTTTGGCTTTGGCTTTGTGTCATAGATCTTCGTCTCGACCCCTTAGTCCTCGAAATACATGGTTAGGAAGTTGGGGTAGGGTTGGATCTTTCTTCCTTTCCAACTGTCTTTGTAATGTGATAGTACATGAGGTTCCCCATATTGATAGGATACCCCACCATGATGGAGGCTATCAAGATACACCAGGTGAGTGGGAGGACATTTTCATGCTGACACGGATCTAACAGGCTGCACACAAAGGTGGACCACCCCTTGGCTTTAAAGCTGAGGGTGTTTCTGTATATTGGGACTCCAGTTGTGAGCCATGCCGGTGTCGTCCATGGGGCTAATATCTCCGCCAACCATGGACGAGTTGCTTCATCAAGTGCCAGCTTCTCTAAGTTGCACAGCTTCCACATCCTCAAAACCAGCTTATTCATTCAGTGTGTGGCCATCAAACCAGATCTTCAAATTCTGGACCTTTGTCGAAGTGGTGCCCTTTTTGATAGGGGCAAAGTTTGCATAGAACTCTTTGACAAGGTATTCATTAGCTTCCGGAACTTTGCTGGTAAACCATTTCCACCCTACTCTCTCCTCAAACTGCCTCTTGACATTTAGATTTTGGGGAAGGAGGTCTCTCTCTATAAATTGTCTCTCAAGGGTGAGTTTGGGGCCACCATTCTCGGAACTTCTAATAGGATAATTCGCTCATAAATCTATCAGCCTATACCTCGGCTTTTCTAGATCTGGCCAACCCCCCAATATTGGTGTCACCCCCTCTCCTATAATCTGGGACCTCATCATTATCATTCACAGGAATAGGGGCAGCTAGTGAAGCCGAAGTTGTAGCAGGTGGGGAAGATGATGCCGAAGCCTCACTACCTTCCTATG
Organism: Nicotiana tabacum; assembly: GCF_000715075.1. Taxonomy (NCBI): domain Eukaryota; kingdom Viridiplantae; phylum Streptophyta; class Magnoliopsida; order Solanales; family Solanaceae; genus Nicotiana; species Nicotiana tabacum. The sequence goes on along the minus strand of NC_134087.1, from coordinate 26,099,194 downwards.
AGCCACCAGACGACTCAGAAGAGGAGGTAGGTTCATCTCCTAACTGGAATTTCCCTTGAACTATGTGGGGACATGAGAAGGCACAGAGTCTCCTTCCGAATCTTCCCTGGAAGGGACATACTCACTAGTGTCTAAATGGTCTGTGGCTCTATTCGCAGCTTTGATGGCAGCTCTCATCTTGCCAATTGATTTTTGGACTACTAGGGGTATCTTGGTATTTCCTTTACCCCTGCCTCGGGAGGGTTCTGCCCTCCCTTTAGATGTATCGCCTCCACCTCTAGATCGGACCATTGTCTGCAGCAAACAAGCAATGAAATACAGTTAGAATAAAGCTTCAAGATTATGTTAAAACATTGCAGTTGAAATGTAGAAACTGCTTGAATTGGCAAAACTGGGACTTAGGAGCGTGTTCGGAATGTAATTTGGAGGTCCATGGTAGATTTAGGCTTGAATTGGCGAAACTGGAATTTTTTGCGCTTTCCGGTTGGTAGGGGAAATTTTGATATCGGGGTCGGAATGGAATTTCGGAAGTTGGAGTATGTCCGTTTTGTCATTTAGGGTGCGCGTGCAAAATTTCAGGTCATTCGAACGAGGTTTGATAAACTTTTTGATCTAATTCGGAATTAGGAAGTTTTGGAATCCTTAGGCTTGAATCCGAGGATTATTTGATGTTTTGAGTGTTCCAAAGGTTGGAAAAAGTTTAAATGATGTTATGGGATGTGTTGGCATGTTTGGTTGAGGTTCCGAGGGCCTCAGGTGAGTTTCGGGTAGTTAACGGACCAATTCGTGGTTGTGGAGAGTTGCAAATTTTCTGTTGTTTCTGTTGCAGAGTTTTGTTCTTCGCATTCCCGAGAGGGCTCTCGCATTCGCGAAGAGATGTGGAGTAAGGCAGGGGAATTTCTCTTCGCGTTCACGATGTTGATCCCGCATTCATGAAGGGTGAGGCAGAGTGTGCATCGTGAATGCGAAGTAGGTCCCGCGTTCGCGTAGAGTAATTGGGGCAGCTGGGACCCCAGGAACTTTGTGCTTCGCGTTTGCGAAGGCTTGGGCAGTTGAATCATCGCGTTCGCAATGAGGTTTTCACATTCGCGTAAGAGGGTTTATTTGATCAGTGATTTTTGTGCTTCGCGAATGCGAGGCTTTGATCGCGTTCGCGAAGAAGGAAATATACCTAGGCAAAATATTTAAATAGCCATCTTTGCAAATTTTAGGCCATATCTCACCATTGTTGGCCGGATTTGGAGCTTTTTGAGAGGGATTGAAAAGGGAATCGAAGGGAAACACTTGGAGGTAAGATTTTTGAACTCAACACTCGATTCTATGATGATTTCTACCCTATTAGACATGAAATTAGTGGAATTTAAAGCCTAAAATTGGGGAATTAGGGCTTGAAATTGGAGACTTTGATTTGAGGATTTGAGGGGTCATTTGTGGTCAGATTTTGATGCATTTGGTATGTATGAACTAATGAGAGTGTAAGAATTTTAGTTTTGTGATTTTATTGGAATCTAAGACGTGGGCCCGAGGGTCGAGTTTGACTAATTTCGGGATTTTTGATGTAATTTGATTATTTTCGCGTGGGATTTTTCCCTTAGCATATTTTGCTGTTATGGTTCTGATTTTGGTTAGATTCGGGGAATTTGGAGGCCGAATCGAGAGGCAAGAGCGTCGCGGGCTAGAGTTTGGCTTGGCTTGAGGTAAGTAATGCTTCCAAACTTGGTTATGAGGGTTCGAAACCCCGAACTATGTGTTCTATGATTACTATTGAGGTGACACAAATGCCAAGTGACGGCCGTGTGGGCGTGCACCGTGAGAATTGCGGCCTGGTTCATTCCATGGCTCCACTTAGTGACTCTTTCATGCTGATATATGTGTTGTAATTATGTGATTAAGTTAATGAGCTGTAAATCATGCTAATTATCCTGTTAAGGCTTCACGCCAACACTGTTGAGACCCGAGAGGTCGTTTCTTGCCGTCACGTCATTAGCTTCATTTATATTCTGTACTCAGTCCTCTTCATGCATATTATATCATGCCTTAGTCTCGATTATTGCTATTTAACATATCATATCATTGTTCGGGCTAGTATCATGACATTCTTGAGCCCGCGTGTGTGAGACTGGAGAGTAATGACTAAGTGAAGTCGAGATCCTGATATTGAGTGACAATATGAGATCGGGTTGTACGCCGCAACGAGATATTGATCATGCCTTCGTCGGCTTGATATAGCGCTTGGGCTAAGATAAACCCCTCCGGAGTCTTTACATCTCAGTGAGCGCAGTTGATGAAATTGAGGGATAGATTATCCATGAACATGGATCTTGTCCGAAGTAATTATACCCGGAGATGGATCTTCTCCATAGGGCAGGAATAGCCTTCCTCAGTACTGTGTGACTACGGTCAGTGATGTATATACATTTCGGGATGGATCTTCCCTGGGTCGGTTGGACATATACAGTACCGAGTGGTTGAGCACTTGTGAGTGGAGGCATACGGAACATTGATCATGTCATTTGTGCAATGGTACTTAGAGTTTTCCTGAGATTTATACTCCGTACTGGTCATATTATATTTACTTACTACTGAGCTTTTATTTGAACTGCAAGCATGCCTACTTTTCCGTACAATTTATTTGTATACCTATTGAGGTTTGGTTCGTCACTACCTGTCATTCCATAGTTTGGACTTGTTACTTACTGAGTTAGTGTACTCACGTTACCCCCTGCACCTTGTGTGCAGATCCAGGTATTTCGGGTTACGGTAGTAGTTGCCGATCATATCGGTTGGAGACTTTTTCCTTGGAGATTGCCAGATAGCTGCATGGTGATCGCAGTTCCGCCATCTCCTTCCTTATATTCCTTGTAGTACTTTTGTTAGATATTCTCAGACTATGTAGTCTTCTTTTTTTGGAACAATTGTAGTATTTTGCTCATGACTTAGTGACACCCGAGGTCGGGCTTGTACTTTCTTTCTGCTTGTTTTGATTTTATACTTTTACCTTTTATCGGATTTCTGTTAAAATATTGTTTTTCTTAAGTTTTAAATAAAATGTGGAGTATTTGTAAATAAGTTGGCTGGCCTAGTTTCACAAGAGGCACCATCACGACCGAGTTCGGGTTTAGGGTCGTGACATATTAGTATCAGAGCCTAGGTTACATAGGTCTCACGAGTCATTAGCAGGTTTAGTAGAGTCTCGCGGATCGGTACGAAGACGTATGTACTTATCTTCGGGAGGCTACAGAACCTTTAAGAAAAACTTCACATTCTTGAATTCTTGTCGTGCGAATGTGTTGATTCTGGTACTAAACTTCTGTTATTCTATTCTCTCATAGATGCTGAGGACACGTGCTACTGGTCAAGACGGACGACCACCGGTACCACCAGTTGGGACCACTAAAAGCCGAGTCGCGGTCGAGGCCATGGTAGAGGTAGGGGTGTAGCCCGCACAGCAGCTAAGGCAGCACCTGCAGATCTACCCGCCGACCCAGTTCATGGTCAAGCTCCAGCAGGGGATGCTCCAGCAGCACCAGCTCAGGCATGACTGTGCCTATTGTTATTCCGGGTCTCTAGGAGACCTTGGCTCAGATTCTGACTGTGTGCACCAGTCTTGCTTAGGCAGTTGCAGTTTCTACTATAGCAGCTACTTCTCAAGCCGGGGGAGGAACTCAGACTCCCGCCGCCCATACACTTGAGTAGGTTGTTCAGGGACTGCAGACACCGAAGGCACCACCAACCCAACCGGTTGCACCTGCTTAGGATTATGTGGTTCTAGTTATGCCTAGTGATGAGCAACATCGATTGGAGAAGTTTGGTAGGCTTTAGCCTCCAACTTTCAGTGGCATAGGGGGCGAGGATGCCAAAGGTTTCTTGGACAAGTGTCAGAGAATGTTGCGTATAACGGGTATTCTGCAGACTAATGGGGCCTCATTTACTACTTTTCAATTTTCTGGGGTTGCCTTTACTTGGTAGGAGGCTTATGAGAGGCATAGGCCTATTAGTGCACCGCCCCTTACCTAACATCATTTCTCCATTCTCTTCCTAGAGAAGTGTGTACCGCATTCCCGCAGAGAGGAGTTGCGCAAGTAGTTCGAGCATCTACGTCAGTGGGATATGACTGTGTTGCAGTATGAGATGAGATACTCCGAGTTGTCCTGTCATGCTATCTGGCTAGTTCCCACGGATAGGGAGAGGATCAGGAGGTTCGTTGATGGCCTCAACTATCAGCTACGGATATTTCTGACCAGAGAGAGAGTATCTAGCGCTCCTTTTGAGGAGGTGGTTGACATTGCTAGAGAGATAGAGTTAGTTCGCCGCCAGGAGCGAGTTGAGAGGGAGGCCAAGAGGTTTCGGGGATCTGGCAGCTTTGGTGGTGTTCCTTCGGGAGGTTAGCTTCAGCACAGCAAGGGTTGTCCATTCAGACATGCTTAGTCAGCCCGTTCGGGCCACCGTGGTGGATTATCTGGCCACAGTTCTCACAGTTCACAGCAGGGTCACTCGTCTCTCAGTGCCCTTCCAGCTCGTAGTTCGACTCAGGCACCATCACTTCAGGGCTCATCTATACCTGGTACTTCTAGTGGACATCCCGGTGCTCGGGGCTCTCTTTAGTCCCCACCGCCATTTGGTGCGAGGGGGCACTTCGAGTGTGGAGATTTGGGTCATATCAAGAGGTTTTGTCCCCGTCTTACGGAAGGTTCATCCTAGCAGAGGAGTCAACCTTCGACTTCAGCACCAGGTAGTTCCCAACCCACTCAGTCAGCTCGGGGTGGAGGTCAGTTCTCTAGGGGTCGCCCTAGAGAGGGAGTCGATCAGGTGGTGGTCAGGCCCGTTTCTGTGCCCTCCCAACTAGACTAGATGCTAATTCTTCAGATGTTGTGATTACATGTATTGTCTCAGTCTGCCACAGAGATGCCTCTGTATTATTTGATCCCGGTTCCACTTTTTCATATGTGTCATCATATTTTGCCTATTATTTGGATATGTCCCGCGAGTCTCTTATTTCATCTGTTCATGTATCTACTCCGGTGGGCGATACTATTATTGTGGACCATGTACATCGGTTGTATGTAGTGATTATTGGGGGTTTGGATACCCGAGTGGATCTCTTGTTACTTAGTTTGGTTTATTTTGATGTTATATTGGGCATGAATTGGTTATCTCCGTATCGTGCTACTAAGACAGTGACGTTGGCCATGCCGGGTGTGCCATGGATCGAGTGGCGAGGTTCGATTGATTATGTTTCCAATAGGGTGATTTCGTTTTTAAAGGCCTAGTGGATGGTTGGGAAGGGTTGTCTTTGATACTTATCTTTTGTGAGGGATGTCATTGTAGAGGCTCCTACCATTGATTCGATCCCGATAGTGAGGGACTTTCCGGATGTGTTTCCTGCAGACCTGTCGGGCATGCCACCGGACAGGGATATTGACTTTGGTACCGGGAACTCAGCCCATTTCTATTCCATCGTATCGTATAGCACCGGCGAAGTTGAAAGAGTTGAAAGAGAAGCTTTATGAACTCCTTGATAAGGGGTTTATTTGGCCTAGTGTGTCACCTTGGGTTGTGTCTGTTCTATTTGTGAAGAAGAAGGATGGCACAATGAGGATGTGCATTGATTGCAGGCAGTTGAACAAAGTTACAATCAAGAACAAGTATCATTTGCCTCGTATCAATGATTTATTTGACCAGATTCAAGGAGCGAGAGTATTCTCCAAGATTGATCTTCGTTCAGGGTATCACCAGTTGAAGATCAGGGACTTGGACATTCTTAAGACAACTTTCAGGACCCGATATGGTCATTATGAGTTCCTTGTAATGTCTTTTAAGCTGACCAATGCCCCAGTAACATTCATGCATTTGATGAACAGCGTGTTTCAGCCTTATCTCGACTCATTTTTCATTGTGTTCGTTGATGATATTTTGGTGTACTTGCGTAGTCAGAAGGAGCACACAGAGCATTTGAGAGTTGTGTTGCAGAGATTGAGGGAGGAGAAGTCGTATGCAAAGTTCTCCAAGTGCGAGTTTTGGGTCAGTTCAATGGCTTTCTTCGGGCATGTGGTGTCCAGTGAGGGTATTCAGGTGGATCCGAAGAATATAGAGGCAATTCGGAGTTGGCCTAGACTGTCCTCATCCATAGAGATTTGTAGATTTTTTGGTTTGAAGGGTTATTATCGCCGGTTCGTTCAGGAATTTTTTTCTATAGCATCACCCTTGACCAAATTGACCTAAAAGGGTGCTCCATTCATGTGGTCGGATGAGTGTGAGGCGAGCTTTCAGAAGCTCAAGACTGCCTTGACCACAACTCAGGTATTAGTGTTGCCATGAACTTTTGGGTCTTATTCAGTGTATTGTGATGCTTCGAGGGTTGGTATTGAGTGTGTTTTGATGCAGGAGGGTAGAGTGATTCCGTATGCTTCTCGTCAGTTGAAGCTCCATGAGAAAAACTACCCTGTTCATGATTTGGAGTTAGCTGCCAGTATGCACGCGTTGAAGATTTGGAGGCATTATCTCTATGGTGTGTCTTGTGAGGTGTTTACTCATCATTGTAGCCTCCAGCACTTGTTCAAGTAGAAGGACCTCAATTTGATGCAGCGGAGATGGTTAGAGCTGCTAAAAGATTATGATGTCACTATCTTATACCATCCGGGAAAGGCCAATGTGGTGGTCGATGCATTGATTAGGAAGGCGGTGAGTATGGGGAGTTTGGCATATATTCCTATTGGCGAGAGACCTCTTGCAGTTTATGTTCAGGCCTTGGCCAATCGGTTTGTGAGGTTGGATATTTCAAAGCCCAGTCAGCTTTTAGCTTGTGTGATTTCTCGATCTTCCTTGTTTGATCGCATCAGAGAGTGCCAGTATGATGATCCTCATTTGCTTATCCTAAGGGACTGAGTTCAGCACGACGATGCCAGAGATGTGACTATTGGTGATGATGGGGTATTGAGGATGTATGGTTGGATATGTGTGCCCAATGTGGATGGACTTCGGGAGTTGATTCTAGAGGAGGCCCATAGCTCGCGGTATTCCATCCATACGGGTGTCACGAAGATGTACCAGGATTTGAGACAGTATTATTAGTGGAGAAGAATGAAGAAGGATATTGTGGAATTTGTAGCTCGGTGTCTCAATTGTTAGCAGGTGAAATATGAGTATTAGAGACCGGGTGGCTTGCTTTAGCAGATAGATATTCCAAAGTGGAAGTGGGATTAGATCACCATGGACTTTGAAGTTGGACTCCAACGGACTTTAAAGAAGTTCGATGCCATTTGGGTGATTATGGATTTGTTGACCAAGTCCGTGCACTTTATTCCTGTGAGTACTACCTATTCTTCAGAGCGGTTAGCAGAGATTTATATCTGAGAGATTGTTCGCCTGCATGGTGTCCCAGTTTCCATCATTTCAGATAGAGGTACTCAGTTTACTTCAGATTTTTGGAGAGCCGTGCAGCGAGAGTTGGGTACTCAGGTTGAGTTGAGCACAACTTTTCATCCTCAGTGGACGGGCAGTCCGAGCGCACTATTCAGATATTGGAGGACATGTTGTGCACTTGTGTCATTGATTTTGGAGGTCCATGGGATTAGTTTCTACCGCTCGTGGAGTTTGCTTATAACAACAGTTATCAGTTAAGTATTCAGATGGATCCATATGAGGCTTTGTATGGGAGACGTTGTAGATCTCCAGTTGGTTGGTTTGAACCAGGTGAGGCTAGGCTATTGGGTATAGACTTGGTGTAAGATGCTTTGGACAAGGTGAAGGTGATTTAGGAGCGGCTTCGTACAGCGCAGTCGAGACAAAAGATTTATGCTGACAGGAAGGTCCGTGATGTGTCTTACATGGTTGGGGAGAAGGTTCTATTGAAGGTTTCCCCCATGAAGGGTGTTATGATATTTGGGAAGAAGGGTAAATTGAGTCCTTGGTTCATTGAACCTTTTGAGGTGCTTCGGAGGATTGGGGAGGTGGCTTATGAGCTTGCTTTGCCACCCAGCTTGTCGAGTATGCATCCGATATTTCATATTTCTATGCTCCGGAAGTATATTGGGGATCTGTCCCATGTTTTGGATTTCAGCACGGTTCAGTTGGACGGTGATTTGACTTATGATGTGGAGCCAGTGGCTATTTTGGAGTGTCAGGTTCGAAAGTTGAGATCAAAGAATATAGCTTCAGTGAAAGTAAAGTGGAGAGGTCGTCCCGTGGAGGAGGCTACCTAGGAGACCAAGCGGGAGACGCAGAGAAGATATTCTCACCTATTTGATGCTTCAGGTATGTTTCTTGACTCATTCGAGGACGAATGCTTGTTTAAGAGGTGGGGATGTAACGACCAGGCCGGTCGTTTCATGAGTTACCGCTCTGTTTCCCCAATTTCTACTTTCTTATGTGTTGTTCAGCTATATTTCATTGCAGTGCGTTGGTTGGTTCGAGTTTGGGATAATTTTGGAGTGTTATAAGACACTTAATCTCTTAAGTTGGCCATTTAGTTGGAAAAATCAACCGAAAGTTCACTTGTGAGTAAACGATCTCGGAATTTGGTTTTTATGATTCGGATAGCTTTTTGAGGTTATTTGGTACTTAGGAGCGTATTCGAAATGTAATTTGGAGGTCCGTGGTAGATTTAGGCTTGAATTGGCGAAACTGGAATTTTGGCGCTTTCAGGTTGGTAGTGGAAATTTTGATATCAGGGTCGGAATGAAATTTAGGAAGTTGGAGTAGGTCCGTTGTGTCATTTGGGGGGTGTGTGCAAAATTTTAGGTTATTCGGACGAGGTTTGATAGACTTTTTGATCGAATTCGGAATTCAAAAATTTTGGAATCCTTAGGCTTAAATCCGAGAGTGCTTTGATGTTTTGATGTTGTTTTGAGCATTTCGAAGGTTGGAACAAGTTTGAATGATGTTATGGGATGTGTTGGCATGTTTGGTTGAGGTCCCAAGGGTCTTGGGTGAGTTTTGGGTGGTTAACGGACCAATCGTGGTTGTGGAAAGTTGCAGGTTTTCTGTTGTTTCTGTTGCTGAGTTTTGTTCTTCGCGTTCGCGAGAGGGCTCTCGTGTTCACGAAGAGATGTGGAGTAAGGTAGGGGAATTGATCTTCACATTCGCGATGTTGGTCCCGCGTTCGCGAAGGGTGAGGCAGAGTGTACATCGCGAACGCGAAGTAGGTCCCGCGTTCGCGTAGAGTAATTGGGGAAGCTGGGACCCCAGGAGCTTTGTGCTTCGCGTTCGTATAGGTATAGTCGTGTTCGCGAAGGCTTGGACGGTTGAAGCATCGCGTTCGCGAGGAGGTTTTCACATTCGCATAAGAGGATTTATTTGGTGAGTTTTTTTGTGCTTTGCAAACGCGAGACCTTGACCGCATTCGCGAAGAAGGAAATATACTTGGGCAGAATGTTTAAATAGCCATCTTCGCGAATTTTAGGCCATTTCTCACCATTGTTGGCAGGATTTGGAGCTTTTTGAGAGGTATTGAAGAGGGAATTGAAGGGAAACACTTGGAGGTAAGATTTTTGAACTCAACACTCGATTCTATGATGATTTCTACCCAATTAGACATGAAATTAGTGGAATTTAAAGCCTAAAATTGGGGAATTAGGGCTTGAAATTTGAGACTTTGATTTGAGGATTTGAGGGGTCGTTTGTGGTTGGATTTTGATGCATTTGGTATGTATGAACTCATGAGAGTGTAAGGATTCTAGTTCTGTGATTTTATCAAAATCCGAGATGTGGGCCCGGGGGTCGGGTTTGACCAATTTCGGGATTTTTGATGTAATTTGATTATTTTCGCGCGGGCTTTGTTCCTTTAGCTATTTTGATGTTATGGTTCTGATTTTGGTTAGATTCGGGGAATTTGGAGGCCGAATCGAGAGGCAAGGGCGTTGCGGGCTAGAGTTTGGCTTGGCTTGAGGTAAGTAACGCTTCCAAACTTGGTTCTGAGGGTTCGAAACCCTGAACTATGTGTTCTATGATTACTATTGAGGTGACGCAAATGCCAAATGACGGGCGTGTGGGTGTACACCATGGGAATTGCGGCCTGGGTCATTCCATGGCACCACTTAGTGACTCTTTCATGGTGATATCTGTGTTATAATTATATGATTAAGTTAATGAGCTGCATATCACGCTAATTATCATGTTAAGGCTTCACGCCAACACTGTTGAGACCCGTGAGGTCGTTTCTTGTTGTCGTATCATTAGCTTCATTTATATTTTGTACTCAGTTCTATTCATGCATATTATATTATGCTCAGTTCGATTCTTGCTATTTGACATATCATATCATTGTTCGGGCTAGTATTATGACATTTTGAGCTCATGTATGTGAGACTGGAGATTATTGACTGAGTGAGGCTGAGAGCCTGATATTGATTGACAGTATGGGATTGGGCTGCACGTCGTAGCAAGATATTGATCATGCCTTCAGTGGCATTGATATAGTGTTTGGGCTCATAGAAGCCCCTCCGGAGTTTTTACACCCCTAGTGAGCGCAGTTGATGACATTGAGGGATGGATCTTTCCTGGACATGGATCTTGTTCAATGTAATTATACCCGGAGATAGATCTTTTCCATAGGGTTGGAATAGCCTTCCTCGGTACTGGGTGACTACGGTCAGTGATGTATATACATTCCGAGATTGATCTTCCCTAGGCCGGTTGGCCATATACAGTACCGAGTGGTTGAGCACTTGTGAGTGGAGGCATACAGAACATTAATCATGTTATTTGTGCATTGGTACTTAGTGTTTTCCTACGATTTCTACTCCGTACTGGTCATATTGTATTTACTTACTGTTGAGCTTTTACTTGAACTAAAAGCATGCCTACTTTTCTGTACAGTTTATTTGCATACCTATTGAGGTTTGGTTCGTCACAACCTGTCAGTCCATAGTTTGGACTTGTTACTTACTGAGTTTGTGTACTCACATTACCCTCTGCAACTTGTGTGCAGATCCAAGTATTTCAGGTTACTGTAGAGGTATGTTGATCATATCGGTTGGAGTTTTCCTTGGAGATTGCGAGGTAGCTGCCTGGCGATCGCAGTCCCGCCATCTCCTTTATTATCTTCCTTGTAGTACTTTTGTTGGATATTCTCAGAATATGTAGTCTTGGTTATTTCGAACAGTTGTAGTATTTTGCTCATGACTTAGTGACACCCGAGGTTGGGCTTGTACTTTCTTTCCACTTGTTTTGATTTTGTACTTTTACCTTTTATCGGATTTCTGTTAAAATATTATTTTTCTTAAGTTTTAAATTAAATATGGAGTATTTGGAAATAAGTTGGATGGCCTAGTTTCATGATAGGCGCTAACACGACCGAGTCAGGTTTTGGATCGTGACAGCTCCATTTTGACTTTAGCTTTCCCGGAAACATACGTAATCGGGAGTAGAATAAGAGAACAAGGTCGCCTTCTTTGAATTCTTTGTTCCGGATATACTTATCATATAGGTACTTCATCTTTTCCTTATACAATGACGAGCTGTAGTAAGCATGAAACCGGAACTCATCAAGCTCATTCAAGTGCTCCACTCTAAGATTTGCAGCTACATCTCATTCTAGGTTCAACTTCTTCAACGCCAACATGGCCTTATGCTCTAATTCCACCGGGATGTGACATGATTTCCCAAATACCAACCGATACGGAGACATACCAATTGGAGTTTTGTAAGATGTTCTATAGGACCATAAAGCATCATCAAGTTTCCTTGACTAATCAGTCTAGTTTGCATTGACAGTATTGGAAAGAATACTCTTGATCTCCCTATTGACACCTTGTGAGTGACACCATACTTGGAGAGTAAAGTGTCAAAGGCTTTGTTACAAAAATGAGAACCCCCATCACTGATAATGGCCTTTGGGGTGTCGAACCTTGTGAATCTGTTTTTCTTCAAGAAAGCCACCACCGTGCTTCATTGTTGGGAAAAGCCACAACTTCAACCCATTTGGAGACGTAATCAACAGCAACATGAATGTAGGCGTTCCCACATGAACTCACAAATGGACCAATAAAGTTGATGCCCCATACATAAAAAATATTAATCTCAAGGATGGTGGTGAGAGGCATCTCATTCTTCTTAGAAATCCCACCGGCTCTTTGGCACTCATCACACCGCTTAATAAGCTAGCTAGCATCTTTGTACAAGGTAGGCCAATATAATCCATGGTTTAAGACCTTTGTAGCAGTTCTCGCCCTACCATGGTGACTACCATAGGGCGAAGAATGACAAGCTTCTAGAATACCTAATTGCTCTTTTTCTGGAACACATCTCCGGATAACACCATTGGTGAAATTTTTGAAAAGATATGGCCCGTCCCAATAATAATCCAAGTAGTCTCATTTGAGCTTCTTTCTTTGGTTTGAAGAGAACTCATTCGGGACAATTCCACTCACAAGATAGTTAGCCATATCAGTAAACCAAGGCATCCCGATCAAAGACATGGAAAGGAGTTGTTCATCCGGAAACGAATAATTGATCTCAAGGCCATCATGGGGCCTCCCCTCCTCTTCCAAACGGGACAAGTTGTCCGCCACTTGATTCTAACTCCCTTTTTGGTCTATGATTTCAAAATCAAATTCTTGTAGAAGAAGTACCCACCTCATCAATCTAGACTTTGAGTCTTTCTTACTCATCAAATAGCGAAGCGCCACGTGATCGGTGTGAACAATCACTTTGGTACCCATGAGGTACGGGCGAAACTTTTCCATAGCAAAGACAATGTCTAAGAGTTCTTTCTCGGTCACCGTATAGTTGACTTGGGCATCGTTCATGGTCTTACTAGCATAGTAAACCGAATGGAATATCTTGTTGATTCTTTTCCCCAATACCATTCCTACTGCCACATCGCTAGCATCGCACATGATCTCAAATGGTAAGCTCCAATTTGGTACGATAACGATGGGAGTGGTAGTCAACCTATACTTGAGTAGCTAAAAAGATTTCATGCAATCATCATTGAACACAAATTTTGTGTCTTTTTCCAACAACTTGCACAATGGGTTCACCATCTTTAAGAAATCCTTGATGAACCGATGGTAGAACCCCGTATGCCCTAGAAATCTCCTCACTCCTTTGACAAATGTAGGAGGAGGGAGTTTTTATATCACTTCAATTTTTGCTTTATCCACTTCAATACTATGCTTGGAGATCTTATGGTCGAGGACAATGCATTCCTCAACCATAAAGTGACACTTCTCCCAATTAAGCACCAAATTAATTTCTTCACAACATGCCAAGACTTTATCAAGATTCCCCAAACATTCTTCAAAGGAGTCACCCACAACACTAAAATCATCCATGAACACTTCGAGGAAGTCCTCCACCATATCTGTAAATATTGCCATAATACACCGCTGAAAGGTAGCTGGTGCATTACACAAACCAAACGACATTCGTGAGAATGAAAATGTGCCATACGAACATGTGAAAATGGTTTTATCTTGGTCTTCCAATGCAATGAGAATCTGGTTGTATCCTAAGTACCCATCCAAAAAGCAATAGTAGGCACGCCCGGCAAGTCTATCCAATATTTGATCAAGAAAGGGCAATGGAAAATGGCCTTTGCGGGTCACTTTGTTCAGCTTTCGGTAATCCATGCATACCCTCCATCCGGTGATAGTCCTAGTGGGCACAGTCATACCCCCTTCTTCGGCACACATTGTACCGACGAAGTCCATGAACTATCCGAAATGGGGTACACAACCCCTGCATCTAGCCACTTGATAACCTATTTCTTGACAACCTTTTGCATGGCCTCATTCAACCTTCTTTGATATTCCACGGAGGGTTTGGCCTCTTCCTCCAATATGATTTTATGCATGCAAAAGGTAGGGCTTATACCCCGAATATCCGCCAATGTCCAGCCTATTGCCTTCTTCCTCCGTTGGAGCACCGTAAGGGTGGCATCTACTTGCATGTTAGTTAAGCACGAGGAAAGAATAACAGGTAACGTAGAACAAGAGCCTAAGAACTCATACCTGAGGTGTGAAGGCAAAGGCTTCAACTCCAATGTGGGAGGCTCCTCGATTGAGGGCTTTATTGGTGGAATCTTCCAGTTCTCAAGGTCCAAGGAAAATTTTCGGGGCTCATATGTATATGAACCCATTCCTTGTAAAGCATTGACATATTCAACCAAACCTTCTTTCTCATCCACATCATGATTCAACAACATAGCTTCCAATGGGTCTTCCATATTAATCATAGCACACATGTCTTCAACAATCACTTCGGTCACAAGATTCACAAATGAACATACTTCATTGCTATTAGGCTGCCTCATTGACTTGCAAACATGGAACACAACTTTTTCATCACCCACTCGGAAGGTGAGCTACCCTACTTCCACATACTCTAAGGCCTTCCCTGTAGCTAGAAAAGGTCTCCCCAATATGATTGGCACCTCATAGTCAACCTCACAGTCAAGTATCACAAAATCTGTGGGAAGTATGAACTTGTCGACCCGAACTAGCACATCATCAATTATCCCCAATGGCCTCTTCATTGTACTATCTGCCATTTTCAACCTTATGGATATGGGCCTTGGTTTCCCAATCCCCAATGTCTTGAACATAAAATATGGCATCAAGTTAATGCTTTCCCCCCAAGTCACACAAAGCTTTGGCGAAATCAGCACTACCAATAGTGCATGGGATTGTAAAGGCACCGGGGTCTTCTAACTTTGGATCCATGGAATGCATAATAGCACTCACTAGTTGTGTCATTTTGATTGTTTCACAGTTCATTGATCTCTTCTTTGTTACCAAGTCTTTCATGAGCTTGGCATATCCCGACATTTGTTCTAGAGCTTTAACCAAAGGCACATTTATGGACAAACTTTTCATCATATAAATAAATTTCTTGAACTGGTTCTCATTGTTTTATTTTTCAAGCCTTTGAGGAGATGGTGGAGGAGGCCTTGGCAAAGGGGCCTTGGATTTGGGAACTACCATTTCCGGTATGTCTATCATGTGTTCCCTAGACGGGTTCACATCATTTTGTGTCTCCTTCACATTGTCATCAATGTCTATCCTCACCTCTTCATTCACATTATCATCACTCACTTGCACATCATTGCTTGGCTCATCATCATCTTTCACCAACACATCATCACTTGTCGCCCCCCTTTTTTCCTCTGCGGAGAAAGTCCGGGTTCCGACATTCATGGGGGTAATAACTCATTTCTTTTTGGGATTTGTGTATTTGAAGAGTCTCCACCTAACGGATTATGGTGCGTTAGGGCACCTAGAGCGATTAACTCATAGACTAGTTTGCATTACTAGAGATTTAGGGTAAGGGCTCAAAATAACCTTGAGGGAAAGGTGTTAGGCACCCCTCGCGGTCTACAACGTTGGGTCTCGACCGAACTTATACTTATGCGAATTAATCCTTTTAACAAATAAATAGTTCTAACACATACTTACAAATAAATGCATGTTTTGGCATTTTTAAGCACATGTATGATTCAAGTAATGAAATAAAAGAAAAGGTTTGAACAAGTTGCACATATATAAAGGAAAGTAAATTTATTTAAACAACGGAAATTGGGAAAGAGGGGTCCCAGGTTGGTTAGCCTACAGGATCACCCCACACAATGCCTGGTAATTACTCCTCAATGAGGGGCTACATGTGACATTAGCGAGTAGTCATCATATCCTTACTACCCAATTCCCTCCCCTTGGTTATAGCCTAAAGCGTTCTAGTAACCTTGAAAATATCCTATGCGTGCACTACCCGTCCCTTTTTCGTGGACCTGGAGGTATTTAGGACCTCTAATTTAGGTAGTTCTAGAACTTCCTAAGGTTTTAAAGGATAAAAGTCTAGGCGTTAATCAAAAACAATTAGGACTGCATATAAAGAGAACAAATACAGGCTCGCATTCACCTCCACAAATATAACGGGTAAGTGCACGTCTCAAACAATAGTTTCAAGTATTTAAGAGAAAAATCCTAGAACATAATATCTATGTGAGTAGAGATTATACAGCATTGAATCAGAACTAAAGTGTCAAAGACCTATTCATCTTGCCTACTGATTTTAGACCTGTTGAATGTGAGCAGTCTCAAATAACAAAGTGCAGTTTTACAGTTGCGAGATTTTTAATCACCCTATAGGCTTGCCTAAGTGCATAACAGTGATGTCCTAAGAGCATGATATCTATATTGATTAGGAATGCAGTAAAACAATGAACAATTTTAAATGAACAACTTGAGATCCTATAGACATATGTTTTAAGCGGTATTAATTGAGGCAACATTTGAAAACCTTTTTAAGAATCGAACAGATTTAATTAATTAAACCACTTCAGAATACATAACCACAAATTGAACTGACTAAACTGTTTTAAGTCTTATAGGCATGACTTCTAATTAAGCATGAGGTAAAATAAACATCATACATTTAACCAAAGTGAAACCCTTATAGGCATGATTTCTATAGAGCTGATTTTTTAACCCTATAGGCATGATTTCTATAGAGCTGACTTTTTAATCCTATATACATGATTTCTATATAGCTAGTGTTTAATCATGTAGACATGATCTCTATTATTGAAGCCATTTTAGATTCTATAGGCGTGCTTTCTAATTGTGTGGAAGTAAAGCAAACATAACAAAAACATTTGAATCAGCATTGACCCTATAGGCATGGTATCTACCCAATTTTACCCACAATATATACTACCCTCCCTTTTTCACTAATCGCCCCGCTGTTTGTTTATAATAATTATTACAAACCAATGAGTTGAAATAAAAAATTACATAAATAAACAAAAATTAATCTATAGGGAGCCTGCAGTAGGCCCAAATGATTTTCAAGCCTCCAATAACCTCAAATGCCCAAAGTTCATAGCCAATTCCATGTCTAGGTATGTTAGAGTTCCCTAAGGACCTCAAGGATCCCAGCCAGTGCTCACACCTAGACCTTTTCTCAAATAATAACTGATTTAGGTGAAGTGTGGAAAGGCCAGCTCTGACATGCCAGAGTTTAGAGAGATCTCAAGGATCTCAAGGCAGTACACATGTTAGAGGGGCAAAACCTAGTATTCTAAGAGTGAAGTGAGAGTGATTGGCATAGTTTTGAAAAGGTTTTGAAAATAGTACAAAGATGACTTTAGGAGTGAAAAAGGTTTTTTGAAATAGGAGATAGTTTGGTGGTAAAAGACAGTTTGAGAAGAGTACCAAAACTCTTTTGAAGACAGCAGACAATCAATTCAGAAACACTCAGCAAATAGATCTCACATGGGGGTAAAGGGATTGGGGCACAGAAGAGTCACATTGGGGGTACATGGATAGGGTATAGAGGAAACATATAGTCAATAAACTGCATATGATTCTTAGAGTCTTAGAGACTTACCAGGCTGGTCATGGACAGTAAATAGTTAAGACATAGATTACAGAAAGCCTGACATGTCTTAAACATACATGCATGGTCATACATCAAATAGCCAACATGATCACATAATTGAGGGATTGAACATGTTTTCTCAAATAGACTGGTTAAGTATCAAATCACTAGGTGAAGTGTAGATATGCTAATCATACATTGAGCAGGACAGAGTTTAGACATGCTAGGCAAAGAAGTAAGCAGGAATACAAGTTGGACTCATAGCTGATGAACTAGTGCAGGAATGAAACATATAGGGTTTGGATTTTAAAATTTAACTAGAGACATACCAGTTGATGAAGAGAGTGAAGAATATAAAGCAAATGTAGTTCCAATATTTAGCCTATGCTTTCAGCCGGCTAGACCAGTGAATATCACAAGTAACAGAGGAGAGAAAGAGAGCTTTAGAGTGTAAGTGTGCTTTTGTGAACTAATGTTAGTTGTAAGAAGTGAGAATAAGAAGGAGTTTATATAGTAATCAAAAGCTTGGCAAAATAAGGTAAGGGATCAATTAAGTAGCAATTAGAGGAATTCAGGGAATCAATCACATGTAAAATCAGTGAGTCTTCCCCTTTAATCAAGGGATAATCAATCAATGGTAAAAGCGGACAGATACTTAAGGAAGGAAATCGAGTACAACTTAAGTATAGAGTAGGTAACTAGGGGTGAATGCACAGGGGTTTCAATTAAGGAAAAAATCAGTAAGAATCAGCAAAATAACAAATAAGGCAAGGGAAAATTAATTAAGGCAAGCAATTCAATTAAACCAAGTAGAGAAGTAAGAATCGAAAGTTTTTGTTAAGGAAAAGTGTTCAAATCAAACCAAGAAATAAGGACTTTATAATAATCAAGGGTTCAATCAAAGAGAAAATCATGAAAGAGTCAGCAAGTTTAGCGAATAAAATAAGGTAAGAAATGAATAGTCAGGATTCAACACATTATTTTAACACAACAAATAGTTAAATCAACACTGATTCAAGATGAATAGTCAAGATGAACACAAACATATAGAATCCATGAAAGTTTGAACTACAAAATTCAGTAAAGGCATATTAGGACAAGAAAACCACGAGACATTCAAATGGATAAAGAGAAATCACAAGAACCAAGGCAAGAACACAATTAGTACACCAGTACTCAGAAGCCAAACAAAGAAATGTCAGAAAATTAGGGTTTTCAGTACAAGCGAGTTAAAGTTGTAGCAAACTTACAAAATTAGTCAAACACATAAGAAGCGAAAGATCAAACACTCAAAAAATTACCAACTATTTTGAAAAAGAAATCTCAGAAACCCTAGTTTAGAGAAAGATGAAGAATCACTCGAAAATCATACGATTCTTGTAAAGAATCACAAGATTATTGTAAAACTCATATGAAACAAGTCTAAATCATTGCAGATCTGTACAGATCTAAGAGGTTCAAAGAAAGAAATTAGGGTTTTCGAAGAGAACAACACAGAGGTGAAGAAACATGCTTAGAAACCCATAGATCATAGTCGATGTAGGACGATCTTACTTGAAATCATACTGGAACAGTCTGAAACATGCGAGAAAGGAGTCATAGATGCAAGCCAACTAACCCTGGTCCCTTGAGGGCCTTAGAGATGTCAATACCAACGTGAGAGAGGTTAATAGGGGCCTGGGGGTGGTGAAAATCCACCATAGATAGCTATAGATAAATGATGGTGAGATCCGATTAGGGTTAGATTTGAGAGCATTTGAGAGAGGGGAGGGATTTCGGGGCGGCGGATGGTGGAAAATGAAAGGGGTTGAGGGGGTCGTTTGGTTTATTTTGGGTAAGGGTTGTTTGTGTCCGTTGATCATATGATCAATGGCCGAGATTAAAGGGTTTTAAGGTCGGATCGGGTCTTTAGGGTTTGGGCTGGGTTAACTTAAATTGGGATTGGGCTGGTATTGGGTTGAATTAGGGCTAGAATTGAAATAAAAAATAGGTAAGTGAGTATCAAAAAAAAATTTTGTGTACTGAAATGATTAAAAATAGTTATTTAACATTTTAAAAATATAAAAGACCATTTTATGCATAAATAATGTAATCATACGTTAGTATGGGCTATTATTGCAAAGATATGCAATTTAGCCTAAAATGTAAATGTAATTACAAAAAAATACACTAAAAATATTTAAATACTACGGTGGCATAAATAATGAATTTAAATGGTTAAATCACCACAAAAATAATATGAAAGATAATTATTGGATATTTTATAAATAAAAAGAGAAGAAATAAATTAATTTGGAGCTTTTAAAATTATAAAAATGCTTATGCATGCTCATAACTGCATATGTGCTATTTTGAAAGTATATATATATATATATAAAAGGAAAAATTGGGTATCAACAGCTGCCCCTCTTTACCCGGGAAGGATGAAAGAGTTTTCAGGTAAAGAAATTATGGTCAATTTTGATCGGACGGGATGTTTTGAAAGACAGAGGTCGGACCCCAGTATTGAGTTGCCTACATATCCCTGGTTTTATAGGAATTAGCTCATGTGTAGTTCTGGATTCATTGGCAAAATATACTCGTGAAGTCATTGTAAGAACGGGCACGAGATGCAAGAGCGGTTATGGTGAGCGGTTATGGTGAGCGGTTAAGTTTGGGATAATTTAAAAGAACTGGAGCGAGGTTGCTCCTGCTAGGATAGAGGTTGCTTGTTGTTCACCTGCAGATGAAAGGAGGCTACCGACATATATTTGCGCAAAAATTTAAACATGATGCAGATTCCCTTTGGATCATGAAGGTTGTCTTTGGACGGTTAAAGATGACGTCCTTAGACCATGATGTCATGTGCCATAAATTATTTAGTGAGGGATTCGCAGGCCATGAAATGGTGTTCTCGGGCCATGCAGATGGTATCTCCGAACCATGATGCCTTTGAATAATGATATGCAAATTTGAGGGATCCTCAGGCTATGGCATGGTGTCTTCCGACTATGAGGATGATTCTTTTTAGACTATGATGCCTTCGGATAGATTGGCGATATTTCAACCCATAATATGCGATAATATGATGTTAACAAGACAAGGCTTAGTCTTGTGAAATGGGGGTAGAGCTTAGCCTGATTAAAAAGCAAATAGATAGTACTAGAAATAGAGCAATATTTGTGCAAGGAGGGACAATGCTTAGTCCCATGCAAATGTGGAGGCAGGGATTAGCCTCATACAGATATGGAGGTAAGGATTAGCCTCATGCAAATATGGAGGCAAGGATTAGCCTCATGCAGGTATGGAGGCAGGGATTAGCCTCATGCAGATATGGAGGCAGGGATTAGCCTTATGCAAGTATGGAGGAAGAGATTAGCCTCATGCAGATATGGAGGCAAGGATTAGCCTCGTGCAGGTATGGAGGCAAGGATTAGCCTCATGCAAACAAGGAGGCAAGGATTAGCCTCATGCAGATATGGAGGCAAGGATTAGCCTCATGCAAGTATGGAGGCAAGTATTAGCCTCATGCAAGTATGGAGGCAAGGATTAGCCTCATACAAGTATGGAGTCAAGTATTAGCCTCATGCAAGTGTGGAGGCAGGGATTAGCCTCATGAAAATATGGAGGCAAGGATTAGCCTCATGCAAGTGTGGAGGCAAGGATTAGCCTCATGCAAGTGTGGAGGCACGGATTAGCCTCATGCAAATATGGAGGCAAGGATTAGCCTCATGTGGATATGGAGGTAGTGATTAGCCTCATGTAGGTATGGAGGCAAGGATTATCCTCATGCAGGTATGGAGGTAGGGATTAACCTCATGTGAATATAGAGGTATGGAGGCAAGGATTAGCCTAATGCAGGTGTGGAGGCAGGGATTAGCCTCATGCAGATATGGAGGTAGGGATTAGCCTCATACAAATAGGGAGGCAGGGATTATCCTCATGCAGGTATGAAGGCAGGGATTAGCGTCATGCAGATATGGAGGCAGGGATTAGCCTCATGCAGGTATAGAGGCAAGGATTAGCCTCACGCAAATACGAAGGCAAGGATTAGCCTCATGCAGGTGTGGAGAAGGGATTAGCCTCATGCGGATATGGAGGTAGGGATTAGCCTCGTGCAAATGTGGAGGCAGGGATTAGCCTCGTGCAAATGTGCGGGACAAGGCTTAGTCCCATGCAAAGAGCGAGTAGCAAATAAAAGTAGTATATTTCTTAGCTGGAGATATGTTCGGTGTCTGATGTCCGGATTGCTAGTGAATTTGCTCTATGTATACATCTTTGCAAATGCTATCGCTATGTCGAATGTGCCTGCGTTCAAAGAAAAATTGTAAGTTTTGTGAGGGGAGGTTAGTTCGTACTTTTGTCCGCTGGATTGCTTTGCTCCGTTTTGGAGGCCCTTTTGATTTTCCCTGGGTAACACCTGACTGTCACGGAAATAGAGTTTTCGAAAATATGCAATTATTGATAGAAATAGAGTCATTTTAGAAACATATTGATATATCAAGTGATTTTTAGATGAACAAGTGACTGTAACACATTTCAGAGACATTGCAACTTTCTCGTGTTGGAATTTTGAGGGTCCTCCTCAAAATTCTGCCCCAATTTGGTAGATGATTATTCGGCTGTTTGTGAGTAATGAGCCTTGTTGACCCTTTTTCGGAATTTTGAGAATCCTTCTCAAAATTCAGGTCAAGCGTAGTTCAATTACATCAAATGAGAAAATGTAAATTGTCTAAGCATAGTATCTCTTGACTGCGTCTGAATTGATTGGTTTTGGCCATATTTCTCTGTCCATTTCTGCAAGTATGGGTGCTCCTCCAGTTAGCACCCCGTGAACCATGTATAGATCTTGCCAATTGGGAGAGAATTTCTCTCTGGCTTCATCTTGGTGTGGGAAAATCTTCTTTAGCACCAACTGTCCTGACATAAATTGCCTTGGTTTGACTCTTTTGTTGAAAGCTCTGGACATTCTATTCTGATAAAGTTGGTCGTGACACACTGCGTTCATTCTCTTTCCATCGATAAGGGCCAATTGTTCATAGCGGCTCCTTATCCACTCCGCATCGCTAAGTTCAGCTTCCTGTATGATTTTTAAAGAAGGAATCAGTACCTCGGCTGGAATGACAGCCTCGGTACCATAAACCAATATGTAGGGAGTTGCCCCGGTTGATGTGCAAATTGTAGTGCGGTATCCCAAAAGAGCAAAAGGTAGCTTCTCATGCCATTGTTTGTGGTTCTCTACCATCTTCCTTAGTATCTTCTTGATGTTTTTGTTGGCGGCTTCAACGACTTCCATTCATCTGAGGTCTGTAGGCTATGGGCTCAATCGGACCAATGACATCCATTCCCCAGGCGGCGAATGGCCAAGGTGAGCTTGTTGCAATGAGCTCGTTTGGCGGCACTTTTATCATATCAGCATGTACTTGGCATTGGAAGCATTTGCGGAATTACTGAATGTTATCTATCTCCATGGTCATCCAAAAGTAACCTGCCCTAAGTATCTTCTTAGCCAAGACAAAACCATTCATGTGTGGACCACAGGTCCCAACATGTATATCCTCAAGCAATTTAGAAGCTTCTTTTGCATCGACACACCTTAGCAATCCCAAATCAAAAGTTCTTCTATACAGATTTCCTCCGCTGTGGAAGAAGTGATTGGACAATCTCCGGAGTGTGCGTTTATGAGTGCGGTTTGCATGCTCCGAATATTCTCCCTTTGACAAATACTCCTTGATGTCGTGGAACCGAGGCTTTCCATTTGTTTCTTCTTCAACATGAGCGCAATATGTCGGCCGATTATGGATTCTTACTGGGATGGGATCAATGAAATTCTTGTTTGGATGTTGTATCATAGATGACAAAGTGGCCGATGATCGACAAACTCATTCTGAACTCTGGGCATATGTCGGAATTCTATCTTTGTGAAACTCTTTTCCAATTCCTGCACATGGTGCAGATATGGCAATATCTTGGAATTCTTTGTGGCCCACTCTCCTTTTACCTAGTGCACAAGGAAATCTAAATCACCGATTACCAACAGCTCCTAAATATTTATGTCGACAGCCATGTTGAGTCCTAGTATGCAGACTTCATACTCTGCTATGTTGTTGGTGCAGGGAAATCTGAGTTTAGCAGATACCGGATAATGTTGACTTGTTTCTGATACCAAAACTGCTCCAATGCCCACTCCTTTGAAATTTGCAGCTCCGTCAAAGAATATTCTCCAACCGTCGTATACTTCGGTAATGTCCTCTCCTACGAATGACACCTCTTCATTAGGAAAATACGTTTTCAAGGGCTCGTATTCTCCTCCCACCGTATTTTCAGCAAGATGATCTTCCAATGTTTGTCCTTTGACTGCCTTTTGAGTTACATAGATGATATCAAACTCACTCAACAATATCTGCCACTTGGCCAACTTTCCAGTCGGCATGGGCTTCTGAAATATATACTTCAAAGGGTCCATCCTGGATATGAGGTATGCAGTATAGGCACAGAAGTAATGCCTCAATTTCTGGGTCACCCAGGTCAAAGCATAGCAAGTGCGTTCTAGCAGAGAGTACCATGCTTCATAAGGTGTGAACGTCTTACTCAAGTAATACATGGCTTGCTCCTTTCTCTCTGTCTCGTCGTGTTGTCCCAAAACACATCTGAAGGCTCCATCCAATATAGACAGATAGAGTAGCAAAGGCCGTCCCGGTTCCGGCGGGACTAGAACTGGTGGTGGAGACATGTACTTCTTGATTTTGTCAAAAGCTTTCTAACAATCCTTGGTCCAAATTGTTTCGGCATCTTTCCTTAACATCTTAAAGATGGGTTCACATATGACTGTGGACTGTGCTATAAAGCGACTGATATAGTTGAGACATCCTAGGAAGCTCATCACATCCTTTTTGCTCCTAGGTGGCGGTAAATCCTGAATAGCTTTGACTTTAGACGGATCCAGCTCGATCCCTCGACAACTGACGATGAATCCCAGTAACTTTCCTGTGGGAACCCCGAATGCACATTTTGCGGGGTTCAGCTTCAAGTTGTACCTCCTTAGCCTGTCAAAGAACTTTCTCAAGTCCGCTATGTGATTTGCAGCCCTCTTGGATTTGATAATGACGTCGTCCACATACACTTTTATCTCCTTGTGTATCATATCATGGAAGATGGTTGTCATGGCTCTTATCTAGGTAGCCCCGGGATTCTTTAGACCAAACAGCATTATCTTGTAGCAGTATACCCCCCAAAGTGTGATAAAAGTTGTTTTCTCCGCGTCGTTTTCATCCATCCAGATCTAGTGATAACTTGCGAAGCAATCTACAAAGGATTGGAGTTCATGCTTAGCGCAGTTGTCGATCAAAATGTGTATGTTTGGCAGTGGAAAGTCGTCCTTCAGACTTGCACTATTTAAATCTTGATAGTCAACACATACTCTGACTTTCCCATCCTTCTTCGAAACTGGCACAGTATTAGCTAACCAGGTTGGGTACTCAACCACCCTGAGAACTTTTTCTTTGATCTGCTTGGTAATTTCCTCCTTGATTTTCAGGCTCATGTCTGGTTTGAATTTTCTCAGTATCTGCTTCACTGGCGGAAACATGGGATTAGTAGGCAACTTGTGAGCCACTATGGACGTGCTCAAACCGGTCATGTCGTCATATGACCATGCGAAAATGTCATATTCTTTTAGGAAAGGATGTACTCTTCCTTTTCTGCTAGTGACAAGTGAATGTTGATGCGAGTCTCCTTGATGGTCTCGGCGTCCCCCAAGTTTACTGCTTCGGTTTCGTCCAAATTGGACTTAGGCTTATTCTCAAAGTTTTCAAATTCCCTGACAACTTCCTCGGGTATCTCATCTTCTTTATCTCAATCACTATTCTCATGTTGCTTTGCCTCATTACATGTCACAGTCACTGGTTCATTAGGAAAAGTAATAATAACACTGTAGAAAGAAAAAGTATAGAAAATAGTAATGAATAATAAAGAGCAAATGCATTTGATTAAAATCAAACAACATCCAGACAAGTGTGGCTCGATGAATCGAGCATTTATTTTGAAACAAGTAAGTCTTTAAACCAAATTTACTGAAAATCTTGAATGCCTAGAATGGTTATAGACATAAAAGCTGCCAAGCTACCCAGATACTCAGCGGGCCCGGGATGGTGTGGCAGTCCAATTCTTGAGAACAACTCCCTTCTTCACAGTCTGAATAGTGAGGCCTTCTTCCTCATCCTCTTTAATTATGGAATAGCAGTCCATGTCTTCGTCCTCCAAGAATAGATTCTTTAACCCAACTAATGCTTCCTCTTCTGCAGTTCCCCATATTGTATCAGCTTGGTGAAAAGCTTGATCTAGACATGGCACTGGTTGCTCGAGAGGGTAATACGGTCCGCACTATGGAGGCAACCAATCATTGTATTCTTGCCATGTTGATATCCGAGCCCAAAGGTAGTACCATGACCCTTCAGCCGTATTGGTTTAGTGATACCCTAGAGATTCTTCCCCAGCCCTTTGTCGGACTCATACCTAGACCATGCCAATATGCTTTCTATTTTACTGCTCCATCATTTATCTTTCTCGATGGCATTGACACGTTCAATGTAATGATAGGTTTCTCCTCCTAGCCTTCTTCTATGTCTAATAACCGGGATGGTTTGACTGGTGTAAATGGGGTTACTCCCATCTCCACGAATGATCACCTCCTGACGATTCCATTCAAATTTCACGGCTTGATGTAGTGTGGATGCCACAGCCCCAACGGCATGGATCCATGGTCGGCCTTACAAAAAATTGTATGAGGTCGTTATGTTGAGCACCTGAAACTCGACGTCGAACCAAGTTGGCCCCATCTGCAAGCACAGGTTAATGTTTCCAATCGTGGCTCTTTGAGACCCATCGAAAGCTTTCGCGTTCATGCTTCCTACCCGTATTTCATGAAAACCTTTGTCCAACCTTTTCAGAGTGTCTGACAGACAAATATTGAGGCTTGAACCTCCATCAAGCAAAACCCTGGCAATGAATTTGTCTTCAAATTGCACTGTAATATGCAATGCTCGGTTGTGATTCATCCCTTCAGGTGATAGATCATCTTCGTGAAAGATGATCTTATGACTTTCCAGTACTTGCCCTACCATATTGGCCATTGATAACTAGGGATTATGATGCATTTTACACTCCTTCCTACTTGAGTTTTGATTAAAAATGTCTACAAAATAGTCCCAAAGGCTTACATGATGTACTTGTTTGCAGGGTTTGGTCAACAAGGTGACAATTCGTCAAAACTAGCTCAAAAAGGAGTGAAACATGTACAAGTACCAAGAACAAGTCCAAACACAGTACAATAGGACCACTGCGGCCGCACTCCATTCTGTGCGGTCCGCAGTGAGGAAGTTCAGAGAGGTGCTCATTTCAAGTACTCAAACAATGCGGCCGCAAAGCAGTTTGTGCGGATCGCATTGGCTTCATCGCGGCCGTACTCAATATTGTGTGATCCGCATCAGAGTTGCCAATTTGGGGAATCATTGCCAATGCGGTCCGCGGTCCTTTTTGTGCGGACCGCAATAGAAGCCACCGCGGCCGCGGTGCATTTTGTGCGGCCCGCGGTGGCCAAGTTCATAGAGCAGAAGTTTTAAGCCAAGAGCCTCAGTGCGGCCGCACTCGATTTTGTGCGGTCCACACTACCCCCGCGGGGGTATTTTTGTCTAGAAAATTTTGCCTAGTATAAATAATTTCTTTTCCCATTTTTAGGTCATCAGTTGTATTCTAACTAGTAGCTGCGCTCTTGAATAGTGTTCCTTTACCATTTTGAGTAATTTTACAATAGTTTCACCATTGAATCTTCAAGTTTTAGCTTATAATTAAATATTATGGGTTTTTCTTCATCTATTTCTTTGTTTTCTTTTATTATCATGAGTAGCTAGACTCATTAGCTAGGGTTGTGGCTCAACCCTAGTGTGGGTATTTGATGGGTCTTGTGTTTCAAGGCTTGAATGACTATAGGTGTTTGATATTTGGACTAATTTATGGTTTTAATATTGAATTAGTGGTTGTAAACACTAATTTGTGCCTATTTGACTTGGGTCTTCTTGAGAAAGAGAACTTGAGTCTAGGAAAATTAGTCCAACAAGGAATTAGGGCGTATTCAAGAGATTGATAGCCCCAATTAAAGGGTTAAATCTAGAGATAGTAATACCCGACTTGAACCTAAATTGCTTGCACAAATTATCATACCCAATTGATCTTGAGAAAGTCAATTAGGGCAAAATCATTCAAACTATCGAGAGGTATAGAGTGATAAGTATCGTGCAATGGTTATATCATAAACCCCAACATGACAACCTAGCTTAGACTCGAGAACCCGTCAAGTATCCACCTAGGAGAAAGTCACTTCCCTAGTGTCTTTTAACCATTTAGACAACCCTTCAAGTATCTTACTCTTAGCTTAACTTAACTTAACTTAATTTGGAATCTTTTTAGCATAATTTTAGAAGTAACATCAAAACCAACTATGATTAGAAGTGAAATTAGGAGCAATTATGCATCTCCAATTTAGATAGAAACTCAATTCCCATTTCTATCTCCCTGTGGAAATTGATCCCGACCTTCTCGGGTAAAAGCTGTTTTGACCACTCTCGCTACTTTATAGTAGTGCAGGTTTGGCACCAATCATCCATCTCTCTGCAAGTGATGTTGTTGGGTACATAAGCTTCACTCAACACCTTTATTAAAGCATTTTTATGTGCCTATGAATTTTGCAACAGTGGCAGGATGGATATCTGAGCTGGGGTTTTATTCAGATGGTCAATGACAGAATACTCATTTGCTTGTACTTTCCTCCACATGTCATTTGGCCCTGTTTTAATGACACGCTGCCTGGTAGTGACATCCTTACTTGGTCCTCCCAAATATTCAGGTGTATAGACTCTTCCAGTCCTAGTCATTCCTTGTGCAGCATCGGATTCCTCCATTTTTGCCTTTCTCTTTCGCCGAGCTTCAGCAACGTAATCCCAGGGTATTTCTTTTGAGTGGAAAGGAGGTGTGGCTAACACTGTCACTATAAAAGGTGCGACCACTTAAACGTCAAATGGAGCGAGGTGGCCGCAGGTGGAGCTACCTCTACCTCAAATGGAACCGGTGCAGCTACCTCGACCTCGATTGGTGACTGAGTTTGTACCACAATAAGAGTAAGTGTGACTGCAAATTTAAAGTCATTGCCTTCTCGAATAAGCCCAATCGACCCCTCAAGGTCCCATTCTTTGTTCGTCTCTATCACATGTACCCCACCACTTCTATGATCAGGGAGGGGATTGTTGTGGACATTGGGTGAGGCTTCCGTTGCCTTTATGACCTTGTTGTCAATTAGTGTATGGATCTTATCCTTCAATGTTCAGCACTTATCAGTAGTGTGCCCCTTCATACCGGAGTGGTACGCACAAGTTTTGTTCGGATTGACCCATCGAGATGGATTCTCTAATGCCACGGCAGGAATGTGGGTAACATAACTGGCAGCTTTCAAGCTTTCATACAGTTGGTCGATGGGTTCAATAATGGGGGTGTATTGTCTGGGTGGCTTGTGATCGAAATTGGGTCTTTCTCTTGGAAATTTTTAGCGAGTTGAAGGTGATTGGAAATGGGATGGTTGGGAGTTATAGGTGTGATGGACAGTGGCTAATTGAGAATATCTGGGAGATGAAGGCTGATATGTAAGCGGTGATGCTTGGGATGTGGGCGGAGGTGTTTGATATGTAGGTAGAGGTATTTGATATGTGGGTGGAGGTGTTTGATAGGTAAGTGGAGATTTTGGGCCCTGGGCCACCATTACTGCCCCAACGTCTCTCTTCTTTGATATGCCGCCTGATTGTAACGCCTTGTTTGTGGCCTGTAATGCCTCAAAATTCGTTACCATCCTGCTTTCGATGCCTTCCTCAATTCTTTCCCCAAGCTTGATGATATCGAAGAACTTATGGTTTTTAATAACCATCAATCTTTCATAGTACTACGGATCCTGTGCTCTGACGAAGAATTTGTTCATCTGTTCCTCGTCCAAAGATGGCCTGACCTTGGCTGCTTCCGACCTCCAACGAGTAGCATACTCACGGAAGGTTTGGTGGGTTTCTTCTTAAGATTCTGGATGTAGAAAATATTTGGTGCATTCTCTGTATTGAACCTGAATCGGTCCATGAAATCGGACGCCATACTTACCCAATTGGACCACTTTTTGGGATCCTGGCTGATATACCAGGACAGAACATCTCCAGTAAGACTCCTCATAAAGAGTTTCATTCGGATCTTTTCGTCCTTTCCGACCCCGACAAGCTTGTCACAGTAGGTCCTCAAATGAACCCTGGGATCACCTGTACCATCAAATATCTCGAACTTGGGAGGTTTGTACCCCTCTGGCAGTTCTACATCTGGTTGTATGTATAGGTCTTCATAGTTCAACCCTTCTATTCCTTTGCCGCCTTCGACACCTTGAACTCGACTCGTCAACTTCTTGAGTTCTTCAACCATGTTTTTAATGAGCAAGTCCTTTTCGGTGGATTTCGATGTATAGGAAATTGGTTGGATAGAGTGAGGTATAGTTTCCACACATATATGGTTGCTTTGATGGGTGTCAGGGACTTGGGTGTAACAATGGTCATTGGTTGAGTTTTAAGGATCGGGAATGGGTTGTGGTGTGTTTTGGGGAGTGTGGTAAGTGGTCGTTTGTGGGTATTGAATTAGTTGATGGTGATGTTGCGGGGGTATTGGTAGGGGGTTGAGATTTTGGGTTGGGGTTGCGTATTAATATGGTGTATGAGGGTTTTGCAGATGTTGGTTTGGTGTGTTTTGGGGAGGTGTTGGGTTCTTTGTGTTTTGTTGGTTGATGTCGGGGACATTCAGGGTGAGTGACAAGTTTGCCAAGTTGTGGACATGCTCAAGCTCTCCCGTAGCTCCAATATCTTTTGTTCTAACCTCAAGACTAGATCATTTGGTGCCGAAGTACTCCGACCATCTGAAGTTTCTGCGTTCTCAACATTCTCCTTTCGGGTACCACTTAGGTCGTCCATTTTTTCTTTTCCTTTGCCTTTTGTGTTGCTTGGAGAAGGAGAAGGTGGAGGACCTCTAGATCTGGTATGATATGCTGACGATGCCAGTATGAGCGAACCAACCTTAGGGGATGGGAATAAGAAATAAAGAAAAAATGAAAAGGTAAACAAGTGAGTAAGAATTCTAAAATGTTTACAATATTTAAACACATATTGCGGGAATGTAAATTCGTGTCCTAATTTAGGAGCCTCGTTGTGCCCGAGGTAGGCCTAGCGACAAGTAAATTTGGAGAACTTTATATGCCAGTAAATGCTTTATTTTATAATGTGAAAACAGATAAATCCCAAAACGACACTAAGATAATAGAAAAGTAAGTCACTATTGGCACTTGGCCTTATTATATTTAAGAAAGCAAATAAATCTAGCCTACTTGGTCCCAGAAGGACCTTCCCCAGATTCGATCTTCTTGACTCCATCGTACAGGTTCCCCAGCTCACGCAGACCCAGCAGCAGGTAGGCCCTGGCCAGATGTCCTCCTTCACTTCCTTCAGCATTCTAGAAATCCTCAATCTTCTTTATGACTTTTCCCTCTAGATCCACTAGTACTCGCTCCAGATATTCCAATTTTCTGTTAGAAGTGATGGCCATTTCTTTCTACTCGTCGATCAACCTCATATTTCTCTTGTGTATTTCCCGGTGCTTATTCTCAGAGTCGTGGACCCTCTTGCGCAGCCTGTTATACTTGACTTGAGCCTCAGCTTCTTCGTCTATGATCCTATTCCCTCGACCAGTTTCTGGCATCACCATCCCCTTCAGATTGTCCTCTAAGCATGCTGAGTAGAGAGGTTGACACCCCGCATGATACCTGTCTGGCTCAATGGTGTTCTTTTCCACAATGATCTTGTAGTACCACATGTGCTAGTCACACCTCCTTTTCACCTGCGCCACCGCAAAGGGGCGCTGAGGGAGTTTTTCCAATTGAAGGACAATCGAAACGGGATTTATTATTTAATTTAGAGTCGCCACTTGGGAGATTTATGGTGTCCCAAGTCACCGGTTGGATCCCGAATCGAGGAAAAGATTAACTCTGTTTAACAGTCTGCGCACCAGAAATTCGGAGAAGGAATTCTGTTAACCCGGGAGAAGGTGTTAGGCATTCCCGAGTTCCGTGGTTCTAGCACGGTCGCTCAACTGTCATATTCGGCTTAATTATCTGATTTTTATACAATTATGAACCTATGTGCAAATTTTAACTTAAAACGTTTTTATTATTATCATTATTATTTTAACAAAGAATTGCAACGTTGTGGAAACGTATCTCGAACCCCGTCACATCAATGTACCCGTGGTTATAGACACATTTCGACTCCGTTGAGATTTGGATTTGGGTCACATAAATGTGCACCCGAGTTTAAGAAAGTAAATCATTAAAAGCGCGCCTGACAGTGACTAACTCGTTATTACTTTGGGGAAGGCCGTGAAATCTGCTAAACGGCCTATCCCGAATTCTATGTATTCATGATATTCCTTTATTGAGAGCCCCGCAGCTTGTGCATTTTATTTGGCGAGGCGAGGCTCCTTTTTTATTTTTATTTTTAAAATAAGCCTAAAGCAACTATAATTTGCTATTTTATTGTCTCTAAAGTAAAAAAAAGAAGTCCTAATTAATTTGTTTAAGAGTGGCTTCCCAATTTAAGAAAGAAACTTATAAGTAATCTGCATCGGGCCTCCAAGGCCTACCCGTGGGACAGCCGGCTTTCATCTCCAAATCCATGCACAACTTTCCTAATCAGTTAACTAATTAACAATGGTTACAATTATTAGCTTAATAACACATTACCATTAATTTCCAATCTCGTGTTAACTATTGACCATTGTCTATTACTATCAGATTGAAAACGTGTACCATAACACTATTATTACAACTAAAATATATTATTTGTCTAAACTACAACTATACAAGTTTACGCATTACAAAATATTGTCTAAAACTTGTCTAAACTCACTAATGACAATATTGTCTAAAACTTACATAAATATATGCCTTATAAAATATATATAAAAAAAAGAGAATTTTACGAGAATACATAGATACAAGTTTAATTTCTTAACAAAATATAAAATACGGATGCACTCTTA
Source organism: Nicotiana tabacum (assembly GCF_000715075.1). Lineage (NCBI taxonomy): Eukaryota > Viridiplantae > Streptophyta > Magnoliopsida > Solanales > Solanaceae > Nicotiana > Nicotiana tabacum. Next base: position 26,066,743 of record NC_134087.1, on the reverse strand, counting down.
ATCAATAACCACATTTAAACCCATACTTGCTGATTTCAACTCAATTTTATTAGTGTAGGCGAAATGCATGAATTCGAAAAACACTTTCCTGTTTCAGCTTGCAGCTTGCTTCTTATTTCAAAATTATACTACAAAACAACACTAAACCAATATGACTATTACATAATCATATTCCAAAATCCAAACAGTCCCGGAATCAAGCAGCCCAAACAACTTATAAATAGTCCTAATTATACAGTCGTCTATTATTCATGTAATATAAACAGTCCTAGTTCAAATCCGTGCAGTCCATATCATGTCAACAAGCCAACTAGTTAAAAAAAACTAAATAAGTACAATCTTTAACGAACTATAACTACAAGTATTCAAATGAACCCAACTCTGGCATAAAACTACATTTTTCACTCCAAGGTTGAACTTACATCAAGGGAATTCGAAGCATGTACCTGGAATTGGAACAAAAACAAAAGTAGAAGAGAGATCAGCAACAGCAGTAATACGGGCAGCAATACAACAGCAGTTCAACAACAATAATTGGGAGTTCCAAACGGCTACCGACACAGCCCAGAAAGTTTGTAAAAAGACCAAAACAGCAGCAACCAATATCACCACAAACAAACTCAACCAAGCGTATATTAAACCCGAAACTGAACCAATAGACCACTGAACCACTCAATCAATCAAAGGGAATCGAATTCAATGTTCAGAGTTCGAGTTCCTCCTACTGATGCAATGAAAACAGGATCTTTCTTTTTTTTTCTCTCTTTTTAAACTCTTCAGTAATCCCTCGAAATAAAAAAAAATCCCCCTTTTAGCCCTAATCCTTCTCTCTTATATAGCCATCCAGACCTGCCCCCTCTTTCCAACTTCACTGTTCGACCCCCTTCCCCACTAAAAATCTGCATTTTTCACTTAAACCCCATTAAGGAAATCTATTTTCCTTATTTTCAGCCCCCATTCCCTCTTGTTCCCCATTACCTTATTAATTTAAGAACATTTAATACCCCACTAACAAGTCACTAACATTAAAATATTACCCTAACTGTTCCATTCCCAAATCACCCCTGAAACCCCTTAATATTACTGCCCCTAATACAATCTATTCATCCGTATTAAAACCTTTTAAACAAAATCTGTTCAAGCTAACAATGATTTAAAACTAAACATGACTAACAACTATAACCAATCCTCTTGACAACTAAATGACTAAGGTTGAGTTCCAATTGAAACCAATGAACTGAATTTAAATCACAACACATAACTCAACAGAATCATTAAAACTGAAACTGAAAATTGAATCAAAATGAACATGAATGCAGGATCATTGTCAGCCTATTGACAATGCCCTGAAGCTAAGTGTCCACAGATCAAGCACACACAACAACCATTTGACGAACTTATTGGTTTACAAACAAGAACGAATTAATCGACGAAAACTAATTAACCGATTGCCTACAACAACTGATACCAATCAATCAGAAATAGATAATCAGGCAATTCAAGCAGTATTGACAAGAACAGGGATTTGTAATAAAACTTAACTAATTGACAAAACTTATTTGAATCGATTACACAACCTATAATTGTTCACAACAACGAGCAGAAACAAATTCGACCAAATAAAAAGGTCTGATGGAGAAGGAAAGAATAATCGATAAAAAGATAAATTCCAACTCATCTTAAACAGAAAAACAACAAAACATGAAAAACAAACAGAGAAACAGAAGAAATACCTCTGAACTCAGACCTATATCTCACTCGCTCTGCTTGTAACTCCGACTTGATCCTTTTGGGGTAAAAACGGACTTTAATCGAGTGTTCTCGACTGAGAACACTCGACTAAAGTTGATTGAGACCCCAAGTTCTTTTTGTTTTCTTTTCGGACATACTCCAGGTTTGGCATTTCTAGGGTTATGTTTGTTTGATTTGGGATTCGAACAGTTCTGGCAAGGTTCGAGCCAAACCAAGGGCGTTTTAGGCACGAGGGAGGTCAGGTGGATAGCTGGTGTGAGTTTGGGGTTCATTAGATGAACTAGGGTTTTGGGTCCTGATCTTCGATCGAAGATTCGAAGAAGCCGGTGATGATTCGAGGACAATAGAGTGGGGATTCAGGTTGAGGGTGGTTAGAAGGCTCAGGGGTGTTAATTTCATGGTCGGCGGCGTCGTTGCCGCCGGGTTTACGGCGAAGGGGAGGGGTGGAGGCTGCTAGGGTTTGAGGGGATGTGTTCGTCTCTAAGTTTGGAGACGATGGGGTGGGTTTGGCTATGGGGGCGGGGTAAGGTTTAGGAATATATACTAGGTGTGAGATTAAAACCTGGCCGTTTGATCTAATGAGATCAACGGCTCGGATTAATTCTCTTGAAGGAAACGATGTCGTTTGGGTGCAGTAACGGGTGAGACCGGGTTGGGGAATGGGTCGGGTTAAGTCAATGGATATAGGGGTGTGTTTTGAGCCGTTGGATCGATGTGGATTGAATGGCTAAGATTGATTGCCCACAAAACGACGTAGTTTGGCTCCTATACTACGTCGTTTCATCATCCGGTGAGACCTGAAGATTTGAACCGGGTGAGATAGTGTTGATTTGGGCTAAAACCTGGCCCAATACGTTGGTCCAGTCCGATTTCCCTATTTTTTTTGTTCTTTTCTACTTGTTTTTTTCTTCTTCTTATTTCCTTTATTTTTTAATTTTTTTTCCCAAAACGAAAAACCTAAATTGACTTATATAACTAAATTAAATGATGAAAAGCACTAATTAACTTTTAATAACAATTAACACACACAATTAAATACCAATGAAAAATAAAATCACACGATTTGGACATTAAATGCTAAAAATGCAAAGTACATATTTTTTGTGATTTTTTTATTTTGTAAAACACTTAATTACTTCTAATTGTAGAATTAAATCCTAAATAAAAATGTAACATATTTTTGTATTTTTTATTAATTTAACAAATAAACATGCACAGACAAATGCAAACAATACAAGAAAAATAACACAAATTCGCAACAATTGCAAACAAACCAAATTATTTTATTTTGAATTTTTTGGGAGTAATTCTCATATAGGGCAAAAATCACGTGTTCACAGCTGCCCCTCTTTGCTCGTAAACTCGAAGAGTTTACTTGCAAAGATAAAGCGAGCGGATAAGAGCGATTTTTGCCCGTTTCGAATACTCCGTGGGAAACAATCTTTGAAAGATTTGACCGAACCTCTGCTTCAAAGGTTTCCTACATATCCTTGGCTAAAAAGGAATTAGGTCAATGTAGTTCGGAAAGTTTTGGTAGTTGAGACTACCATGGGACTGCAATTTTGATGTTACTGCTGCTGCATGCCCTTATTTTGTTCTGGGATTTTAGGGAAAGTATGGAGAAAAACCGAAAAACAGCAGTTGAGAAATTTGTGAATAAGGATCTTCGGGAAGAAGGAGCATCCCCAGCAGAGTCGCCAGAGCTGTCACACCTCCTTTTCGATCTCCTTATTACACCGTTGCTAAAAGAAAAACAAGAAGCTAGACTAAACTAGGAATTCCAAAATCTTATTTATTCCCGTCTTGCTCTTGTTGCCTTGCTTTCTGCTTTCTGCGGTGGATTTTATGCTGGGGTATTTTGTTGTAACCCTCCGTATTATTGCCTTCTGACTTGAACTTGAGTATAGTCCTCTGTTCTACTGGCGGGCTCCTGACTTCAAACTTAAAATGTATTCCTCTGTTCTAAAGGCGGGCTCCTGACTCCAACTTGAAATGTAAAGCTAATGTAGCCTTCATTCTCCAGGCGGTCTCCTGACTCTAACAACAATTTAAAGATAATTCAGCCTTCATTCTCCAGGCGGGCTCCTGACTTCATCAGCAAAAATAATTCAGCCTCCATTCTCCAGGCGGGCTCCTAACTTCATCAGCAATTTTGAAAATAAATCAGCCTCCATCCTCCAGGTGGGCTCCTGACTTCATCAACAAAAATAATTCAGCCTCCATTCTCCAGGCGGGCTCCTGACTTCATCAGCAATTTTGAAAATAAATCAGCCTCCATTCTCCAGGCGGGCTCTTGACTTCATCGGCAAAAATAATTCAGCCTCTAATCTCCAGGCGGGCTCCTGACTCCAACAGCAACTTTGAAAGTAAATCAGCCTCCATTCTCCAGACGGGCTCCTGACTTCATCATCAATTTTGAAAATAATTCAGCCTCCATTCTCCAGGCGGGCTCCTGACTCCAACAACAACTTTGAAAGTAAATCAGCCTACATTCTCCAAGCGGGCTCCTGACTTCATCAGCAAAATAATTCAGCCTCCATTCTCCAGGCGGGCTCCTGACCTCAACAACTTCTTAAACATATAACACCTCCATTCTCCAAGCGGGCTCCTGACTCCTTTAACTTGAATCATCTTCTTTCAGGACTGCTTCCCTCAAAACTGGTGTTTTATTCCTCTAAAACCTGCTGGGGATAACACCGATATTTTATTTACAAATATGTTATTTTCCTTCTTCAAAGACTACTTCCTTTAAAGCTGGTGCTTTCACTTCCCTGAAACCTACCGGGAATAACACTTCTGGGGAATTATCTTCCTCCTTTAAGACCAGTTACTCTCCTCCTTCTAACAATGGTGGGGATGATACTGATTCAAAGGCCACTACCTTTAAAACTTTGGGTTATCTTGCTTCTTCCAAGATTGCTTTTTTTTTAAAACTTGTATTGCCTTTTCTCGTATACTGCTGGGGATTTTACTTCCTTCAAAACTCGTGTTATCTTCCCTCTTCCCCAAGTAGCTATCTAATCTCAAGAAAATTTTCGCAATGAGAGAAAATTTTCTGCCCCAGTTTGATAATCTTCTTTGTGGCCATGTCTTCCTGTTGTCAATAATATTTCCTTTCCCTGTTTCAAATCAAAGAAAAATTTGTTAGTTTAAAACGTGGTGAGTGGTCGTGCCACTTCTGCTGGGGATGGTTTTTCCCTTTTTCCTTTCCCTGCTTTATTACAAAACTTGCTGGGGATGATATTATTTATTAGGGATGATATTCCTGCTGGGGATGGTTTTTCTTTCCTCTTCCTTCCCCGCTCTGTGTTGTCCGACCATCGCGGAACTTGGTTGATAATCCGTCGGAGTTGTTCCTGCATCTCGCAAATCTGCTGGGGATCCTCATAACCTTTTAACTGTTGCTTTTCTATTTTTCTCCAATCTTCCCCTGGAAATTTGGTCCTCTTGGGATCTAGACCCATTCATCATTTGGTTTTGCGACAAATTTCTTTTCGCTTTGTCGCCTTATCTTTGGCTTGTCCTACTCGCATTTTGCTTTGCACCATTTTGGCAACTGGTAGTAAGCTCTGAAAATCCTTTTAAAAAACAAACTGCTGGGGAGGCAAAGTTTTTAAACCAAGAAATGAAAAAGTGATGATTTCAAAAACTAGAAAAAGAAGAAATCTTTCTGAACAAATGATGGGGAAAAGGAAAGAAAAGAACTCATATGAATGATATAACCGATCCCAACGATCATGTCATGCATTCCGGATTAACAAACCCAGTCTATTTATATCAATCAATCTTTCGTACGATGTCATCTTGCTGGGGATAAACAAGCACTCAACTCTTTGCCAAATGCGGATCCTTTCTGCCAATCTTGTCTTGTCACCTCATAGTGCCCTTCGAGGGGTTTTCACTAATAAGACTCTCTCGTTTCTCTCAAATCCCATCGTCTTATGGTGCCTGTAAAGGTTTTCACCGATAAGACTCTCTCGTTTTGTTTCTCTCATCTTCCGTCGTCTTATGGTGCCTGTGAAGGTTTTCACCGATAAGACTCTCTCATTTTATTTCTCTCAACTTCTGTCGTCTTATGGTGCCTGTGGAGGTTTTCACCGATAAGACTCTCTCATTTTATTTTATTTTTCAAGCTGGGGATTGGAGTGTTACCGATATGACTCTCTCTGCTGGGGATTCTTTTCGGCTATCAATTCATTTCCAGTTTATGATCCTCTTCTCTACTGGGGATCGGGGTGTTATCCCCCACTTCCGTTTACATGACTTGGCACTTCTCGACTACTGATCGGGAGGTCTTTTTTGGACATCAATATGGGTTTTCGTGTATGGCTAAAAGGAAAAGGGGTATCAAAAAGTTCAAAAATAATTTTGATGGGCAAAACAGTACAACTCTTGGAATCAAACTTTCTTTCCAAAATTACAAACACAAACTTTTGCCCCAGTTTTTCTTGCTTGGGGATTTTTATTTTTTTGTTACACTATGGCACACTATGTTACACTTTGCATACTATGTTACACTATGACCGAGCTGTGAGGCGCCTACGTATCCTTCTTTGAGGAATCAGGTCAAACGTAATTCCCAATTCCTTTGTTTTTCTTGTGACTTTTCTTTTGTCTTTATTATCATTATTCATTTTCATTACTGATTCCAAAAGAAGGGTATGAAATAATAAATAAGGCTCAAAAGGGGAAGTAAAGGTTGAAGTGTTTGGATAGAAGAAAGAATTCCCTCCGTCATTTCATTCTCCAATAAATGCCAAGTACAAACAAACAACAATTACAATTAAAAGAAATCATACATAATATCTCTTAACCGCGTCCGAATTGATAGCCATATCGATGCATCTCCCTTCGATATCTGTTAAACATAAAGCGCCATTGGACAACACTCTGGTTACAATGAATGACCCTTGCCAATTCGGGGCGAACTTGCCCTTTGCCTCAGCCTGATGTGGGAGGATGCGTTTCAGCACTTGCTGGCCCACTTCAAGTGAGGAAAAATCCGTTTGTCAATCGCCGAATGGCTCTCTTTTGATCTCCGGTGGCCTGCTCCGGGTATATCCCCATCCTGAAGTATTCCTTGACATCATAAAACCATGGTTCGCCATCCATTTCGTCCTCTATCATCTTGCAATAAGCATGTTGATCACGAACTTGAATATGCAATGGGTCAACATAAATTTTGTTTGGGTGGTGCAATATCGATGCTAAAGTGGCCAAAGCATTGGCAACCTCATTATGAACTCTTGGGATGTGTCTGAACTCCACTAATCTAAATCGCTTGCTCAGATCGTGCAAACATTGTCGATATGGTATAAGCTTTAAATCCCGTGTTTCCCATTCACCCTGAATCTGATGCACCAGGAGGTTCGAGTCTCTCAAGACCAAGACGTCCTGGACATCCATGTATGCAGCTAACCGTAAGCCCAAAATGCATGCCTCATATTCATCTATGTTATTGGTACAATAGAAACGTAGCTGTGCCGTAACAGGATAATGATGCCCTATTTTAGAAATAAGTACCGCTCCTATTCCAACTCCTTTCGCATTTGTGGCTCCATCAAAGAAGAGCTTCCAACCTGGTTCCTCAGATAATTCCAACTCATCTACATGCATTACTTCTTCATCAGGAAAATACATCCTCAAGGGCTCGTATTCTTCATCGACAGGATTCTCGGCTAAGTGATCAGCCAATGCTTAGGCCTTCATAGCCGTCCTCATCACATAGACGATGTCGAACTTCGTAAGCAATATTTGCCATTTTGCTAACCTCCTTGTGGGCATAGGCTTCTGGAAAATATACTTCAGTGGATCCAAGCGTGAAATGAGATAAGTAGTATATGATGATAGATAATACTTCAATTTCTGGGCCACCCAAGTTAGGGCGCAACATGTCCTCTCGAGTTGAGTGTACTTAACCTCATAGCCTGTAAACTTCTTGCTGAGATAATAGATGGCTTGATCCTTCCTTCCTATAATGTCATGTTGCCCTAATACGCAGCCAAACGAGTTCTCCAGGACCGTTAGATAAAGAATTAACGGTCACCCCGGCTCAGGTGGAACCAACACAGGTGGATTTGACAAATATCCTTTGATTTGGTCAAATGCCTCCTGACATGCTGCCGTCCATTATACCGCGACATCTTTCTTCAGTAGCCGAAAAATGGGTTCACAAGTTGTTGTGAGTTGAGCGATAAACCTGCTGATATAATTCAACCTTCCCAACAGACTCATTACTTCTGTTTTGTTCTTCAGCTGTGGCAAATATTGGATGGATTTGATCTTTGACGGGTCCAACTCAATGCCTCGCCGACTGACGATGAATCCCAACAGCTTTCCAGATGGAACTCTAAATGCACATTTGGCCGAGTTGAGCTTAATATCGTACTTTCGAAGTCTTTGGAAAAACTTCCTTAGGTCTGCTACGTGGTCTTCCTGACGCTTCGATTTTATGATCACATCGTCCACGTATACCTCAATCTCTTTGTGTATTATGTCATGAAACACAGTAGTCATTGCTCTCATGTACGTTGCCCCAGCATTCTTCAAACCAAATGGCATTACCCGGTATCAATAAGTCCCCCACGGCGTAATGAATGCCGTCTTTTCCGCATCTTCTTCATCCATCAGAATCTGATGATACCCCGCATAGCAATCTACAAAAGACCTGATTTCGCGTCCGGCACAATTATCGATCAAGATATGGATATTAGGTAATGGAAAGTTATCCTTTGGGCTTGCCCTGTTCAAATTGTGGTAATCGATACATACTCTGATCTTCCCATCTTTCTTCGGCACTGGAACCACATTAGCCAACCAATCAAGATATCGAGTGACCCTAATAACCTTTGCTTGCAGCTGCTTGGTTAATTCTTCTTTAATCTTCACACTCATATCTGTCTTGAACTTCCTCAATTTCTGCTTGACGGGAGGGCATACCGGGTCAGTGGGCAATTTGTGAACCACTAGATCGGTGCTTAAGCCCGGCATGTCATCGTACGACCATGCAAAAATATCTTTGAATTCAATGAGTGCTTTGACTAGTTCTTCCCTGATTTCTGGCTCAAGGTGGACACTTATCTTAGTCTCTCAGACATTGTCTGTGTCCCGTAAATTGACGGCTTCTGTGTCATTCAAATTGGGTTTGGGTTTTTCTTCTAAGTGAATTAACTCCTTACTAATTTCTTCGAAGGTTTCATCCTCATCATCATATTCTGATTCGTAACCACAATCTACTTCTTGAACTTTCATTTCGGGATCAGATTGATTTTTAAGACTGGGCTGAGGATTCCTTATGCACGCCATATCATTAAGACCAGTATAAAGAGAACTGTATAAAAAAAGAAAAGAAGAAAACAAAATTAAAAAAAAATAAGGAAAAAAGAAGAAACTTTTTATTTTATTGAATTACGGGATAACAAGGTTTCACATTTTGATGAACACAATAAAAATAAAAAGAAATCTGGATTACAATCCTGGAATAATCCAGAAAACAGGAAGGAAAATCAGAGCCAACTACCAAAACTCCCTCCGAGTAGGACGAGGAGTAGCTGTCCAATTGTTGACATTGGCTCTAGGCCCCACAAACTGTATGTCTGCCTTACTGGAACCTTCTCTAGCTTTTATCATGTTGACTTCGGCGAACAGCCTTTCAAAACCCTCATTCAAATCTCCATCTGGCCCAATCAGTGGTCCGAGAACTTTCGGGACCGACAGCTTTCTGATACCCGCTTTGACAAATGATTTGGATAGGCGCAGGATTGGCTTGGGAAGGACCCGGACTCTTTTCTTCAACTTGCGGGCTCGTCTCACATCAGCCGCTGTAGGCTTGAACCCCAACCCAAAGGTGTCCAGATTTTTGGGCAAAGAAACCGACTGAACAATACCCTGAAAATCAGCCCCTAAACCTTTGCCTGGAACAAACCCGTTCTTCAACATCTCCGAGGCTACCATGACAGTCGCAGCTGCGATCCTGGGAAGTGGAAGGTCCTCGCCTTCAGAAATTTTACCTACTGAAACCGTATCGAACACCTGGTAAACCCACGGTCCCTTATCATCATCAGTCTCTATGAAGGGCACGATGGCATCACGTACGGCATTTTCATTGTCTTCCCCATGTACTATGATCTCTTGCCTATCCCACTCGAATTTGACCATCTGATGTAATGTAGAAGGCACTGCTTTGGCGGCGTGGATCCAGGGTCGCCCCAACAAAAGATTATATGACACCGCCACGTCTAACACTTGAAACTTCATGGTGAACTCGATTGGACCAATTGTTAACTCAAGTATGACGTCACCCACTGTGTCTATACCACCACCATCAAACCCTCGAACATAGATGTTGTTCTTGTGAATCTGATCACCATCGACCTTCAGTTTGTTCAATGTGGCCAAAGGACAGATATTGGCACTGGACCCATTATCAATCAGTACTCGAGTGACTACCGAGTCTTCGCACTTCACGGTCAGATAAAGGGCTCTATTATGTTCTGTACCCTCCACGGGCAACTCGTCGTCTGAAAAGGTGACCCTGTTGACCTCGAAAATCTTGTTTGCTATTTTCTCCAGATGGTTCACAGAGATCTTATCCGGAACATGGGCTTCATTCAGAATTTTCATCAATACCTGGCGGTGCTCGTCTGAATGGATCAACAATGATAACAATGAGATCTGTGCCGAGGTCTTCCTCAACTGCTCTATAATGGAGTAGTCATGTGCCTTCATCTTCTTCAAAAACTCCTCTACTTCTTCCTCCGTCACTGGCTTCTTTATTGTTATAGGATTGGCCCTTATCAATTCTGCGGGAGCAAAACACCTTCCCGAATGAGTTAACCCCTGGGCCTCGCATACTTCTTCCACAACCTCCTTCCCCTTATGCATCACCGTCACTTGACTGTAGCTCCATGGCATAGCTTTCTCACTTGTTATCGGCAACTGCATTACTGGCCTGATAACAACTGGTTCTACGCGGGCTGCCTTCACAACTAACACTGGTGTGCTTGGTACTCCCTGCAGCACTACCTTGACCGGCTCTGGCTTCTTCGCAACAACAGACGCAACTTTCCCCATTACCACAACTGGCTTGTCATCTACCCTTCCCAACTGTACCACTGCCTTTCCATTGGTCGGCTTTTCGTTTGGACTGGCATGAATCATCATTACCGTTTGTGAGGGTTTCTTGGGCTCCCCTCCTTCGTGCACTAGTTCGATCATGTGGGCCTCATGGTGCACCGGCAACGGGTTCTCATTGATGTTGGGTGCCTCTGGTGCCTGAACCTCGATCCTATTTGTGTCAATAAGATCTTGTACGACAGTCTTCAACTTCCAGCACTTCTCAGTATCATGCCCGGGAGCCCCCGAACAATATTCACAGCTTACCGAGTGGTCCAGATTTTTGGGAAGGGGATTTGGCAATTTGGGCTTAACAGGACTCAATAGGCCTAATTGCCTCAATTTGTGGAACAGAGTAGTATAGGTTTCTCCCAGCGGAGTGAATGTTCTCTGCTTGTGCACCCTTTCATTCCTGAAAGCCTGATTTCCGCGGAAGCCTGGCCCTGAATGATTCCTGTAGGCCCTTGGTGGTGGATATGTTCTTTGCGGAGGTAGGTATGTGTTTTGTGGAGGTGGATATGTATTCTGGGGAAACAGTGCACGCCATTGTGGGCGAGCCAGAGGCTGGGTGTAAGTTTGGGCGTGATGGACGGAGAAATTTGGCTCTTGTGGTGGATAATAGGGTTGTGGAGGGTTGTATGGAGTGTGTGGGTAATTTGGGTGATGAGGTCTGGGTTGGTAGTGAGGGGAAGGACCTCTGGATCTGGACCAAGTACCTGTTTCGACTGTTGCGACCTCCTCTCTCTTCTTTTTCCCGAGCGCACCTCCTGTGCCACTTTGGATAGCCTGAGTTGTGGCCTTGATTGCCGAATAGCTCATTATCTTATTGGACCTGAGTCCCTCTTCAACCATACCGCCCATTTTCACTACTTCGTTAAAAGATTTACCAACTGACGTCACCAGGTGACCAAAGTAAGTTGGCTCCAAAGTTTGTAAGAAGTAGTCTACCATTTCACCTTCTCTCATTGGTGGATCGACTCTTGTTGCTTGTTCTCTCCAACGGAATCCGAACTCTCTAGGCTTTTTCTCAAGTTTCAACAGTGTGAGACGGTTAGGGATGATCTCAAGGTTATACTGGAAGTGACCTGCAAATGCTTGTGCTAGATCGTCCCAGGTATACCACCTACTAGGATCCTGCCTCGTGTACCATTCCAGTGCGGACCCGCTTAAACTTTGACCAAAATAAGCTATCAGCAGCTCATCCTTTCCACCTGCCCCTCTCATCTTACTACAGAAACCGCGTAGATGTGCCATGGGATCACCATGTCCCTCATATAGATCAAACTTTGGCATCTTAAAACCTGCTGGCAATTGAACATCGGGTAAGGGACACAGATCTTTGTAGGCCACAGTAACTTGGCTGCCCAATCCATGCATATTCCTGAAGGATTGCTCCAGGCTTTTCACTTTACGAAGCACTTCGTCCTGCTCCGGATTCTTAGCCGGCCTCTCAGTTTCTGCCGGGAGATGAAGGTGAGGGGTGTAAGTGTATGGCTCGGGTGCTTTGAAGGTGAGTTCGGGAGGATAGTATTGGTTGTCGTGAACCTGAAACACTGGTTCATCGGATGATTTTTGCAATGTGGCGAGTGGAGGTGCCACGAAAACAGGAACAGTTGGTGGATGAGGGTTTTGTTTGGGTGGTGGAGCTTGGGGATTATAGGAAGTTTCCCCCTGATAGTATTGGGCGATGGGGAAGCTCGTTGATGGACCAGTGGGAGGGTGTTCCGAAGTCTGAGCCGGTGAGAGGGTAGGAGTAGGGGGAGGTATTGGGGATGTTTGTCCCCTAGCCCAGGCTAGGTGCATCCCAGCTATCTCTTGTCTCAACCTGTCTACTTCCTCCTTCATCATTTGCAACTCCGTCTTTTCCTCTTCAACACTTTTGTCCGAACCAGACATACTTTCCGGAATGGGCCCTTTAGATCTTATGTGGTAATGGTAATCTGCCAGAACGTTCTAACGAGCTAACTGTTTCGAAATCTTTGGATCAACAACAAACTTGTTAGCGTTAGAGTTTAACACATATTGCAATTTCACGTTGGGAATGCAATGTTCCTAAGCAGTTTAACCATTTCTATCATGTCTTTGTTCTGACTGCATGCGTCATTTCGACTTCTTTTAAGTGCCTCCAAACTTTCATTTTTTAGTGGTGGTCAAATCTTATGTGGATTGCCTACGTATCATGTCCCCGCATGAATCAGACCGTGCGTAGTTCTGACCCATAAATGCGAAAGCAAATTTTGGGAATTTTCCATTTTCTTTATTTAAACATTATAATACAAACTAAACATTTTTTGGAAAGGAGAACAAACCCGAAGTAAAACCAATTACGGACTAAAAAGAAACTAATGACACATTTTGATGCAAAAGAGAATATACAGACAGACCACGGGCTCTAGAAACAAAACAATGACTCGAACTATGAATACATTAAAGCTCCAAAAGTTGGTGCTCGCGAGGCATCGTTCGGCCTTGCCGCGGGCTTAGGTGCGAGATCCCTTTCAAGTTGCTCCAGTTCGTACATTGTCCGCTTGACGAAAATCATTACTGCTGACATGAAGGTAGTGCGGGTCATGTCTTCACACATTCGGCACCTCCTAATGATGGCATGGGCAATAGTCCCAATCTTGTTCCCGGTTCGACCTTTTTCTATGAGCAGGCACCTTATCTGATCACTACAACCCCCCAAAACCTGAGAATCCTGGAGATGCTGCCTTTGTAGCTACCGTATTTCATCTTCCATCCGAGCCAGTAAATCGTAACAGTATCCACTTTTGATTTCATAAGCTTCAGCTTACTTAGCTGACTTGTCCTTGAGGGTGGTCATTTTTCCCTTTAGTTTGGCGATGGTTTTTTCATATTCCTTCTTCACCTGCTGCAAGTACTGTGTGCGCTCTTTTGTTACTTTTGCCCATTGTGCCCGGAGCTGTGCTATGGCACCCTCAGATTTCTTCAGGTCATCCCGGTGCTCAATGATTTCCTTCTTTAGTCTGTTAATCAATCTTTCATCCGACCGACTCCTTTGCTGATTGTCAGCATCTATCCTCATTTGTCGGATCTGAGCCTTGAGAGCCTTATTTTCTTGGGCTAACTTGTTCTTCTCTCCTTCATCGGCAGCAACTTGCACCCTGTTCTCAAATTTCAGATCATTGATCTGTTGTTTCAGCTTGCCTACTTTGGCCCGGTATTCGCGCTCTTTGGCCAACCAGTCCCACGGTTCTTGTGATGCCTCAACGAACTCTTGAATGTGAGGTTTTTTGGCTGGCCGTTCTGGCTCATCTCTTACAACGTCTCTCTTCCTGTACCAAGCGATATAAGCAGATGAGACTTCTCCTCTGGATAGGTCGTGCACTCGAGTGTTTACCGTTAAATACTGGCATTCATTCCATATAGAATGAACGGTTTCTTCATGAAATTAGCCGTTGGTACTAACCTCGATTGCATAAACACTGAGATCTTCATCTGGGTGTACCACCTGACACCTCCCTAACTGCCTCATCACCCGGTAAGGCGCATAAGGCTGAATGCCTAGGAGTCCCATTAAGAGGAAGTAAGGACCCGTGGCGGGCATGTACACAACTTCTTCAACAGGAAGCCAACCCAATGTCCACCCTATTTGTGCTGCAGTGATGGCGTGAAGGCAAGATACCCAGTCTTCGGACCCTTCTGGCAATTTGAGCCCTGAAACCCTCATGTTATATCCTTCAATGCAACCTTCGTTTGTAGATCTATAGCTCATATACGGAGGATGATGACACAAGTGCTCGATTATCCACATCTGCAATAACAAATTGCATCCTTCAAAAAAAATCTGCCCCGGCTTTACAGGCTGTGAGAGCTCGGTATATCTCAGACACTATCATAGGGGCAAACGTGCTTTTGTTGTGGTAATTAGGACCTTGACGACTCCAGCCACCTTCAAATCAATATTTCTATCTTTCCGAGGAAACACCACAATGCCCAAGAATGCTACCATGAAGGCGAACCGCCTATGTTCATCCCATTTTGTCCGATTCCCTCTGTTGCAAACCCCACTTTCCAGATCGTCGAACCCTCCTATATGCCCATACCTCTGGTATATGAACTGCAGAGTAGAAAAACCTCTATCCAACTCAGAGTATGGGACTCCCTTGCTTATCTTCAGTAGATCCATAAACTTGTGCGAATTGACGGCTCTTGGAGCAATCAGATATTTATGCCTTAGCCCCTCAGTAATGTCCATATAACCTGCTACCTCTTCTAAGGTTGGGGTGAGTTCAAAATCTGAGAAGTGGAATACACTGTGGGTCGGGTCCCAAAATGTAACCAAAGCCTTTATGATGTCACATCTGGGTCTGACGTTCAACAAACTGGTGAGACCTCCCAGATGTAATTTGATCTTATCTCGCTCTGACTTTTCCAAATCCTCCCACCACAAGCGCAACTCCAAAGGGATCTTGCTCCTAACTGCTACCGGCAAACTTAGACCCGAGCTCATTCTGTATGTTTGTTTGGGGTGATTAACACTCATTGGACTCAAAGAAAGAATAAACTAAAATTGACACACATTTAAATAAAACTCTGGTCTTGTCAATACGGTCTTTCAGCACTTCGAAGAAGATTTAAAGGCTGTGTTTTACCAACCGGACAAAACCTTGAAAATGACCAAAAGTGGCTATTTTCGCAAAAACAGTCTTCCGGCGTCTTTTTAGGGACATTCGGCTATTTTTACAAGAATGGAATCACCCGACTTATTTATGACGAAAGATTAAAAATTTTGACATTTTTTTGGCTATTTTTGCAAAAAGGGAAAGTTGGACCCGATGAGGGCTGCCTACGTATCTCACATCCTGTGAGAATCAAATCGGCGTAGTTCGGGCAACGACAATAAACTAATTATGACAACAAGACTTGTTTAAATAAATTACACTAAAAAACATTTTCACAAAATTTTGGCAGAGTTCGCTATTTTGGCAGAGTTCGCTATTTCCGACATTCCAGTATTTTCAAAAGCCGGTCAGCACGCAAGTCTACAACAAATAAATGCGTAAAACAAACAGGATGCAGCATGATGGTCATTTTCATTTCAGGTTGCTTGTCCTAGACGGACCCAACCCCTGTGTTGAGTCCCCTAAGTCAAGTGCACATGATGCAAATAAGCGTTCCTACTAGGGATCCGACATGAGGTTTTGTTATACTAGGTTCATCCTGGGTGTTTGTTCTAGACCTGGCTTACCCGAGCGGACCACTCGAGCCGAGGATGGGAACTGCTTACCGGTAACCAAAAGATCATCCGATTTTGCAACTCCTCCGAATCCTTGTTCTATTTTGGGATATGACACTAACAGAAAGAAGTCACGACCAGCGTGCACTCCTCAAGAGAGAGAAGAGAGGGATTTCTTAGAAGTTTATATATACAGTTCAGATAATATCAAAGCGGTAAAAGCAACATTTTAGCACATTAGGACAAAACATGTAATAAAATCAGATAATAAATAAAGCCAAATATAACAATTCATCTAAGCTCGAATTCTGAACCCTGAACCAAAGATTCTGGGTTTTATGTCCCCAGCAGAGTCGCCAGAGCTGTCACACCTCCTTTTCGCCTGCGCCACCGCAAAGGGGCACAGAGGGAGTTTTTCCAATTGAAGGACAATCGAAACGGGATTTATTATTTAATTCAGAGTCGCCATTTGGGAGATTTATGGTGTCCCAAGTCACCGGTTGGATCCCGAATCGAGGAAAAGATTAACTCTGTTTAACAGTCTGCGCACCAGAAATCCGGATAAGGAATTCTGTTAATCCGGGAGAAGGTGTTAGGTATTTCCGAGTTCCGTGGTTCTAGCACGGTCGCTCAACTGTCATATTCGACTTAATTATCTAATTTTTATACAATTATGAACCTATGTGCAAATTTTAACTTAAAACGTTTTTATTATTATCATTATTATTTTAACAAAGAATTGCAACATTGTGGAAACGTATCTCGAACCCCGTCACATCAATGTACCCGTGGTTATCGACACATTTCGACTCCGTTGAGATTTAGATTTGGGTCACATAAATGTGGACCCGAGTTTAAGAAAGTAAATCATTAAAAGCGCGCCTGACAGTGACTCACACGTTATTTCTTTGGAGAAGGCCGTGAAATCTGCTAAACGACCCATCCCGAATTCTATGTATTCATGATATTCCTTTATTGAGAACCCCGCATCTTGTGCGTTTTATTTGGTGAGGCTCGTCTCCTTTTTTTATTTTTATTTTTTAAAATAAGCCTAAAGCAACTATAATTTGCTGTTTTATTGTCTCTAAAGTAAAAAAAAAAAAGTCCTAATTAATTTGTTTAAGAGTGGCTTCCCCTTTAAGAAAGAAACTTATAATTAATCTGCATCGGGCCTCCAAGGCCTACCCGTGGGACAGCCGGCTTTCATCTCCAAATACAAGCAATACTTTTCTAATCAGTTAACTAATTAACAATGGTTACAATTATTAGCTTAATAACACATTACCATTAATTTCCAATCTCGTGTTAACTATTGACCAATGTCTATTACTATCATATTGAAAACGTGTATCATAACACTATTATTACAACTAAAATATATTACTTGTCTAAACTACAACGATACAAGTTTACGCATTACAAAATATTGTCTAAAACTTGTCTAAACTCACTAATGACAATATTGTCTAAAACTTACATAAATGTATGCCTTATAAAATATATATAAAAAAAGAGAATTTTACGAGAATACACAGATACAAGTTTAATTTCTTAACAAAATATAAAATACGGATGCACTCTTAATCAATAACCACATTTAAACCCATACTTGCTGATTTCAACTCAATTTTATTAGTGCAGGCGAAATGCATGAATTCGAAAAACACTTTCCTGTTTCAGCTTTCAGCTTGCTTCTTATTTCAAAATTATACTACAAAACCACACTAAACCAATATGACTATTACATAATCATATTCCAAAATCCAAATAGTCCCGGAATCAAGCAGCCCAAACAACTTATAAATAGTCCTAATTATACAGTCGTCTATTATTCATGTAATATAAACAGTCCTAGTTCAAATCCGTGCAGTCCATATCATGTCAACAAGCCAACTAGTTAAAAAAACTAAATAAGTACAATCTTTAACGAACTATAACTACAAATATTCAAATGAACTCAACTCTGGCATAAAACTACATTTTTCACTCCAAGGTTGAACTTACATCAAGGGAATTCGAAGCATGTACCTGGAATTGGAACAGAAATAAAAGTAGAAGAGAGATCAGCAACAACAGTAATATGGGCAGCAATACAACAACAGTTCAACAACAGCAATTGGGAGTTCCAAACGGCTACCGACACAGCCCAGAAAGTTTGTAAAAAGACCAAAACAGCAGCAACCAATATCACCACAAACAAACTCAACCAAGCGTATATTAAACCTAAAACTGAACCAATAGACCACTGAACCACTCAATCAATCAAAGGGAATTGAATTCAATGTTCAGAGTTCGAGTTCCTCCTACAGATGCAATGAAAACAGGATCTTTTTTTTTTGTTTTCTCTTTTTAAACTCTTTAGTAATACCTCGAAATCAAAAAAAATCCCCCTTTAGCCCTAATCCTTCTCTCTTATATAGCCATCCAGACCTACCCTCTCTTTCCAACTTCATTGTCCGACCCCCTTCCCCACTAAAAATCTGCATTTTTCACTTAAACCCCACTAAGGAAAGCTTTTTTCCTTATTTTCAGCCCCCATTCCCTCTTGTTTCCCATTACCTTATTAATTTAAGAACATTTAATACCCCACTAACAAGTCACTAACATTGAAATATTACTCTAACTGTTCCATTCCCAAATCACCCCTGAAACCCCTTAATATTACTTCCCCTAATACAATCTATTCATCCGTATTAAAACCTTTTAACAAAATCTGTTCAAGCTAACAATGATTTAAAACTAAACATGACTAACAACTATAACCAATCCTCTTGACAACTAAATGACTAAGGTTGAGTTCCAATTGAAACCAATGAACTGAATTTAAATCACAACACATAACTCAACAGAATCATTAAAACTGAAACTGAAAATTGAATCAAAATGAACATGAATGCAGGATCATTGTCAGCCTATTGACAATGCCCTGAAGCTAAGTGTCCACAAATCAAGCACACATAACAACCATTTGACGAACTTATTGGTTTACAAATAAGAACGAATTAATCGACGAAAACTAATTAACCGATTGCCTACAACAACTGACATCAATCAATCAGAAATAGATAATCAGGCAACCTAGGTACAAAACCCGTTTGGAGCTGTTGAACTTGATTGATGAAAAGAGATTGGCAGCTGTGTGTCATGGACAGTTATATCAAAAGAGAATGGCAAGAGCATACAACAAAAAGGTGCGTCTCCGGAAGTTTGAAGTGGGCCAGCAAGTACTGAAACGCATCCTCCCAAATCAGGCTGAGGCAAAGGGCAAGTTCGCCCCGAATTGGCAAGGGACATTCATTGTAACCAGAGTGTTGTCCAGTGGCGCTTTATGTTTAACAGATATCGAAGGGAGATGCATCGACATGGCTATCAATTCGGACGCAGTTAAGAGATATTATGTATGATTTCTTTTAATTGTAATTGTTGTTTGTTTGTACTTGGCATTTATTGGAGAATGAAATGATGGAGGCAATTCTTTCTTCTATCCAAACACTTTAACCTTTATTATTTTTCTCTTCTCTTTTCTTTCATTTTCATTACTGATTCCAAAAGAGGGGTATGAAATAATAAATAAGGCTCAAAGGGGGAAGTAAAGGTTAAAGTGTTTGGATAGACGGAAGAATTGCCTCCGTCATTTCATTCTCCGATAAATGCCAAGTACAAAACAACGTAGTTTGGCTCTTATACTACGTCGTTTCATCATCCTGTGAGACCTGAAGATTTGGACCGGGTGGGATAGTGTTGATTTGGGCTAAAAACTGGCCCAATACGTTGGTCCAGTCCGATTTCCCTATTTTTTTTGTTCTTTTCTACTTGTTTATTTTTCTTCTTATTTCCTTTTTTTTAATTTCTTTTTTCTCAAAACGAAAAAACCTAAATTGACTTATATAACTAAATTAAATTATAAAAAGCACTAATTAACTTTTAATAACAATTAACACACACAATTAAATACCAATGAAAAATAAAATCACACGATTTGGATATTAAATGCTAAAAATGCAAAGTACATATTTTTTGTGATTTTTTTGCTTTGTAAAACACTTAATTACTTCTAATTGTAGAATTAAATCCTAAATAAAAATGCAACATATTTTTGTATTTTTTATTAATTTAACAAATAACCATGCACAGACAAATGCAAACAATACAAGAAAAATAACACAAATTCGCAACAATTGCAAACAAACAAAATTATTTTATTTTGAATTTTTTGGGAGTAATTCTCATATAGGGCAAAAATCACGTGCTCACAGCTGCCCCTCTTTGCTCGTAAACTCGAAGAGTTTACTTGCAAAGATAAAGCGAGCGGATAAGAGCGATTTTTGCCTGTTTCGAATACTCCGTGGGAAACAATCTTTGAAAGATTTGACCGAACCTCTGCTTCAAAGGTTTCCTACATATCCTTGGTTAAAAAGGAATCAGGTCAATGTAGTTCGGAAAGTTTTGGTAGTTGAGACTACCATGGGACTGTAATTTTGTTGTTACTGCTGCTGCATGCCCTTATTTTGGTCTGGGATTTTAGGGAAAGTATGGAGAAAAACCAAAAAACAGCAGTTGAGAAATTTGTGAATAAGGATCATCGGGAAGAAGGAGCATCCCCAGCAGAGTCGCCAGAGCTGTCACACCTCCTTTTCGATCTCCTTATTACACTGTTGCTAAAAGAAAAACAAGAAGCTAGACTAAACTAGGAATTCCAAAATCTTATCTATTCCCGTCTTGCTCTTGTTGCCCTGCTTTCTGCTTTCTGCGGTGGATTTTATGCTGGGGTATTTTGTTGTAACCCTCCGTATTATTGCCTTCTAACTTGAACTTGAGTATAGTCCTCTGTCTACAGGCGGGCTCCTGACTTCGAACTTAAAATGTATTCCTCTGTTCTACAGGCGGGCTCCTGACTCCAACTTGAAATGTAAAGCTAATGTAGCCTTCATTCTCCAGGCGGGCTCCTGACTCCAACAACAATTTAAAGATAATTCAGCCTTCATTCTCCAGGCGGGCTCCTGACTTCATCAGCAAAAATAATTCAGCCTCAATTCTCCAGGCGGGCTCCTGACTTCATCAGCAATTTTGAAAATAAATCAGCCTCCATTCTCCAGGCGGGCTCCTGACTTCATCAGCAAAAATAATTCAGCCTCCATTCTCCAGGCGGGCTCCTGACTTCATCAGCATAAATAATTCAGCCTCCATTCTCCAGGCGGGCTCCTGACTTCATCAGCAATTTTGAAAATAAATCAGCCTTCATTCTCCAGGCGGGCTCCTGACTCCAACAACAACTTTGAAAGTAAATTAGCCTCCATACTCCAGGCGGGCTCCTGACTCCAACAACAATTTAAAGATAATTCAGCCTCCATTCTCCAGGTGGGCTCCTAACTTCATCAGCAAAATAATTCAGCCTCCATTCTCCAGGCAGGCTCATGACCTCAACAACTTCTTAAACATATAACACCTTCATTCTCCAGGCGGGCTCCTGACTCCTTTAACTTGAATCATCTTCTTTCAGGACTGCTTCCCTCAAAACTGGTGTTTTATTCCTCTGAAAACTGCAGGGGATAACACCGATATTTTATTCACAAATATGTTATTTTCCTTCTTCAAAGACTACTTCCTTTAAAGCTGGTGCTTTCACTTCCCTGAAACCTGCCGGGAATAACACTGCTGGGGAATTATATTCCTCCTTTAAGACCAGTTGCTCTCCTACTTTTAACAATGGTGGGGATGATACTGATTCAAAGGCCACTACCTTTAAAACTTTGGGTTATCTTGCTTCTTCCAAGATTGCTTTTTTTTAAAACTTGTATTGCCTTTTCTCGTATACTGCTGGGGATTTTACTTCCTTCAAAACTCGTGTTATCTTCCTTCTTCCCCAAGTAGCTATCTGATCTCAAGAAAATTTTCGCAATGAGAGAAAATTTTCTGCCCCAGTTTGATAATCTTCTTTGTGGCCATGTCTTCCTGCTGTCAATAATATTTCCTTTCCTTTCTTCAAATTAAAGAAAAATTTGTTAGTTTAAAATGTGGTGAGTGGTCGTGCCACTTCTGTTGGGGATGGTTTTTCCCTTTTACCTTTCCCTGCTTTATTACAAAACTTGTTGGGGATGATATTATTTGCTGGGGATGATATTCCTGCTGGGGATTATTTTTCTTTCCTCTTCCTTCCCCGCTCTGTGTTGTCCGACCATCGCGGAACTTGGTTGATAATCCGTCGGAGTTATTCCTGCATCTCGCAAATCTGCTGGGGATTCTCATAACCTTTTAACTGTTGCTTTTCTGTTTTTCTCCAATCTTCCCCTGGAAATTTGGTCCTCTTGGGATCTAGACCCATTCATCATTTGGTCTTGCGACAAACTTCTTTTCGCTTTGTCGCCTTATCTTTGGCTTGTCCTATTCGCATTTTGCTTTGCACTATTTTGGAAACTGGTAGTAAGCTCTGAAAATCCTTTTCAAAAACAAACTGCTGGGGAGGCAAAGTTTTTAAACCAAGAAATGAAAAAGTGATGATTTCAAAAAATAGAAAAAGAAGAAATCTTTCTGAACAAATGCTGGGGAAAAGGAAAGAAAAGAACTTATATGAATGATATAACCGATCCCAACAATCATGTCGTGCATTTCAGATTAACCAACCCAGTCTATTTGTATCAATCAATCTTTCGTACGACGTCATCTTACTGGGGATAAACAAGCACTCAACTCTTTTCCAAATGCGGATCCTTTCTGCCAATCTTGTCTTGTCGCCTCATAGTGCCCTTCGAGGGGTTTTCACTAATAAGACTCTCTCGTTTCTATCAACTCCCGTCGTCTTATGGTGTCTGTAAAGGTTTTCACCGATAAGACTCTCTCGTTTTGTTTCTCTCATCTTCCGTCGTCTTATGGTGCCTGTGAAGGTTTTCACCGATAAGACTCTCTCATTTTATTTCTCTCAACTTTTGTCGCCTTATGGTGCCTGTGGAGGTTTTCACCGATAAGACTCTCTCATTTTATTTTATTTTTCAAGCTAGGGATTGGAGTGTTACCGATATGACTCTCTCTGCTGGGGATTCTTTTCGGCTATCAATTCATTTCCAGTTTATGATCCTCTTCTCTACTGGGGATCGGGGTATTATCCCCGACTTCCGTTTGCATGACTTGGCACTTCTCGGCTACTGATCGGGAGGTCTTTTTTGGACATCAATATGGGTTTTCGTGTATGGCTAAAAGGAAAAGGGGTATCAAAAGATTCAAAAATAATTTTGATGGGTAAAACAGTACAACTCTTGGAATCAAACTTTCTTTCCAAAATTACAAACACAAACTTTTGCCCCAGTTTTTCTTGCTTGGGGATTTTTATTGTTTTGTTACACTATGGCACACTATGTTACACTATGCATACTATGTTACACTATGACCGAGCCGTGAGGCGCCTACGTATCCTTCTTTGAGGAATCAGGTCAAACGTAATTCCCAATTCCTTTGTTTTTCTTGTGACTTTTCTTTTGTCTTTATTATCATTATCTTTCTCTTATCTTTTCTTTCATTTTCATTACTAATTCCAAAAGAGGGGTATGAAATAATAAATAAGGCTCAAAAGGGAAAGTAAAGGTTAAAGTGTTTGGATAGAAGAAAGAATTGCCTCCGTCATTTTATTCTCCGATAAATGTCAAGTACAAACAAACAACAATTACAATTAAAAGAAATCATACATAATATCTCTTAACTGCGTCTGAATTGATAGCCATGTCGACGCATCTCCCTTCGATATCTGTTAAACATAAAGCGCCATTGGACAACACTCTGGTTACAATGAATGACCCTTGCCAATTCGGGGCGAACTTGCCCTTTGCCTCAGCCTGATGTGGGAGGATGCGTTTCAGCACTTGCTGGCCCATTTCAAACTTCCGGAGACACACCTTTTTGTTGTATGCTCTTGCCATTCTCTTTTGATATAACTGGCCATGACACACAGCTGTCAATCTCTTTTCATCAATCAAGTTCAACTGCACTTGTAAGGGACATCATCATCCTGAAAGTCTACTCTAAAATGGCTCATTTTGGTGATCCTGGGTACAACCTATTTCCTGCCTGCTTGCCTCATGACTCGGATAAGGACATAAGGGTATATCCCTCTCAACCCAATCAGCACCAAGTGTGGAGCGTCCCTAGATCTGATGATGAATTCGTCTGTTGGGAACCATTCAAACATCCATTGCACCTGTTCCTTGGTTAGATTGTCGAAGAACTCTACCCGCTCTTTGGCGCTTTCTGGCTGAGCAAACCTGTCCGGAATGTAAGTCATCCGCTTGGGGTGATGGAAGGCAATATGGTCGTTCCAAGCCTTTTACGGAAATTCTTGGCGATAGTGACCTTTTTGAAGATGTTCTAATAACCACAATTGCAGCAACAGGTTACAACCCTCGAAATGCTTGACCCCTCTTTGATAGCGCTCCAGAGCCCTGTAGATGTCGGCTATGATCATGGGGACTATAGTGTATGTTTGCCCATTGATCCCCTCCATCAAAGTCTTGGCGACCATGGCCAACCTAGTATGGATTCTTTCCCTTTTCATTGGGAATACTATCAAGCCCAAGAAGCATACGATGAACACGAACACTCTGCGGCGGATGTGTCCTAGAGAAGTGATAGAGAGCTCGTCGTGGAAGGTACGGTAGGACTTGCTATGGCCATATATCTCGTACAGGTATTCGAAGGGTATGTAGGACTTCTCCAGGAATCCCAAGTTAGCATTTTCCTTCAACCCCATCATCTTTAGGAACCCCTTACCAGTACGGTTCTCCGGTACCAACAACCCAGGGCTATCCCAGGTCAATCCCGCAAATCCCCCAATTTCCTCGAGGAGTGGAGCCATTTCTATGTCGCCGAAACGGAATACAGACCTTTCACTATCCTAGAACAAAGTGGCAGCCTCGATCAACCTGTTGTTTGGCTGAATGTCTAGCATGGAAGGCAAATTTCCCAGGTACTTTCTTACATGTTTCTTGTCACTTGAGGAAAGGTCCTCCCACCAGTCTAGTAGCAATGGTGGAATGTTGCTGACCATACCGAATCTGGGGACCTCGTGCCTCATTTTCTGCAAAAAAAAAAAAAAAAGGTAGGCCCTTCTCCCCTACCAGACTCGACTATTTGTACATTCATGATTAACATATTGGCATTTAGTTCTCCAAATTAATGCATAGAGCGTGGTTGTGTCCGTTGGGATTATGGAAACCCCGGTGGACTTTTGGATAAAGCTCATCTTAAAGGATCATTATGTGGACAACATATTAATCCGTCTAGGTTTGACCATGATGCATGCACAATTTCAATCAAAGTAAGGTTATTATGAGGGTCTAGACTGGTACCCTTAAGCGGACAATTTGAGGGGGAAAGGCACGGAACCGTCGACTGCACCACTGATCGACCAGTTTTACCGTAAATAAGCATTTCCGAATTTAAGGGTAATAAATTGGAATAGCGCAACCACTCATCAAACGTTGTTATAGGATTTAATACGCACGAGTGGAATATGATGTGGAGCATGAGTTATGCAAAAATAAAAAGCACGTTGTCAGGTATTTGCATGTAGGAAAATGATAAATATAGTATTTAAATAATTGAAAGGAAGTTAGGGAAAAAGAAAACAAGGAGACAAGTCAGTTTCAAGAATAAAGAAATCCCTAGCAGAGTCGCCATGATGTCGCGCCCCCTTTTTTCCTCCGCGGAGAAAGTCCGAATTTCGACGTTCATGGGGGTAATAACTAATTTCCTTTTGGGATTTGGGTATTTGAAGAGTCGTCACCTAACGGATTATGGTGCGTTAGGGCACCTGGAGCGATTAACTCTTAGATTAGTTTGCATTATCAGAGATTTAGGGTAAGGGCTAGAAATAACCTTAAGGGAAAGGTGTTAGGCACCCCTCGCGGTCAAAAACGGTGGGTCCTGGCCAAACTTATACTTATGCGAATTAGTCCTTTTAACAAATAAATAGTTTTAACACATACTTGCAAATAAAGGCATGTTTTGGCATTTTTAAGCACTTGTATGATTCAAGTAATGAAATAAAAGAAAAGGTTTGAACAACTTGTACATATATAAAAGAAAGTAAATTTATTTAAACAACGGGAATTGGGAAAGAGGGATCCTAGATTGGTTAGCCTACAGGATCACCCTACACAATGCACGGTAATCACTCCTCAATGAGGGGCTACATGTGAATTAGCGCGCAGTCATCATATCCTTACTACCCAATTCCATCCCCTTGGTTATAGCCTAAAGCATTCTAGTAACCTTGAAAATATCCTATGCGTGCACTACCAATCCCTTTCTCATGGCCCTGGAGGTATTTAGGACCTCTAATTTAGGTAGTTCTAGAACTTCCTAAGATTTTAAAGGATAAAAGTCTAGGCGTCAATCAAAAACAATTAAGACAACATTTAAAGAGAACAAATACAGGCTCACATTCACCTCCACAAACATAATAGGTAAGTGCACGTCTCAAACAACAGTTTCAAGTATTTAAGAGAAAAACCCTAGAACATGATAGCTAGGTGAGCTGAGATTATACAACATTGAATCAGAACCAAAGTGTCAAAGACCTATTCAGGTTGCCTACTGATTTTAAACCTGTTGAATGTGAGCAATCTCAAATAACAAAGCGCAGTTTTATAGTTGCGAGATTTTTAATCGCCCAATAGGCTTGCCTAAGCGCATAATAGTGATGTCCTAAAAGCATGATATCTATATTGATTATGAATGTAGTAAAATAGTGAACAATTTTAAACGGACAATTTGAGATCCTGTAAACATGTTTTTCTAGCGGTATTAATTGAGGCAGCGTTTGAAAACCTTTTTAAGAAGCGGACAGATTTAGTTAATTAAACCACTTCATAATACATAATCACGAATTGAACTGACTGAACTGTTTTAAGTCTTATAGGCATGACTTCTAATTAAGTATGAGGTAAAATAAATAGCATACATTTAACTAAAGTGAAACTCCTATAGGCATGATTTCTATAGAGCTGAGTTTTTAACCCTATAGGCATGATTTCTATAGAGTTGACTTTTTAATCCTATAGACATGATTTCTATGTAGCTGGTTTTTAATCCTATAGACATAATCTCTATTATTAAAGCCATTTTAGATCATATAGTCATGGTTTCTAATTGTGTGGAAGTAAAGCAAACATAACAAACACATTTGAATCAGCATGGACCCTATAGGCATGGTATCTACCCAATTTTACCCACAATATATACTACCCTCCCTTTTTCACTAATCACTCCACAGTTTGTTTACAATAATTATTACAGACTAATGAATTGAAATAAATAAAAAATAAATAAATAAACAGGAGTTAATCTATAGGGAGCCTGCAGTAGGCCCAAATGACTTTCAAGCCTCCAATAGCCTCAAATGCCCAAAGTTCCATAGCCAATTTCATGTCTAGGTGTGTCAGAGTTCCCTAAGGACCTCAAGGATCTCGGGCAGTGCTCACACCTAGACCTTTTCTCAAATAATAACTGATTTAGGTGCAGTGTGAAAAGGCCAGCTCTGATATGCCAGAGTTCAGAAAGATCTCAAGGATCTCAAGGCAGTACACATGTCAGAGGGGCAGAACCTAGTATTCTAAGAGTGAAGTGAGAGTGCTTGATATAGTTTTAAAAATAGTACAAAGATGACTTTAGAAGTGAAAAAGGTTTTCTGAAACATGAGATAGTTTGGTGGTAAAAGACAGTTTGAGAAGAGTGCCAAAACTCTTTTGAAGACAGCAGACAATCAATTGGTCATAAACATCCAAATTCAGAAATACTCAACAAATTGATCTCACAAGGGGTAATGGGATTGGGGCACAGAAGAGTCACATTGGGGGTACATGGATAGGGTATAGAGGAAACATATAGTCAACAAATTGTGTAAGACACTTAGAGTCTTAGAGACTTAGCAGGCTGGTCATGGATAGTAAATAGTTAAGATATAGATTACAGAAAGCCTGACATGTCTTAAACATACAGGTAGGGTCATACATCAAATAGCCAACATGATCACATAATTGAGGGATTGAACAAGTATTCTCAAACAGACTGGTTAAGTATCAAATAACTAGGTGAAGTGTAGATATGCTAATCATACATTGAGCACGACAGAGTTTAGACATGCTAGGCAAAGAAGTAAGTAGGAATACAAGTTGGATTCATAGCTGATGAACTAGTGCAGGAATGAAACATATAGGGTTTGGATTTAAAAATTTAACTAGAGGCATACCAATTGAAGAAGAGAGTGCAGAATATAAAGCAGATGTAGTTCCAATATCTAGCATTGGCTTTCAGCCGGCTATACCAATGAATGTCACAAGTAACAGAGGAGAAAAAGAGAGCTTTAGAGTGTAAGTGTGCTTTTGTGAACTAATGTTCATTGTCAGAAGTGAGAATATGAAGGAGTTTATATAGTAATCAAAAGCTTAGCAAAATAAGGTAAGGGATCAATTAAGTAGCAATTAGAGAAATTCAGGGAATCAATCACATGTAAAATCAGTGAGTCTTCCCTTTAATCAAGGGATAATCAATCAATGGTAAAAGCGGACAGATACTTAAGGAAGGAAATCGAATACAACTTAAGTATAGAGTAGGTAACTAGGGATGAATGCACATGGGTTTCAATTAAGGAAACAATCAGTAAGAATCATCAAAATAATAAATAAGGCGAGGGAAAATTAATTAAGGCAAGCAGTTCAATTAAACCGAGTAGAGAAGTAAGAATCGAAAGTTTTTTTTAAGGAAAAAACGTTCAAA
Source organism: Nicotiana tabacum (assembly GCF_000715075.1). NCBI lineage: Eukaryota > Viridiplantae > Streptophyta > Magnoliopsida > Solanales > Solanaceae > Nicotiana > Nicotiana tabacum. Next base: position 26,037,915 of record NC_134087.1, on the reverse strand, counting down.
TCAAACCAAGAAATAAGGACTTCAGAATAATCATGGGTTCAATCAAAGAGAAAATCATGAAAGAGTCAGCAAGTTTAGCGGATAAAATAAGGTAAGAAATGAATAGTCAGGATTCGACACATAATTTTAACACAACAAATAGTTAAATCGACACTAATTCAAGATGAATAGTCAGGATGAACACAAACATATATAATCAGTGAAAGGTTGAACTAAGAAATTCAGTAAAGGCATATTAGGACAAGGAAACCATGAGACATTCAAATGGCTAAAGAGAAATCACAAGAACCAATGCAAGAACACAATCAATACACCAGTACTTAGAAGCCAAACAAAGAAATGTCAGAAAATTAGGGTTTTCAGTACAAGCGAGTTAAGGTTGTAGCAAACTTACAAAATTAGTCAAACACATAAGAAGCAGAAGATCAAACACTCAAAAAATTACCAACTGTTTTGAAAAAGAAATCTCAGAAACCCTAGTTTAGAGAAAGATGAAGAATCACTCGAAAATCATACGATTCTTGTAAAGAATCACAAGATTATTGTAAAACTCATATGAAACAAGTCTAAATCATCTCAGATCTGTACAGATATAAGAGGTTCAAAAGAAAGAAATTAGGGTTTTCGAAGAGAACAACACAGAGGTAAAGAAACATGCTTAGAAACCCATAGATTATAGTCGATGTGGGACGATCTTACTTGGAATCATACTGGAACAACCTGAAACAGGCGAGAAAGGAGCCATAGATGCAAGCCAACTAACCCTGGTCCCTTGAGGGCCCTGAAGATGGCAATACCAACGTTAGAGAGGCTAATATGGGCCTGGTGGGTGGTGAGAAACTACCATAGATAGCCATACATGAGTGATGGTGAGGTTCAATTAGGGTTAGGTTTGAGATCATTTGAGAGATGGGAGGAATTTAGGGTCAGCGGATGGTGGAAAATGAAAGGGTTTGGGGGGGTCGTTTGGTTTATTTTGGGTAAAGGTTATTTGTGGCCGTTGATCTTATGATCAACAACCGAGATTAAAGGGTTTTAGGGCCGGATTAGGTCTTCAGGGTTTGGGATGGGTAAACTTAAATTGGGATTGGGCTGGTATTGGGTTGAATTAGGGCTAGAATTGAAATAAAAAATAGGCCAGGTTTTAAATAGCCACTTTTAATAACTAAATAATTTATAAAAATAATAAGTGAGTACCAAAAACATTTTTTGTGTGCTAAAATAATTAAATATAGTTATTTAACATTTTAAAAATATAAAAGACCATTTTATGCATAAATAATGTAATTATACATTAATATGGGCTATTATTGTAAAGATGTGCAATTTAGCCTAAAAATGTAAATGCAATTACAAAAAATTACACAAAAAATATTTAAACACTACGTTGGCATAAATAATGAATTTAAAGGGCTAAATCACCACAAAAGTAATTTGAAGGATAATTATTGGAAATTTTATAAATAAAAAAGAGAAGAAATAAATCAATTTGGATCTTTTAAAAACTATAGAAAAAATTATAAAAATGCTTATGCATGCTTATAACTGCATATGTGCTATTTTGAAAGTATATATATGTATTAAAAATATATGAGGAAAAATTGGGTATCAACATCACGGTGCAGTTTGAGGATAAATTCATTGTCAGGGTCCTACCTCCTTCACTTCTTGTAGTCACTGCCATAACATGGCCCATATTGTTCCCTCCTTTCGGGTTTACTACCGTGTCACTAGGTAGTGCCCCTTAGGGCGAGTATTCAAAGCTTGAGAAATTTGGCCAAGTTGGACCTCCAAGTTGCGGATAGAAGTATTGTGGGATGCCAATTGGGCATCAGAGTCAGTGATTTTCTTCATCATTTGCTCAAGCATTGTCTCAATCCGTCCCATCTCATTGTTAGACGAGATAGGACCTTATGATGGATATAGAGCGGGTTGTTAGGTTGTTGATACATCGGAGGCCTTTGAAAGCCCGACCCCCGATTCCCTTGATTATTGTTGTTCCAACCCCCTTGGTTGTTATTGCCTCCCTAATTGCTATTGTTATTGCCACCCAGTTGCCTTGGTTTCCTTTGTCACCCCAATTTGGATTGGTGTTCGACCAATTGCTTTGGTTGTTGTTGTTGCCACTATTCCAATTTCCTTGTTGATTTTGATTTCCTTAATTTCCTTGGGATCTCCACTGTTATTGATTCGGAACGTTGCCCCCTTGACCTTGGTAGTTGTTCACATATTGAACCTCTTCACTTTGATCATCATACACGTCATCTTGATTATAACCACTACCACTTTGCTCAAATTAATCCGGATTTCTTTGAACTTGTTGACCTCGTTGCCTCCTCTTGTTGACCATCATATTCACCCTTTCCATGACATTCACTTTTTTTGGCCCTTGAACTTGTTGTAACTGCGATTTGGCCAACTGGTTCATGGTCGTAGTTAACTCGGCTATTACTTGGTCGTAGTCATGGAGCTCTTTGTGTAGGTGAATGACATTGGGAGAACCTTGTGGCATATTAGCTCGACTTTGCAACGCCGGTATCCGACATCTCATAAAGTATTTCACAAGCCTCAACATAAGGCGTGTTCATGAAGTTTCCCCCGGCGAGTTGGTTAACTACACATTGGTTGGTAGTGTTGATGCCACAGTAGAATGTTTGTTGGATCATGACTTCGGTCATGTCATTGTTCAGACATTCTTTAACCATCGTCCGATACCTTTCCCAAATCTCATAAAGCGGTTCATTTGGCTCTTGTTTAAAAGCGAGTATCTCATATCTTAGCGTCTCCATATGCCCCAACGAGAAGAACTTTGCTATGAATTTCTCGGTCAACTCATCCCAAGTGGTGATGGAATGGTTGGGCAACCTTTCAAGCCAATCCAAAGCCTTCCCCCTTAGAGAAAATGGGAAAAGCCTTAACCTCAATGCGTCCTTAGAAACGTTAGTTTGCTTTCTCCCCCAGCATGTATCAACAAAATCTTTGAGATACTTGTAGGCATTTTGGTGAGGAGCCTCGGTGAAGAAACGCCTCTGTTCCAAGAATGTAAGCATGATATTGGTTATTTGGAAGTTGCCGGCCCTAATCCGGGGCGGGACTATTGCACTTGCATATCCTTCGTTGGGCAACACTCGGTGTACTGCCCTTGCTGGAGGTCGGGGAGGGTTTGAAATATTATCATGAGGAGGTCGGCCTCTCCTTTGTGCTTGAGGTTTGGGTTGAATCTTATCTACATCATCATCATCTACCTCCTCCCCAATGGCAAATTTTTGAGGGCATCATTGTTAAGAGCAATTTGGTACCTAAAATCAATTCACAAAGAAATTAGAAAAATTGAAGGAAAAAAAAAACAAAATACACAAATAATCGGAGATATAGCTAAAACAGTTTAACTCCCGGCAACGGCGCCAAAAATTGATCGGGTCCAAGCCTGCACTACTATTGAGTAGAGAGGATAGTCGATGCAGTTTTACCCAACAAAGGTCGGGATCGAATCCACAGTGAGTTAATTTGTTTGGAGTTAGGTTTATATCTAAGTAGATATACAGGTTTTGCTCTTAATTGCACTTCCACAAATGGTTGGTTTGTTTTCTACTTCTACTTCTAGTCTATAAGAAACAGTATTTGAAACTAAGTACAATGTTGTTGTTGGTTGTTTTCAAGGATTTAAAGGGGCTAGGGTAGTGACTTCCGCCTAGGTAGATATCTAACAGGTAGCAAGAATCTAGGGCAATCATGTGATTAATTGGGGTCGTAATATAGCTATCACACTCAGGTACTCACTGTATGCCTCTCGGTAGTTTGAAGGATTTTGCCCAATTTGGCTTTCTCAAGTCCAAATGGGTATTCATGCAATTCAAGTGATTTTAGCTCAATTTGGGTATTACTATCTCTAGGTTTAAACCTTTAATTGGGACTATCGATTTTTTGAGTTCACCCCAATTCCTTGTTAGCCTAGTTTTCCTAGACTTAGTCCCTCTTTCTAAAGTAGAAACTAAGTCATAAAGGCATAAATCAGCGTTTGCAACCACTAATTCAATAGTTCTAGCAAGAACTAGGCTAAAAATTACTAACTCATACACATTCAAGCCCTAAAATTCAAGACCCATCAAATACCCACATTAGGGTTGGGTCACAACCCTAGCTATGGGTTTATCTACTCATGATAATAGTAGAATTCACAGATAAAAAAAGATAAAATCCATAATACTAAATTAAAAGATGAAAATCTAATGTTATAAGGTAAATCTTGTACAAAATTGTCCAAATAGAAAAAACTAGCCGTCTCACGCGCTCAGCAAAACATAACATAACCTAAAAATATAAAAAAATAAATTTATATTAGGCTGAAATTTTCGAACAAAAATGCCCATGCGGAGGTTTTGCGGGCGCACACTTGCTTTCGCGGCAACATAATTTTGATCACGGTCCGCATTTCTTCACATCTCGAACTGGATTGAACCTTGCTTTGCAGACCACATACTTTTCACCGCGTCCGCTTTAAATCCTTCCGCGGCCGCGTAATATTGACGCGATCCGCTCTTAACATTTTTGCCTATTTAGTAAGCTCTCTGAACCTTAGAGAATGCGGTCCGCATAATTCCAATCACGGCCGCAGTGGTACTTTTGCGGCCGCCAATTTCTGACGCAGTTCGCATCCATGTCTGTGCCCAAAAACCACCTCTCTGATTCTCCCTTTCGTGGTCCGCGAATTAATGACCGCGTTCGCGTTGACACTTTCGCGGCCACACTTTTCTGTCGCGATCCGCGTTCCACAGCTCTTGGCCCAGTCTTGGTTTTTGTTCAAGTTTTGACTCCTTTATGAGTTGATCATGGCTACTTTGGCTCATTATCAACAATGCCTGCAAACACGTATATTACATTAGTTTTCGGGAATACCTTTATGCATTTTAGGCCCAAAACGCAAGTGAGAAAAAGCAAATAATAGGTTAAAATCCCCACTTATCACTCCTCTACCAATGATAAAAACGTATCCACTTGTGGATTTTGATTCTGTTGATCCGGTGATTCAATTGGCATCATTATATCCCTCAATAACTGCGGGATAATTATTGTAATGCAATGCATAGTCTTAGGTATATTTCAAATACCTCAATACTTGTTTCATTGCCATCCAATGAGCTTGGTCGGGATTACTTGTATATCGACTTAGCTTACTTATCGCACAAGTTATATCGGGTCGTGTACAATTCATAATGTACATCAAACTTCCCAACACTCGAGCATATTCCAATTGAGACTTTCTTTGACCTTTATTCTTCACAAGCGTATAGTTTAAATCAATTGGCGTTTTTGCAATTTTAAAGTCCAAATATTTGAACTTTTCAAGTACCATTTTAATATAATGAGATTGAGACAAAGCTAGACCTTTAGGAGTCTTAAGGATTTTAATTTCCAAAATTAAATCGGCAACTCCTAAGTCTTTCATATCAAACTTATTAGAAACCATGCGTTTAGTAGCATTTATGTTAGCAATGTCATTACTCATTATCAACATATCATCCACATATAAACAAACAACGGCAAAGGGCTAAATATACCCCTATACTTTCAAATATTATTTAACTGTACACTTCGTTATACTATTGGGCTATTCATACCCCTACTGTCATACTTTGGAACAAAAATACTCCTATTGTCATACTTTGAAACAAAAATACCCCTATTTTGGATGGAGTGCCACGTGGCAACACCGGATTAAAATGACCCATTTCTTTTTTTTACCCGATCCATTTTTAAAAAACCCACAACCCGACCCCTTTTCATTTTTTTCTATTTTTTTTTTTTAATTTTAGTTTTTAAAAAAACGAAAATATTTTGTTAAAAAACAAAACAAAAAAATTCTGTTTTTACAAATTTGTTTTTCCAGTTTTTACAAAACAAAATTCTTTTAAAAAACTGAAAAAATGAAAAAAAATATTTTTCAAAAACGAAAATATTTTGTTGAAAATAATGTTTTTAGTTTTTAAAAAAACGAAAATATTTTGTTATAAACTGAATCTTTTTTTGTAAAGGGTTTTAGCTTCTTTGGGTTCTATAAATAAAAGATTTTTTTATAAGGTATATGAAATTTTATTTAACATATGAAATAAAAAAGAAGGAAGAGAGTGGTGGGTGTGAGTATGTGGGGGGGGGGGGGGGTAATTTTGGGTAATATAGCAAAAAAATATTAAAAGAATTTTGTTTTGTAAAAACTGGAAAAACAAATTTGTAAAAACAGTTTTTTTTTGTTTTTTAACAAAATATTTTTGTTTTTTAAAAACTGAAATTTAAAAAAAAAAACTGGAAAAAAATGAAAATAGGGGTCAGGTTGTGGGTTAACGGATCAGGTAATAAAATGGGTCGTTTTAATCTGGTGTTGCCACGTGACACTCCATCCAAAATAGGGGTATTTTTGTTTCAAAATATGACAATAGGGGTATTTTGTTCCAAAGTATGACGGTAGGAGTATGGATAGCCCAATAGTATAACGAAGAGTACAAGTAAATAATATTTGAAAGTAGAGAGGTATATTTTGCCCTTTTCCGAACAAACAGTGACTATTTGATTTGGAGTATTCTAATGTAAACACATTTGTCACACTCATTGATCTTGAAACCATTTGACAATATTATTTGGTCAAATTTTGCATGCCATTATTTTGGTGTTTGTTTTAGTCCGTAAAGTGATTTAACAAGTCGACACACCTTCTTTTCTTTTCGGGGAACTACGAACCCTTCAGGTTGCTCCATATAAATTTCTTCCTCCAAATCTCTATTTAAGAAAGTTGTGTTCACATCCATGTGATAGATTTGAAGGCCATACACGACGGCTAATGCTATTAACACCCAGATAGATGTAATCCTCGTTACCGGCGAGTATGTGTCAAAGTAATTCATACCTTCTCATTGTCTAAACTCTTTAACAACTAATCTTGCCTTATATTTGTCAATAGCACCATCAGCTTTCATTTTTCCTTTTGAAAATTCACTTAGAACCCAAAAGTTTATTTCCTGGAGGAAGATCAACCAATTCCCAAGTATGATTACTTAATATGAATTCTATCTCACTATTGACTGCCTCTTTCCAGTATTGTGCTTCCGAGGAAGACATTGCTCCTTTGAACGTTTGAGGCTCATTTTCCAACAAGAAGGCCAGAAAATCTGGTCCAAAGGAAGTGCCTGACCTTTGACGTTTACTACGTCTTGAATTTTCCTCATTAAAAGTGCTTTCCTTTGCTTCTTTCCGAGGCCGCTTAGATTTTTCACTAGACGACTCACATTCCTTTTTATATGGATAAATATTCTCAAAAAATTCAGCATTATTTGATTCACTTACCGTATTAATATGAATCTAGGGATTTTCTTATTTATGAACCAGAAAACGATACGCCTTACTATTTGTTGTATATTCTATGAAAACACAATAATAGGATAAACTTTTAATAAGGGACAAAGTTCTTTTGTAAAAGGGACTAATTCAAAATTTCATTTCTCTTCATTTCGTTTTCCATTATTTTCTATTCACACCTCTTTTGTTTTAATTAATAAAACCCAACCAGCCAAACTAAAAACTTTAGTTGACAAAGTTACTCAATACTTATACTAATGCAAAGTAACTGACAGTCATTCAATTAGTGCATGTGCGACCAGACTAACACATATACCATTTTATAATAAATAATTTGAAATGCGTCATTGTATGTTGTATCAAGCCTCCATATTTGAGTTGTTTCATTTCATTAGAGTCTATTCAATTTTAGAAGTAAATAATTTTGTAAGACAAATTAGGAATTATTCTTGAAATTAATGAGTTAAGAAAATTTTAAAGTTAAATATTTTTAGAAGTGAATATTTAGACGATAAAGTGTCAAACGTAGAAAAAAGAAGTGTAAAACCCAGAAAATATATCAAAACTTCAGGGTAAATTTCACTAATGGTCATATAACTATAACTTTTTTTTTCCACCAAAGTCATATAACTATGTTTTCTCACCCAAAAATCATATTAATTAAAAAATACAACTTTTCGGTAGTATTTTCTTATTCCACATTTTATTATTATTTATTTTCAGTCTAATAAATAATAACCCAATTAAAATAAGAAAACGGTATGTTTTTAGCAGCTCCAAAAAATAATAGCCGATAAAATATATATTTTGTATATAAGTGTAAATTATATATATAAAATTTGTTTTGGTTAGCAATGCAATTAGCTTCGACCGACCGATCAATTTTTTGTTCTTAAAATAAAAATTATTCAACCTGACCCAACTTAATACCCATATACATAAAATAAAATAATCCGAAAGTGAATCCTTCACCCAAAAAGTTAGTTTGGAATGCATGAGACTCTAACAAAAAAAGAAAGAAATAAAATGTATGAATAATTAGAGAGCTCTTGAAATAATAGTACTATTAATTTGAATGAAAATCTTTTTAAACAAAATTAAAGTATCGTGTTTCGGGGAATTCACATTTAATAGTATTTTTATTTTTATATATGAGTATTGGGTCGAGTTTGGTTGGTCATTTCTATTTTAATTGGGTTATTATTTATTAGTCCAACAACAACAACATCAATCCTGTAAAGTTCTACAAGTGGAGTTTGGGGAAGGTAGTGTGTACGCAGACGTTAGGGATACTGTTTCCGATAGATTCCGAGCACAATAAAATGATTATTTATTAGATTGAAAATAAAAAAATCGCAAATAAGAAAATATTATCAGCAAGTTATATTTTTCGGTCATTATGATTTTTGTGTGAGTTAGTAAAAAATTTATGATTTTTGTGTGAGAAAATATAGATACTAGTATAACTTTGGTGAAAAATATTATATTTATATGACCGTGAAATTTACGAGTTTTTGACCAATACTGTCCCTTATCTTTGAGGGTAGGTCTATTTTGGTCTCTCAAGTATAACTCTAAACATATTTAGTCCCTTAAGTATACTAAAGTGGAGTACCTTTAGTCTTACTGACACAATATGTTCAAAAACTAACGGTGTTACCCAACTCTGACTCATGAAGAAAATCTTCTGCTCTAAAGCAAAACGTTTCTTCTCCTTTTATTGGATAACACAAATTATCACTTTAATTTCTCATTTTTAAATAATATCTTCTAAAATTTTGATTTTGAAAATATCCCCTTTTGTGATTGTCAATGAGAAAATGACACTGTATAGCCGCTGTAAAAATAATAGCTGAAAAAATGTATAAAATTTGTATATAATATGCATTCTGTATACATTTAGAAATTTCAGTTGATTTTTCCAAAAAGATTAGTTAAAATTTGAAAAAATAGAGCCGCCAGGATCACTTCTAGGCATATTATTGAAGTAAATGAATAACCAGGTTGTATTATCACTTTTAGCCCACGCCATAAACTATTTACATCTGGTAGCCGCAAAAGTATATAAAATTTGAATAATTTTTGTGTATTAGCATACAATACACACACATAAAATACAAATTTTATATATTTTTCGGCTATTATTTTTACAGCGGCTATACAATGTCATTTTCTCATTAAAAAGTGGCACATAACCGGATATTTTCAAGGTCAAAATTTTAGAAGACATTATCTAAAAATGAGAAATTAAAGTGATAATTTGCATTATCCAATAAAAGGAGATGAAACATTTTACTTTAGAGCAGAAGATTTGCTTCATGAATCAAAGTTGGATAACACCGTTAGTTTTTGAATATATTGTGTCAGTTAGACTAAAAGTGCTCTACCTTAATATAGTTAAGGAACTAAATACTTAAGATTATATTTAAGGGATTAAAATGGACCTAACCTAAGGGACAATATTGGCCAAAACCTCTGAAACTTCACGGGGGTCAAGACTCGGGAACTTTTAGCCTGAAGTCATCGGTCTTCTCTTTTTCTCGGCTTTCCGCTTGCATCCCTCTGTATGGCAAGTTCTACTATACGCTGCAGCTCATACCGTTGAGTTATTCATTTTAATACACTTCGAATCTTGTTTTTTCTCTCCTTATAGTCATAGCCCCTTTTCGTTTTACTGTAAATTCTTGCTAGATTTTTTAGTTATTATGTTGCAGATTCACATTTGTTTCTGAATTTTTGCAATTCAATTGTAAAAATCGCAGCTTTATGGAGTATTAATATTGGGGTTGTTAAAAAATGCGGGAAGTTCCATCATTAATCACCTTATGCATATGCTCAATCAGAGATGAACTCATTCAAGGTGATATTTTATTTTATTTTTTTATTTTATTAGAACTATACAAAGCTATTGCTTAGCAATTAGCATTTCTCTTTTTGTTTTCAGTGGATGATGTTGAACTTTCATCAGTCTTATATCAACTTCCCACGGAGTTGTTCGACCAGTTGTTGCCGCAGTTGCCTCCATTGGCATTGCAAAAATTACAAGAAAGGTTGTTAGCTCAACACTTAAATTTTAAGATTATATGTGTGTTTAGTAAATGTTCAATTTAAGCGGTCATAACAGGTTACTACTCAATACTTACCTGCTGTTTTAAGTGACAGTGCATAGAACTTAAGCTCTTTTTTTCCCCTTCTATTTTCTAGCAAATCTTCTCATTTATGTTGGATATCAATGTACCTCGATCCTCCTCCTTTATCTTTAGTACATCAATATGAGCTTAGATTCGATGCTAAATTCACAAAGGTGGAGTTCATTATAGAATCCCTATTATTAGAGAATCCCTATTTTGTTTTAAAGGAGAATTAATTGAGTACTGGATTGAAACTGGCCTAAATGGAGTTGAATGGATATCATGAATTCATACAGTTGATGACTAGTTTGGGATTGATCACATTGTAAAGCTTTATATGCAACAGCTGTGACGTAGTTAACCGCATTGTACATCCAAAAGCATGAACATGATTACTTATCTAAACATTGTGAGAATCTAGTACTGCTAATACTAATAGATTGAGATCATATCTGCTTATCAGCCGTATGTGTCATGTGCGTCTTGGTTCCATTGCTGTTCTCAATAATCTAGAATCTCTAATCTGCTGAAAGTCCATTTGTCAACTTCTGCTAAATTAAGAGGACGAGTAATGGTTTATTGTTTTAAACTTTTGGTGCATCAATTGTTTGAGAAAGTGATTTGGAATTTAGAGTGATGAAGCTAGTTAACGGGGAATTGATCAACATTTTTAGTTGGTTTATAACTGATATAGTTGGTTGACATTATTTAGGTTTTCCACACGCACCTTTATGTGGTGGCACAAGTGCATAATATTACCTGATTTTAACCAGAAAATCTTGTGTTGCAGGAAACCTGACGTCTTGAATGATTATGAGCTTTTGACTGATGGTGTTGATAATCAGAGAAAGCGTAAAAGGTTTGCATTTGTAGTTTCATATAGGAAATTGAGTGAATTTTTCTTTAGTTCCTGGTCATAAAGAAAGATTATGTTACATCTTGAGTAAATATGTATAGAGAGAGGATGCCTGTATTTACATGATCTGCAGATGTTTTTCTTTTGAATGGAACTTGGAATATGTTTCTGCAGATATCTGAATTTTGAGGAAGAGTGGAAAACTCTCTATGAATTACGGTGGCCTGCTCTTGGCCGGCAGAGTAAGAATTCCAAGAATAAGTCATTTGACAGGTCAGCAAAAGGAAAAGAAGCAGAGCGTGAATCCACAGATGACTGGCAACAGATGTACTGGGAAGCACATTTGCAGAAGTACGAACATCAAAATCCACTTATTGGTGGTTATCACTAAAATTATACAGCTTCATTTCACCTGTCATTTTAAAATTTCACATTTTTCTGAGAAACAGATGCCTGGATACAGCAGCAGAGATAGCTTTATTCCCAGCTTTTCATGGTCAGATTAGTGAAATAGAAGTTCCCGGTAAGAAATTCATGTTGATTTATAGATGCCTTTGTTTTGTTTGTATATTGTGTATCACAGGTTGTACTTGTATCCAGATGTCTTCTCCTGTTCTGAAAATATTATGGTTCAAGCAAAGAAAGTTCAACAGGAGTTCCCTGAACTAGCAACGTAACATTTCGTTGATACAGGCTTCTTTTGTTTGTGCAGATTCAATTTTAAATTATATTGATCATAGGGGACACATCGGCAAAATCACATGTGACTACTCCAAGTTTGCTTATCACTGCCAACAATTCGGATCATATGCCAGGTGTATTTTCACTTCAGTTTTTAAACCTGCAGGCCTTAACCATTCAGAGGACAATGAGCCTCATGACAGAAATATCTTTAAACGCCATATGCAAATAAATGTTCCTATTAATATGTGTCATCATCTTCAACACTGCATCTGTGAAGTATAATAAAGGTTGGAACTGGGGTTCTCTCGCCTGCAGTTTTCTGCATTCTTTTCCCCTTTGAAATAGTACGTAGGGGTGAGCAGAATAAGTGATTAATTTTGAACATTGAAAGGATAAAATTGGTGCCATCATGTGCATGTAGTTCCTTGATTATTACTTATGATTTGTGCATTCATGCTGCATATTGTGTTTCAACTACCGCTCTTGATTGTCTCAAACATAGCTCCTGTTGAATTACTTTTGTTTTGATTGCAGACACCTGAGACTGCCAAATGTTTTGTGTGTGGAAGAAACTTGTGTAAGTTGTACATACTGTGTAGAAAAAAGAAAGCCTCAAAATGATAATATTTGTTGCATAAAATTGTCGATTCCTAGTTTAGTCGTCAAATAGAAAAAGAACAACGTAAAGCTTCCTTTGGTTTGTGTGGATAATCATCTTACATTTCTTTGTTGCAGCATTTACTTAGAAATGCAAGATTGGAGAGTCTGGAATTACAGTGGATTAAGTCTGATGAGCATGTAAGTTTAGCTGTTTTTGTTATGTGCTGTACATGTTAGCTTTCAGGAAATAGCAAAATACTCTAGTAACAGAACAAAGAAGAGGAAAGATAAACCCCTTAGAAACTTTATGGAATAAGATGCAAAATACCCCACTGACAACAGATCCTAATGTATACTTCGAAGCAAATTTATTTTTGGAATTCAAGTCAGAACTGAATATGTGAAACATGCTCTTAGCTTTCATCTGCTTTTATGTAGCTTGTTTCTTAAGGTCTTCAGGTTGCACTTGAGTATAAAATCATTAAGCAGAGCTCCCTCATTTGTTCCAATACGTGTTAGTTCTTTACCTTTCATTTCCTATTAACTATCCTATGTTAAACATGGCATATAAACCATGTGTTGATGAGATGATAAGGGTAGAAATATTCTAACTTAAGAAAACTAATTCCTTCCCCCCCCCCCCCGGCAAGCACAGTAACAACAAAAAAGAAAACAAGAAAAAGGAAAAAGAAGGCCAAAACGACGGCTGTGTCAAGTTACAACTTTATCTTGAAAGCGATCTTAAATCCGGTCATGTCTTTGTTGGCACATATGTTCAATCGACTGTGCTCTGAAAGGTACAAATCAGCATTTTTGATAGTAGAAGAATAATTTTGGTGTCTCGCGCAACTTCTTTTTCTTCTTTTGGTTTACTATATTGAGTTATAGAAGAAGTGGATCCATAATCAATGATCAGGGATTCAGCTCTGTAAAACTGTTTTCCCCATCAGAATTGATTTCTGACATGGCATCTGATTCATGATAGAGTTGTATTGGCCCCTTAAGATTTTATGCCATGCTCTCTCAATTGCTTGTGCATTTTTTTATTTGGCATATGTAGTAAATAGGAAAATTGCAACATATCTTTGTTTCGAATTCCTATATCTTCTTGAGTGGAACTTGTTATGCTTAAATGTTGACTATTTGACTGTTACACTGCTTTGTTTCTGTGGCTTTCAACCTTGCAGGTCGAGGGGTTATGCAAACTCATCAACCAGAACTATCGATCCCTAAAGTCGATTAAGTTCGTGTATTGCAAGTTTACAGTGGCTTCTCTTAATGCAATTTGTGACTTATTATGCATGCATTGTCCTCAAGCACCTGAAATGCAACATTTCTCAATCAAGACATCAAGCTTCCTAGAGAACAACGTTTCTTCTTTGCCTGCTGGACTAGTATCTTTTATATCATCAGGGAGGTATGGTGGATTTCACCTTACTTTCCATCAGCTCCTTTATTTAAGTGTTCTATCCTATATACTCATAGTTAACAGCTAACTACTACAAAGAATTTTGAATAAAAGAGTTGTTTGATGTGAGGTGTATGTTCATATTCATGCTATCATAGAACCATGGATGTCATGTGAGCTCATCGGTAGAATTCCGTCTTACGGCAATAATGGTGCGTGTGTAGTTTTGATCTTCTGAAGTTTAACGCTTGGAGGAAATTGCAAAGGTCCTAGCGACAGTAATCTTGCAGAATCTGATATTTCTGGAAGTTTTCTAGTTCTTGGGAGAAATTGCAATTTTGTCAAAAAGCTCAATTATACAAGTGCAATGACCGTGTTTTAGATGACAGAGATCCTCTATTTACTTTTTCTTAAAATACATATTATACTTTTTGTTAATTCAATCTGTTCCTGGGTAATTCTGGCAAATTTTGGTTAATATCCTTAACGTGTATATCCGTGATAATCTCATTCCTTTCAAGTGGAATTTGGTAACAATGTGGGCTTTATTAACAGTTTCAGAGAGTTCACACTTGGCTCATAGCTTCTCTTTGGTTGGAGACAAATTTAATGCTGACAATATTGTTCCTAAATGATAGATAATTCTATTTGGCTGTAATTGGCTATCATCTTAGAGACACAGAGATGGTCATGTGATAGTATTGATTTGTGTGATTATGTATTGCAGATCCTTGTTCATTCTTTGCATCATGGTACATACCATCTGCTCTAATCCTTTAAAATGATTCCATAGACTTACAATTGTGCATCGGATTCTGCTAGGTCCTTGTCTTCATTATGCTTATCAGACAATCATCTTCATCGACATTTTGCAAGGATAGTTTTTGATACCCTCCTTGAAGCTTCATCTAGTATTACCATTCTGGACCTTTCAGAAAACAATGTGAGTAATGACGTTTACTCCTGTTGTTGTACTCATCAATACTGATGTTATCATCAATCAGCCTATAGAAGATTTTACACTGCAGATTGCGGGATGGCTTTCTCATTTTAAATGGAATGACAAAAGTATCACCGAGCCATCTGGGACATACAATTCATTGAAGTCATTAAAGAAGCTTAATTTAAGGTATGTTTTGACTTTTCTATTCACACTGACCTGTCATAATATAAACAATTCCATAGGAATTTTGGTCACAAGCTGACTTAATGAGTTTTCAGGAGAGGTGTTTTTGTATTGTCATCTTTAGTGCAATACAAAGTTTACTTGTTTCTCTAACTTCAGGAACTGCAATCTACAGAGGGACGATGTGGATTGTCTCAGATATGTGCTAGTCCACATCCCTAATCTGGAGCAACTTGATCTCAGTGACAATCCTATCGAGGATGACGGATTCAGGTTGGTTGAATTTTAGTTTATATGTACAGCGACCAACTTGCTAAGATCTCGCAACTGCGTTTTTCATTCAGGTGTCTGACTACCTACTTCAAGGATATGTCACAGAGATATTTCTCCCTTGTCGAATTGAAGTTGGAAAGCTGTGAGCTTACTTGCTCTGGAGTTTGTGAACTTCTAGAAGTTCTTTCAGCTTTGAGAAAACCACTCAGTTTTCTCTCAATTGGAGGCAACTATCTTGGCAGGTTGGTAATGTAAATATGATTACAAAATTATATTCAATTTTCATAATTCTTCTCGTAAATAGAATATATTTTCTGAGGGGAAAACCACCTATGACCTGGAGAGTGCCTCGTGGTTTATCACTTGGCCTTTCACATGCTTTCTTTGTGCTTGAAGTTCGTAAAATTTTTCTGTTTCACTCTATCAAGTAACGTGGGGAGACATTTTAAGCCATGTTTTGGGTTATATTATGCCATGTTAAAATGCTTGGACTGATAAGGTGATGTTGTCATGGCAAATTTGCTGCAGATCTAATCTTTCCTTTTTGTCTTGGGAGTTGTATATCATGTCATTTCATTATTTGGTGTTCTAATAGCTTTCCATCTGTTGTGAAGTTAACTCTCTAAATTATATCATAAGCATTGCAGCAAAATGTAGTACACTATTCATACTGCCAAAACTTCATCTGCGCCATATTTCTCCCTTTGTTATCCTCATATGACACTTCCATTGCAAAATGTGAACATTTTTCTGACGTTCTCGTTGCCTAACTTTTGTAGTGAGATAGGGACACCATTAGGTAAGTTTCTATGCGGAGGTATTCAGGCTTTTGATATTGAAGACATTGGACTAGGTTCTTCTGGCTTCTTGAAAGCAGGCAAAGAGTTAGTCAGGGAATCAAAGCTCCGCTCCATCAACATAAGGTTAAATGGAGTTTCCATTGAATTTCTGATTATGGAATTTTAACAGAGTAGTAACATGTTCATTAAACTTATGCAGCAAGAATAGAGGTGGAATTGAAACTGCAAGATTTCTGTCAAAGCTTTTCTCTCATGCCCCAGATCTTTCATCAATAAATGCAAAATACAACTTTATGGCCAAAGAATCTTTGTCAATCCTGAGCTCCGGTATAAAAGTTGCAAAAGGTACAACCTTTTAGTGCTCTGTTTCTTCGCTCGTTTTGGATTCTTTCTGTAGCGTAAGTTAACTTGTCAAAATAGAACTGACAACGTGTGACCACTAGAAATTGACAGCTTTTCTGGTAAAGCATTGAAATCATATCAATCTTATATCTTCTTTTTGTTAATTAATAATAATGGAACGAGAAAGTGTGAACTGATGGCAGACGACACCCCAGGACTTTTGTTTCTACAAGTTCCAAGCTGATAGTTTTCCCTTGCAAATGGTGAATTTTCTGAAACTGCCAATGGAAAAATGACCATGATGACTAACAATTAGTCGAGTTCACAAGTAATACGGTGAAATCGGCTATTTCATGAACCTTTCACCTCATTCATATGATCAGCAAGTAAATTGATGCGTAAAAGAAGATTTAAATTATGTGAACTGTGTTCTTTTGTGGCATAGTCTCATTCAGAAGTTGTTTGTTTCAGCTGATTTTCGCTTTAAGCTCTTAGGTTCAACTGTAAGGACGCAGCACCTCTAGTGTGAGTATGTGCACGTCACGGGTTCAAATAATGCCGTGGACAAAAGTATGGTATTTAAGTTCCGAGGAGGGTGTAGAGGCAGGCCCATACTCCCCGGAGTTTGCAACCTGCTAATACTTTACGAAGGGGTTGGGCTCACAAAGTGGGCTCACAGGCGATTTCTCCCATATAAAACAATTTCCTAATTTGGATGTTTTTTAGTATTCATTTGGTTCCTAGGGGCCTGATGGTTCTAATGCTTTTTTGAGAAACTAGAAGAGATATAGGTTTTCTATTATTCTGTACCTTTAATGTCAGTTAATTTTTGAACTCATTGACCTTTTTCCTCTGCCATTGGTTTAGGTAAACTGGAGCATTTGGATTTGAGAGGAAATATTATATGTGAAGAAGAACTTGCTGATTTTTCAGAGCTGGCTGAGCTTCGGACCAGTGGAAATTTTGTTCTGGAACTCTCTTCTTCACCAGCTCAAAATGTACCTTATGATGATGATCCTTAGTTGCTTCAGCTTACAGGTAAAGCTAAGAGCATGGATAGTGATCTTTCAACGCCCCGGGGCTTTGGTTCAATAGCAATGATAGTACAGCACATGGTTTGTGGTAGGCCCGTTTCACGAGTTCTGGCCTGCTATGAGTCGAGTTTGGTATTAAGTGGAGAAGGGCAGAGGTGTGTACCCCTTATCCGAGTTTTATAGCTGGAAACAACAAATACGGAGTTTAAGAAAAGGATAATGATATTCTGTAACACTAAATATTGGTCATTCCTGAATATGTTGTGTTGTATAAAAAGAACAGAAGACTGATGAGTAATGACCTTAAAAAGGAGCTCAGTCAGATTATCCCTAGCGAATGTGATATTGAGACTAATACTAGTGTTTCTTGTTTTGAACGTTTGTTGTGATTACCACACTGTTTAATTGTTTTGATTATATAAATTTGAGTTTTTTTTTTTGGATAAGGAAAAAATTGAGGTATTGTTTCCTTTTGATAAATTTTGAGGCATTTTTGATCCCATATTAAGTATGTGAATAGCTTCTCCAAGTTCATTTTTTTCTCTTGAAACAGTTGAGCTGTGGTTGTACTTCTGCTTCAAGTTTTTAACTGGCAATTAATCAGATTATGCTTGGGAAAAGGTTTTTAACACGGATAGAAAACTGTTAGATGTTTAACTCTTGATTTTTCTATTTTTGAATGCAATATGGAAAATTGTTAATTACAGAATTGAATCCGAATAGTAAAAAGATTGGGAAGGAGTGCACTAGACCGTCTTGTTCAATCATTAACTACTGAAGTGAAGCTATCGAGATTTAACAGACTTAGGGGTCGGTTATACTTCTTCTTAGAAATTATGCAATTATCATTCTTAATATAACATACCAAACAATGAATAAATAACAACCCCAGCATAATTTATCCTGGGGCGTATCCAGCCTATTGAAGGTGGGTTCCCGTGAACCCAGTAGGTTTTGCATATATCCTGTATATGTATTAAAAAACTCATTAAATATCCACAGATATTTGATTGTTAACCCAGTTACTTATTGTATATTTACTTAAGGTCGTTATAGGAACCCATAAGCTTTAAATCCTGGATCCGCCTCTGAATTTATCCCAATATAACTTATACCGGTATAAATCGTATTCCAACCAAACGACTCCTTAAGAGTTTGTGATTTCAGTACATGAAAATTGTGTGGTACTTTAGCAACATCAAAATCAGGATTAGGCGCATGTCACGGATTTAAACTATGCCACAGACAAAAAATGAATGTAAGTGTAAAATCATTGAGGGGCGGATTCATTATCTAGGGAAAGTAATTGAAAAGAAAAAAAGAAGAAAGAGAAGAGAATGACAAAAATAGGTTTAATATGGTTCCTTAAATATGTTCGTGAGCAATTTTGGTCGTTTAAGTTTGCAAAATGTAAATACTTTTGTCTCCATCAAATACTTAAAAACTATAATTGTTAGATTAAACAAGAAATGTAAAAAAAGAAAAATTAATTAGAAACACAAGGAAAAGTTTTATCAAATTTCATAAACCTACAATACTAAAACTGCACTAGATACCAGAAATAGATTTTAAAAAAAAGTAAAAACTACACCTAAAAAATTAGGCCAAACTCAATAAATAGACCCAAAATAGAAGAAACTTTAAAAATCGTGCCTCAAAATATGAGCTCATGTTAATTTCTTCACAATTTCCATTAAAATTAACAACCAAAGTTTTTTAAAATATTTGATGAATACTAAAAGTGGTCTCTTTTGTCAAACTTAGAGGATCAAAACTGATAAGAAATATATTTAATGGGTCATTTAGAACCTACCCTAAATACAGGGACCATTTTTGTCATTTTTCACGAATAGAGGAAGTCCAGTGGTTCGGGTTCAAATATACGGGTCTGCGTCTGAATTGACCCTTCTTTAGAAGTTAGAACTCTGAAATCTAGAGTTATAGAGTTACCTGTAAACTCTTAGATTCTTCTGCAAACTTGGCTTCCATCTGTTCCTCAGACAGACTTTCAATCTGTAAGTCCTTCAATTATTTTCTCATTTTTCCTTATAGTAGCCTGTATTACAACAACAACAACCCAGTATAATCCCACAGTTGGGTACGAGGAGGTATCCAGGAGACCCTCGGCTCAAAAAGGCACACTATATTAGTACTATCAATAGTAGCCTGTATTACAGATCTCCGTTATTAGTTCTTAGGAT
This sequence comes from Nicotiana tabacum, assembly GCF_000715075.1. Taxonomy (NCBI): domain Eukaryota; kingdom Viridiplantae; phylum Streptophyta; class Magnoliopsida; order Solanales; family Solanaceae; genus Nicotiana; species Nicotiana tabacum. Next base: position 26,018,113 of record NC_134087.1, on the reverse strand, counting down.
CTCTATTTCGTCAAACTTTTTTTCCTGCATTTTCCTGGTAATCTACTATTGTGTTTAATCTTCAAATTTTCATTTGATTTTCCCCCTATATGCATACACTTCCTTCTCTCTCCCTTTCTATTTTTTTTTACTTGTTGCATCGGTAGTTGATTCGTATATAAATCAAAGTGATTTGTGATATAATTGTTTGATGAGTGTTTCCAGAAAATGTCGTTATGTAATCGGGTGATTTGTTTTTAACAACAAAAGAGTTGCATAAGGTATGTGTATCCTGAGGAATTCTCCTACTTCTATTTCTGAAGTTGCTATTAAGTGATGAATTATCTCTTATCCTGCAGAAAAATTAGTAATTGGAAGTAATTATTACTCCGTGTTCAGTCAAAACTAGATATGATAAGAAGATAAATTTTAGTGGGATGTGATTCAAACGAAGTGATGGAGTCGTTTTCTGGCGTGTATAAGTTCTATGAACTGACGGTTAAAAATAATTTACACATCAGGTCACTTGATAGGCAACTAGGCAACTGCATGTGATTATTTTTACAAACATTGATTGGTAACCTTAAAAAATGGAAAGCAATCTTCTATGATACGTCAAAATACACTGATGGTATAAGAAAATCTTTACAGTGTCCAGTTTATATAACTTAAATCTTTCTTCAGCTCTACGGACTTTTTGGACTACTTAGTCTTTGCCTGTCCTTTCTCCGTCTATGTTCGTATTGAGGTTATGCACTTATTGGGGCTGTCCTGAGGGTGGCATTTACTGATAAAATTGGCTAAAACAATTTTGGGTGCGATAAGTGAATTTTCTGAATTGAGTTGGACTATTGTCTTTGGTATATGTTAAGCTTATAGCAAGAACGAAATATGAGAACCTTGAATAATAAGCTGCCTGCTGGCATTGTTCTTGATGTTAGAAAATTGGGTTGGCCCTGTTTGGTAGTTTGTACCTTAGGCATAATCAAGCAATCAGAAAAATGAACTATGCTTATGTTGAGTTACTAACATTTGTCTTGATTAAAGAAAATCCTCCTGCAGAAATGTATGATAACCTGGGAGCACAGTCTGGAATGCCAAGACCGCCTGTTAATCCACAGGCAAGTCCTTTTGGAAATGCATTCTCTGGTGGTAGCTCGGGGTTCATCAGGAGCGGACTAGGGGCTTATGGAGAAAAGATCCTTGGTTCCAGTTCTGAATATGTTCAAAGCAATGTAAGTTGCTTCATGGACTGGTCATATTTCTACATTTTGCTACTTTCTAAAGAATTTTTTGCTATAGATCGATCGAGAACTTTTTGGTTTTTGAAAATACATTATGACCTTAGATCAGGAAGGAAACTGTACTTTTCTTTGTTGTATTTTTGCATTGTTGTGTTTCGGTAGGTTAGTTCTACTACTTTTGGAAATCAATAACTTTTAAATAGCATTTACAGTTTTGCCTTCACGTTGACAACATCATCAAAGTGGCATTGTGCCATATTAGCAAAGTTAGCTATGCATGATTAGCTTTAGAAAAGCCGAAGGAAATCCTGTCACTGAATAGCAATTGAAGCTAGGTGAAGCTATTTCCATTTTCCAATTGTTAATCACATTCTTCATTTTTTTCAATTTGCAAATTTGTCCTCATTGTCCTTTTCCTTATTCCTTGATCGAATGATAGCACCCCATGCCCTATTTTGTCATCTCTCTGTAATTGAGCAGTAAACTAAAAAAAAAACTTTAAAAGAATAGGAAGAAGAAATTTTTTTGAGGAAAGAGACAGAAAAATATCTATTTAGGTAGATAAATGTTATATCTAGTGGTGATAGTAGAGGATTCTGTGGGAAGATTAGGTCAGATGGATAGATTTTTCTGGAGAAGCATGGATGACTAATGTCAAGCCACATCTACTCCAAATAAGAGAAGGAAAGAGAGGTCAATCGAAGAAGAAAGAAAAATATGATTTAGAGCTGGAAAATTTTAGTACTGTCATCCGATTCTGCTCTGTTACCATGACGTCACTTATTTCTTTAGGTGTGTTTAGCTGCAGGTGCAGAAAGTAACTGTAAGTTGAAATGGGGAACTCCTATGTTGGCTGATCTTGGAAGGATACGGTGAGGAGAGATGGGGCATGGGGGTGGCATACTATGATGCTCATTAGGGGTAGGATTCGGTAGAAAGCTAGAAATGGATTTTGATAGTAGTTTTGTCTATGCAATATAGTGGAGTCTGTCTAAGCTAATTCAGTTAGAGTGCGAATGAACAACATCCAATGATGACTCCTGGAGGTTTTGGTTCATTAGTGGGTTTGAGGGGAACACTAGTATCACAATAATTGGTGTGGTGGCTACACAAGAGATTAGTCTCTTTTGGTTTACCTTTGGTTCGTGGTACTAGGATCAATCTGGCGTGCAAGTTATATTGTTTACAAAGGAAAACATTGCCCATACATGGCAATTGTGTTCCAAACTTCCCTCAAAAACAATTTAAGATTAGCCCTTGTTATTTAAAAGAGTAATTAGCCATTCATAATGAGGCATGGAAGGTTACATACTAATCAATTTTTTTTTTAATTGTAAAATCAATGTGGCTATACAAGTGATTATGCTGTAGGCAGCCACAGAAAAATCCCCCTTAAAACAAAAGTAAGCCAGATTGCCTCCCTTTCCTCTTTGATATGATGTAGCATTTGCCTCTTTGTTAAAGTTCCCTAAATATTGCTTTGAAGCCATAGATGATTTAACGTTATTATTGCGCAAAACTTTTTTCCATTCTGTCTGTGGACATTTTATTGCTGGATGATATTGATACGTGGTCTAGCTTATCTGTTGGAAATGGAATTCTAGTTAACATTTTTCAATTGAACAGATAAGTAGGTATTTTTCCGATCCCCAGTACTACTTCCAAGTGAATGACCAGTATGTGAGAAACAAATTGAAGGTTGTTCTTTTCCCTTTTCTACACAGAGTAAGTTCTTGAAACTCTTGATCTCTCTCTTTGTTGCATTATGATCTCGATATTGTAACCTTTTCATTTGTCTGTAGGGTCATTGGACAAGAATCACAGAGCCGGTAGGTGGCAGGCTATCCTACAAGCCCCCTATCTATGACATAAATGCTCCAGATTTGTACATTCCATTCATGGCATTTGGTACTTACGTTGTTCTTGCTGGCTTATCACTGGGTCTCCAGGGAAGGTAAGCTTAGTGTTATCTCAAGCTTTCTAGGCTTTCGTCTCTTGGTGTTCAATACTGAAAAGTTTCTTTGATTTTTTACTGGCAATTTTCTGTGTCGACTTAAGCAAGTGGTTGCTTACCTCATTTTTGTTTATAGTGCCAATAGATGTCACATGCTCATATAGAAGAACAAAACTGCTGCTTAAACTGAACTTAATATAATTGTCAGCATAAGTACATAGTTAGCCGTCTGCTAAATGAGGAACACCCCCCCCCTCCCCCCTCTTTTCCTCTTATATTTAGATGTCCTAGTTTGTTAGGCATGGCTGTCGAAATACCAAGTGAATTTTATTGTAGTTGGATGGAAACATGAACATATAGTTAATTTTGAAGAATTAAAAATTCTTTTAACAATGGAAGTGGTTTCCATAGTACTGTATGGTATGGGGTTGAAAAAGATTTGTAGAATATGGAGAAAGAATTTAACCCTTTTAAGAGTGAGTAAACCAATCAGACCATCCAAAATAGGTAGGAGAATAAGTTGGGACATAGGAGTGATATTTGTAGTAGTGGTGGGATACAGTTGCTAACGTGACTTGACTTCTAGTTATCATGTTGCAATACTATTGAAGTATGGAATAATTTCCTCCATTGCTTCCTCTTCCTTTTGTTTGTGTTGATTCTGAATCTTTTCATCTCTTGCCAGGTTTACCCCAGAAGCTCTAAACTGGCTGTTCATCAAGGGGTTGGTTGGTTGGTTTTTACAGGTTTCGTTGTTGAAGATGACGTTGTTGTCACTGGGTAGTGGAGAAGCTCCTCTCCTTGATATCGTGTCATACTCCGGATATGCTTTCACAGGATTGTCCATAGCTCTTCTTGGAACAATTATATGGAGCCATTCTTACTACTTCTTGATGCCATGGACAAGCTTATGCATGGGAATATTCTTAGTAAAGACAATGAAGAGAGTTCTTTTTGCAGAAGTGCGAACTTATGATTCAAGCAGGCATCATTACCTCCTTCTCTTCATTGCCCTAGCTCAGTTTCCACTTCTGTTTTGGCTTGGAAAGATAAGTCTTAATTGGTTCTTTTGAAAAAGAATAGTCATCTCCAGCACTAATATGGTTCAGCAGCTGTTTTCTGTGAAGTAATGTAAACAGTTTTTGTGTAGGATTTACCCTGACAGTGCAATGCAACAGTTACAGCGATTGTTTTCCTTTTGTTGTTTTTACAAGTTCTGTTTCAATTGACTAAAAAATATTCACATATTAAAGATGATTGAGAAGAAGGTGACAATTCTATATTAGAAATTTCGAAAAGTTTTATGCAACGCTCTGTAGATTGTATGTTAATTCGAAGACAACCAACATTTCTTTAGTTTTTACACAAAAAAGATGTTTTTACCCACTCAATCAGAGACTCAACCATCTCTGATGAGATATAAATGGTCACAACTTCATCGAATTATATTGAAATGAATCCACAAAGAAGGTTGATAATTTATCTATTCAGCCTAAGTTCAATTGCTGGCGTAAATAATGTTTGTGGTGTAGGTGCAATTTAACTTGTAATAATAAATTGTTTATTTTAGTTTTCACCCAATTAATTTACTTATTATCAATAATACCTATAATTATTTTTCATGATGGCATCGAGATTTTCTAATTTCGATAAGGGGTCGTCTAATGGGGAAGGTATAATATAAACGTGTACTTGGTGTATAATAGATTAATCGAGATAAACTTTTTTTTTTAACCTAGAGTTGTTTAAAATATTTGGTTCATTAGACTAAAAATAGGATATACGAGGTATAATATAAATATATATTAGGTGTATAATATATAAGTCGAGATAAAATTTTATTTTTAACCTAGAATTGTTTAAAAAACTTTGGGAAAGGTCATTGGAGAAGAGCATCTTATCATTTTAATGTTATCCCGAGATTATTATACTACCCTCAACGTGGGATGAAATAATATTTATATTATGGAATTAATTAATTTTGAAATTGCTAATCACAAATTTAACAATTCAGTCAAATATAAGATAAAATATTTACTCTGCATTTAATCCCGAAATTATTATCAGTTAGTATTATCCCACACACCAAACGATGTCAGATGTTAGTACTAATTGTGGTGAGATGATAATAGAGGTGAAACTCTATTCAAAATTAACCAAAAATAAATAAAAATAAAAAACTCTACTCACGCCGGAATATCTATATCTTGGAAAGAAAGAAAAGCACAACCAAAAATTCCGAAACCTATTTCCAAACCCCTTTTTGCACTCTCTCTTCTCAGTCACAGCTAAAAGTCATGGGTCAAGGAACACCCGGCGGACTTAACCGGCAACAGCCCGGCGACCGTAAGAACGACGGAGACAAGAAGGAGAAGAAGTTCGAACCAGCTGCACCACCGGCACGTGTCGGTCGGAAACAGCGTAAACAGAAAGGTTCCGAAGCAGCAGCTCGACTCCCAACGGTTACGCCGCTAACAAAATGTAAATTTCGGCTCCTAAAGCTCGAGCGAATCAAGGATTACTTGTTAATGGAAGAGGAATTTGTGGCTAATCAGGAACGATTGAAACCTCAGGAAGAGAAAACGGAAGAGGATCGATCTAAAGTTGACGATCTACGTGGATCTCCGATGAGTGTAGGGAATTTGGAGGAACTTATTGATGAGAATCATGCTATTGTTTCGTCGTCGGTCGGACCGGAGTATTATGTTGGAATCTTATCGTTTGTTGATAAGGATCAGCTTGAACCTGGATGTGCTATTTTGATGCATAACAAGGTATTGTACTTTGTTTATTTTGTTGTTTTTTTGGTAATATTTGATTGTCTCTTAGTTTTTAGGGTTTCATTAGTAGACTAAGGCGTTTGTGCAATTTAGACCTAATACTGAGTAGTTTTGTGATTCGATTAGCTTTAAGTTCAAAAATTTAGGTAGGGTTATGGTTCTATAATTCTATTTGTTAAGTTCTGATACTTAGTTTTTGAGCTTTTAGTAAGTTTGGGATTTGGAATGTGGAAGTGGTATGAAAAAATAAGTGACTGGAGTTTGTGTTTGGAATCGCTTTATTTTTGATGACTGATTAGTCATAATGCTAAAGAATTCATTTAATCAGATTTTGTTACTTGTAAGGATATCTACGTAAGAGAGCTTAGTTATTTTTATCAACAAGTTTGGTAGTCAGCGATTTTGACTAGCTGGAACCTCCTTTATTAGCTAATTTACTCGTTGTATTTAGACTCCAAATTAGTGCCTTCTGTAGTACTTTTGGGACATTTATATTTGTTTTGTTATCTTGTTTGTTAGTTTGTTTTAATTTGATAATAGTTTCTCTTTAGGTTTGTTAAAAAAATTTGATAATAGTTTCGCACTTTCTCTGCAGATCTCTTCCTTTTATTGCTTTGAAATAGTAATAAGGTGAAAGTATGTTAAGTCTGAGGATGGGTCATTTTGACAATATATATTTCTCATTCAGGTTCTATCGGTTGTTGGGCTTCTACAAGATGACGTTGATCCAATGGTGTCTGTCATGAAGGTTGAGAAAGCTCCCTTGGAATCATATGCTGACATTGGTGGATTAGATGCTCAGATTCAGGAGATTAAAGAAGCGGTTGAGCTTCCTTTGACTCACCCTGAGTTATATGAAGACATTGGTATTAAACCTCCTAAAGGGGTCATTCTGTATGGAGAGCCTGGCACAGGCAAAACCTTGCTTGCTAAGGTTTGTGAAATTTCTTTTTGAGTATGCTGAGCTTAGAAATTTGGTTGCGCTTCCATTTTCACTTCCCTAGTTGGAATCAACAAGTCCTATAACGTGAGTATGTGGAGTTCTTGAAATTTGAAGTATATCTACTTCTTACAAGACTACCTGTGACTTGATGAAGGAAATGTGTAGCAATTTAGGCATTTAGCACAAGGTGGTTTGGGCACAAGGCATTTAGCACTTTCGAGCGAAATAGTTTCTGATACATTTCGTGTGTACATGTGCTAATAGTTCTAATCAACTAGCTATTAGGTGTTTTCTTGTCTACTGATGGAATAGAATGTCTCTAGTGCGAACAGATGGAATCAACTTGTTGACTCTTTTTCATTTACTTTTGGAATATAATGTCTCTCTAGCCCATAATATGAAAATACTCAAGAGCTTTATTAAACCTTTTTGTTCAGGCAGTTGCAAACTCCACTTCAGCCACTTTCTTACGTGTTGTTGGAAGTGAACTGATCCAGAAGTATCTGGGAGATGGGCCTAAATTGGTCAGAGAACTCTTCAGAGTTGCTGATGATCTCTCGCCTTCAATTGTCTTTATTGATGAAATTGATGCAGTCGGTACAAAAAGGTCTATTTCTGGTTTCTGTTCTTGAGGTTGGAATTCGTGATGTCTGCTAGTTAATATGTTTATCTTCAGGTATGATGCACACTCAGGTGGTGAACGAGAGATTCAGAGGACTATGTTGGAGCTGCTGAACCAGTTAGATGGCTTTGATTCCAGAGGAGATGTTAAGGTGATTCTTGCAACAAATAAAATTGAGAGTCTGGATCCTGCCCTGCTTCGGCCTGGTAGGATAGACAGGAAAATTGAGTTCCCTCTTCCAGATATTAAAACAAGGAGGCGCATTTTCCAGGTTTGTGCGTTAGATTATTCTTGTTTGGGTAACTTTTTCTAGAAAAAAATTATCATTATTGAGAAACATACTTTGTCTGATGCTTCCTGGATTACGTACCATTTCGTGAAACATTTTGTATGTGGTATGCAGATACACACAGCAAGAATGACTTTGGCTGATGATGTCAACTTGGAAGAATTTGTTATGACCAAGGATGAGTTTTCGGGAGCTGATATCAAGGCAATATGTACTGAAGCTGGATTACTCGCTTTAAGAGAGCGGCGTATGAAGGTGAGACGTAAAAATGGGTAATCAGTTTGATTTATTTTTCATGATGGATTGGCATGCTCTAATATACGTCTAAAAAGGGGCCCTGGGGGGGGAGGGGTTGCATGTTTGATTCAATTTCAGATAACTTCTTTCTTTCGTTGGTATGGCATGTCTATTTCGAGGTTTATTCGTCATAGGCATGTAGTTCTGGGTTAGCAAAACCCCGTTGAAATGGAGGGCTCTTACTTTATTATAATTTAAAGCTTTGTGGAGTTGAGAGATTGAGTTTGAGCTTATTTGCCCCTGAATAAGTGCATCCTCCATCTTAAGTTATGGTTTTATGTGCCCGAATAAGTGCATCATCCATCTTATTGTACTCATGCGGCTAGAAGAATTGTGAAGATGACCTGGAAAGACGAGGTTTATTGGACAAGGAAATATAGACTGTAGATTGTAATTGATTCTTTAACATGTTCAGGATGTGGAAAACTGGAAAATATATTTGAGTTTTTTTGTACTTGCCTAAATTGAAACCATTAATTTTCTTTGGCATTGTTAGACTTTGTCAGCTTTGTGACTGTCAGCTTCGTAACCTTAAAAAGAAAAATCTTTGGCATATTGAATGTGTAGTCTGGAAATGTAAAGATTATGAGGAAGGGAAGATCAAATATCTAATTATAGTTAAATTGCTGTACTGTTCTTTACCAAGGTAAAATATATTAAAAAATATACATTGTAAATTTCCTGATCCTACTCATGTTCTGTGGTCTTTGGTGGTCGCCAAAAAGATCTATTGTCTTGTCTCTAAAACTTTTTAGGGTGATAAGTTACCTGGCACTGTATATTGTTGACACAAATGTATTCTATTTCGGTATTTCCACAGGTTACTCATCCAGATTTCAAGAAGGCCAAAGACAAGGTCATGTTCAAGAAGAAAGAGGGAGTGCCAGAAGGACTTTACATGTAATCATAGTGTATCACTTCTGTTAATCGTTGTTCACGACTTTGATTACTCTGTTTTCAGTTAAACGCTTTAGTTCTCTTTACTTATGTTGATGGCTTCTGATCTTCTGGCAAAAAACAAAATATTTCATTGAGAACATCTGGTTGGTTATGTCAGCCCCAATTTGCGCTTCCTCCGTTTTCAGTATTAAATTATTGTGCTTGCCATCAGCCATTTTCATTGTGTGCTGAATCTGTTTTCGACATCTAGTTGGTTCCGAGTGCTTATAAAATAAGGCAGCATTCTGAGCATTCCGAGAGGTAAACCAGCGCGCTTGACCATTCCGAGGGCGAAAGATGCGTCGATTTGGAAATTGGAAGTGCTATTCTTCAGTACTTCCATGTGTTTTTAGACTTGTCATAATTTTTAATTGGGTGCTTACAATGTTGAGGGCAAAAGATAGATACATTGCAAAGTCTTTCAAGTTTCCTTGTTGAGTTGTGCACTAGATTTGCTTTACATGGTTCGATGCCAAACAGAGATTGGAAAGAGAAACGGAAGAGATCTTTCCACTTAATCGCGAAACTATGTAAAAGGTCTAAAATTAAGAATTTCAAAATCAAATAAGATTTTACCAAAATTGGACAACCTAATTGTATAGACTTTGAACCAAATACTATTTGACTTCCCATTTAATTGTTCGTTTTTTTTTTGTGTATACGTGACTTTCTTTTTTCATTTTTTTTGGTTCCAAGAATATTATTTTGTTGTGATTTATTAATGAATTACTTTATATTTTGTGGCTTATCTATTCTCATCTTAATCATGTATCCGAGATCTTTTCTTATTTTAATTATTTATTATTAATTTTTTATATTTTAAATTTAGTCTTATATGCCATTACTTTTAATCTAATTAATCACAATACAAATCAAACAATGAATAAGAATATTTTTGACTAAGCTTATTATAAGCAGGATAAACTAGAATGTCTCAACATTCATCCAGTTAGTCAATATAATAAGTACAATCTTAGTATCCGCTTTCCACATATAAGATAAGAAAGTTATTTTTAATAAAAGCTGTATAATTTTGTCCCACTTAATAGGAATAAAATTGATTATATTATGTAATCCATCATGTGTAATATAAAGTACTTTAGAAAGACATTATATGTAGAGTAAGATACGATCGAGATATTATTTATAAGAACGATAAGTATTTATCGAGTTGCGATGTCTAATATTACTACTA